>NC_137815.1:33405209-33845209 GCF_963921795.1 Nannobrachium achirus
TCGTGCATTGAAGGAAGCATGAGCTCAGTTCGGGGCCCTCCCCAGGTTGGCAGAGGGAGAGTAGCGCCCAGGTTTACAGCTTTGGCAATTGGCACTGCATTGGTAAAAAATGGGTTACAAAGTCGTGGGATAAAGATTTTAAAGAAAGAAAAAGAAAAATGGGTGAAGTGGTCCTTTAACACTGAGGATTCTACTGTTTACTTACGTATGTATACAGGGCTTCACTAGTTTTCCATCTAAGCACTTGGCAACATGTGGCTGAGATTAGTTCCATAAATCCCATATCATATTTGTCTTGGTCATCTAATATTGCATGGTGAGTGGATCCAGAATTCATTAACATTATTATTATCCAATCATGCCTCAGTGATCATCCAATTTTGTGCTACTATAGTGCCAGCCAGGCTTTAATATACATTTTCCAAGTCATTTTCTAATGACTTGTGACATATATGAGTTGTCCAGTAGCCTATCAGTATGCTTAACTGATACATAATGCACCATCCTACAGCTTTTATATGAAAACATATTTAAAATAATTTACATATCAAACATGCCATTAGACGTGGGCACAACAATCATCAGTGGTAATTGATGACATAATGAGCCTAATGGATCAAATACGACACTTGATTTTGTCATATTTTCATTGCATTATTCAGTACAACTATATTTTGTTGTCTTCAGAAATAATTTTGTACCTTTCATTTGCCAAACATTTTTGGATCCCTTTATTCATGAAGCATGTTCAAAAAGAGAGCCTTGATGATATTTATTTATAACACACCATAATATATGTGCCATAATAGAGTGTGTGTGTGTGTGTGTGTGTGTGTGTGTGTGTGTGTGTGTGTGTGTGTGTGTGTGTGTGTGTGTGTGTGTGTGTGTGTGTGTGTGTGTGTGTTTGTGTTTGTACAGCTGAAATCCAGTTCCGGCCCCAGTCTGATGACCACGGTATCCATGCCTGTCTTCAGCACAAAGAATGAAACGGTACGTGAATGAATGAGCCTGTTCATGCATGGGTGAATGAGCAAACGTGTGAGCCAGTGCAGCAAAGTGAGCAAATCAGTTGAGTGTCTCATATTATGTGAAGCTGTGTGTGTGTGTGTGTGTGTGTGTGTGTGTGTGTGTGTGTGTGTGTGTGTGTGTGTGTGTGTGTGTGTGTGTGTGTGTGTGTGTGTGTGTGTGTGTGTGTGTGTGTGTGTGTGTGTAAACCTTTACTATTTCCATGCAGAAGAACCAGGGTATTCTGTTGGGGGTGGCAGGCACAGACATCCCGCTGCAGGAGTTGATGACCATCATCCCTAAACATCTGGTACTGTGGTAGCCTCAGACAAATGTGTGTGTGTGTGTGTGTGTGTGTGTGTGTGTGTGTGTATGTGTGTGTGTGTGTGTGTGTGTGTGTGTGTGTGTGTGTGTGTGTGTGTGTGTGTGTGTGTGTGTGTGTGTGTGTGTGTGTGTGTGTCATTTGATGCGCATAATGTGCATATTATGTGAATGTGAGCAATTAGATTAGCCCACGTGGTATTACTGCTTTAATGAGATGTTGAGCTGCATCTTTACTTTACTTTATTTGTTTATTGAGACGGGACATATATTAATGAACATTACATTTAGCAAAGATGTCTCCTAATTTACATCGGCAGTCCCCACAGAAAAACATATAAAAACAAAAGCAGGCAGACAGTGAAGTACATTACATTACATTACACAGGGAAACAGAGCATAAAATGTAAATACAAGAACAAAGGTGCAAAGGATGTCTATTTAAGACTAAGACTAAATCAAGTTCCACTTGGCTCGTGTACTGGGAAATTAGCAGTGTTTTCGAGGGAAATATATAATTTGTATATAAAGTGAGTTGTGTATTAAGTGCAGTATTGCTTTCAAGTAGATACGTTGTCATATAAAGTGCAGGATTAAATGGTTGCAAGTTTGGTTATCAAGTAATCTTTTTTTTTTAAAGATATCAATGTGCAGATCTTTCATTACCATTACCTTACATAACTTTTCGCGTTTTTCCCCCTCTAGTTAGGGATCCATGGTTATGCATTTGCCATCACTAACAACGGCTACATCCTGACGCACCCGGACCTCAGACCACTGGTAACTTTCTTTCTTCAAATTCAACACCAGACACCAAAAGCACTAACACCCAGACATTGCCAAGCTGCACAAAAAACCCTGACCTATCCCTTGGTTCTCTCTGCACCCACTGTGTCATTTCTTATAAAGTTGTCTAAGCAATTGTATACATACATAGTACATACCACAATAACTGCAATGATACACTGAAAGCCCCCTCCTGTGACGAGGTGCTCACAGACACACAGGTCAGGAGGCTGCAATGGGCTGGTTAGCAGTGGTGGAAAAAGTACTTGCATTTTTCACTTGAGTAAAAGTATCAATACTGCAATGTAGATAGATGTACTCTGTTACAAGTAGAAGTCCGGAATTCAACATTTACTTTAATAAAAGTACAAAGGTATTGGTATCAAAATGTACTTAGTAGTAACAAAAGTAGAAAGTACTCATTATGCAGAATGTCCCATTTCACAACTTTTCAAGTTAATAAAATGTATTTAAAAAGAAACCCATTTGAAAATAGACGATATACAAGCTAACAGTGAGTCGCATAGCGACGCATTGCGTGAGCTTGTAGATAGGCTATTTTCAAACAGCCGAAATGTATATAACGGTAGGGCTGAAGTGGGTAATGTGTGTTTTCTAATAATAATCAAAATCCACAAAGTAACTGGTAATTTTAGTTTTCAAATAATTGTAGTGGAGTATAAGTACAACGTTTGCCTCTGAGATGTAATGGAGTAGAAGTAAAGCTGTAAAGGTATTGCAAACTGGACATTAAAGATAAAAAAAGACCTCAAAAGGTACAGTACTAGAGTAAATGTACTTACATGTACTTGACACCACTGCTGGTTAGTCTGTAATCCCCACCTTTTCCTTTGATGTATGCATGCAGGGATAAGGGCCACTCATAGGGCTGGCTGGCCTGAGGTTTCCCAGAGGTAACTGAACACTCCCTGACCACAGACCACAGACTCTGGGTTAACACACTGGATCTATGGCTGTGTTTTAGTGGATCTGTTTGTGTTAGTGCTAACCCTGTGTGTGCAACTCTATCTGTGTCTTATATACTGTCACTGTGTAGTCTGTGTCACTATAGACTGTATATATATATGTGCGTCTCTATGTGCCTATAAGAACTGTGCTGTGATTGTGGTAGTTGGCTTGTTATGAAGCTTGGAACAAAGTACCGTAGCTACTGTATGTCAGACCTGTCCATTTCCTGTGTGTTTTGGTATTGATTTAGACCTGTGTAAGATAGTTTATCTTACCTGGTGCAGTATGTGCTTTTTTTTGTTGTGTTAAAATAAGTGTCAAAAGGCGCTACATTCCGAGTAATCATTGCTGGATAGAGTGACTTTGTTTAGTAACAGGGCTCTCTCTGTCACTCCAGCTCTTTAGTAAACGGTATTTCAGGTCAGGATACACATTTGATCCAACCAGGAGAGGGAATCCATACAGGATACAGCAGGGTTCCCCAATTAGTTTCCCCCAAGGGCCGAATTATGTCTAGGGTACCAAGCCGAGGGCCACAAAATTGCAGGGGCCGACGGCGGCGTTCCCGCTACTCCAGCGACAGTTCAGATATCGTCGTTGTCGGGTGAAATTCATGTATGTCCAAAACCGTTTGTTTTCAATTTATAATTTATTAAATTATTTAAACTTGTGAAAACAGCCGATCTACAAGCACACAACGCCTCGCGGTGCGAGGCGTTGTGTGCTTGTAGATCTGCTGTTTTCACTACTTTTGTGCGACGGCCTTGTATGGTTTGCGAAAAAATGTACAAATTTGGAGATACGAGATTTCCAGCCGACAATGACGATATACTAGTGTTGTTGCTGCTCTTATAACACCATTATTACTGGGGTTGTTGGGGGCCTGACAGTATGCCCCCCGCGGGCCGCAAATGGCCCACGGGCCGCCTATTGGGGAACCCTGGGATACGGGAAATGAGCAGAGGAAATTGGAACTGGATCACTATAAAATGGAAGAATAACAATGGGTACTAACTTCTGAAGTTCTGATTGGATGAAATTGGCAACCCACCTAAAAAATATATTTTCAGTTTGAAGAGCTGGAGAGATGGGAGACCGCTGATACTGAACAAACACACTAGTCTATAATAGCAATGATTACTATCGGAACATTTCACAAAAAAACGTTGTTTTAACCAAACATTGCTTACACTACCTATCATTTAAATATGTTATGCCAATTCTTTCATATGCCGTTGCATTGTATTATATATTTCAGTGAAACATATAATTTCTAAACATTATTATTAAACATTATTAAGAAACACACACACGGTCACAAAACCAAATTAGGGCTGATGGAAATCCCAGGCGATATGACGGGTCACATAAAATCACATTAAAGTTAAACATTTCTGGGGGGCTTAATTCATTTAACCACTTGAACCTCAGCATGCCTATTCTGGGGGGAACATTTGCCCCAAATAATCTGCAAGCTTGTAGATTTGGTGTCGATGGAGAAAAAAAAAAGAAACGGTTCGAGTACAGCTCTCAAGTCCGTGTCTCTAGGAATAGAGGGTTTAAGTGGTTGAAATTTGATCCATTTGACTGAGAAATGTACGTGATGTGTTGTCAGTTGACGAGTCAGATTACTAACCCTTGTGCCTTGATGTGTGCCTCTGTGCAGTACCAATATGGACGGAAGAGGAGAAAACCCCTGTACAGCAGTGTGGATCTTTCTGAAGTGGAGTGGGAAGACAAGGACGACTTTGTATGTTTCTGGAAGCTCATTCACATTCATCCACATACTGTAAAGCAGTGGTTTTCAACCCTTTTCATATCAAGTCCATTAATATTGAGCATTTGAGCCATGGACCACCATTTGATGAGATTTAGCCTCTCAGACCCAAGACAATGTTGTTGTCGTTGGATGAGATTTTGTCCCCAATTCCATGCTGATGTGGTGCCATTAGTAGAGATAACAGGCAAACGTTGATCAGAATAACAATTCTTCTACATTCTCTAATTGTGTAGACTTCTTGTAACTTAAGTAATGCAGATGTTTAACAATAATTTATATAATTGTAAAATGAAATTAGATGTGAAAATTAAACCATGTGAAAATTAAACCAAATTTGGTTTAATTTTACACTCTCAAGAGTTAAAGATCCACAAGGGTCCATTTGGTTACCATCTCTCCACAATTTAGCTGTCCCTGGACATCTGGTTGAAAACCACAGACATGAAGCTATTGCACATAATACGTACATACCAGTAATGTTGCATAATACGTTTGCAACTGATGCGTGATTGTGAATTCAACTGTGTAACTGGTTTGAGTCTTTGTGCAACAGCAATACATTTGAACGAAATTAAATCAAGTGGAGTTTGAGCTTCTAGCACCCTGCCTGGCTAGAAATGGAGTGTTAATTTAACTCTGAAAATGCACAAATTGACACATTACTGTGCAGTAACAATGTGTCCGCGATGTGTGTGTCTTATCTCTCAGCTGCGCAATGCGATGGTGAATAGAAGGACAGGGACTTTCTCCATGGAGGCAAAGAGAGCAGTGGATAAAGGGGTGAGACTGGAGTTAAGATATACAGTATTTTCTTATCAGACGAGAGCCTGTCTTTCTGTTCATTCCCCTAATCTAATGCAATCTCCCTTGTTCTGATGTTCTTGCAGAAACGTCTCCTAAAGATGCACAACGACTATTATTTCACAGACATCAAGGGAACTCCGTTCAGGTGCAAAAATAAGTCTTATGACAGTACAGTAGATAGTGTTTCTATAGTTGCTTGAACTTGTTTCCAGTTAGAATGACTGTGTGCCTGTCATTTCATGTCTCGAGTTAAAAAGATAAAAGATAAAAACCAATGATGAAGGCCAACTATGACTTAACTTCAACACATGATTTTCACACCAAACCAAAGGAAAAAGACAATAGCAGCTCCTTTGGTAGCAAAATATAAAAGCCATGTTGGCCAAACGGTATAGGCTGAAACATGGTTTCATTGTTCTTCTAATGAAGCCTTGAAATAAAGTCTTTAAATGTTTTGCTACCATAAGAGTTTAGTTTATTTTCTGCTGTGGTTTGGAATTGGAATTTGCAACTTTTTACTAAAGCGCATCTTCGGGATGATGACTATTCGTCTGGTTGATTGGTCTATTTGCTGTTTGTTTTTAATATAAGGCTAGTTTGAATGTTGAACTAATTCAAAGGAAACATTCTTACTTTCTGTTTGTGTGTGTAGTGTTGGAGTGGCTCTATCCAGAGGTCATGGGAAGTACTTCTTCAGGGGAAATGTGTCCGTTGAAGCAGGTATGTCACCACCTTATTGACTAAAATGCTGAGAAATGTCACGATGCTTAATGCTTTTGATTGATTGATTGAAGGCTTTATTAGAAGTTTGCATAGGAAAATGTACAGTTTCATGACGGTACAGTTCACTGGTACAAGGTCTACTAAAAGGAGATCCATGAAAAGACTAAGCTTATTTCAACAGGAAACCATTAAAGTATCTCATATAACATTGAATGACAGACAAATAGAACACAGTACTATGCAGTAGATATGTAAAGAAAAGGGGGAAAAAAAAGAAGAAAAAAAAAGAAAACAGTAAGTCTAAACAAACAGTAAGTATATACAAGGAAGCGGCAGGGGAGGGTAGGGTTGGGCTAGGTTTTTACCAGTTGCGAACGGCTGCTGCCTGTAAGTGGTTTTTCAGGGCAATTTTAAAGGATGCTAGTGATCCACACTCATTTATGGCCTTCGGTAAGGCATTCCACATTTTTGTGGTATAGCAGAAGAACGAGTTTGACCCTTTCTTTGAGTTGACTCTGGGTTGAACGTGATCTGTGGCACTGCCTCTGGTGTTGTAATTATGGACATCCTTAACGTTTATAAAGTATTTTGACAGGTACTTGGGTATCATAGTGGTGTAGTGTATCTTGTACACCAGGCCCATTGCAAGTTGCTGTACTCTGACTCTGTCATCTACTCTGAGCCACCCCACTCTTAACTGGTGAGTAGCGGTGAGGTGAGTCTGATAGGGAAGGTTAAGCAGGACCCTAATTAGTTTATTTTGGGCTGTTTGGAGTTTAGTTTTTAGGGCTTGTGGGGCGTCACGATACCATACGTGGACTCCGTAGTCAAAGAGGGGCTGGATTATTGCACCAGCTATGGTCTTCAATGTGTTGAAGTTGACCATTGGGGCGATCCTCTGTAGGAAACGAGTTCGTTGGTTGATTTTTTTTATTACTTGCTTATCTGGGTAACCGGAATGCTCTCCTTAAAACACACTCGCCTTCATGTTTTTCCACTGACGACTGGGTCGGTTCTTGTATTCTGTTTTACTGCGGTTAAAGGGATAGCTCACCCAAACAATATGTAAATATACATTTTTTTCCTATTGATTATTCACCCTACGGAGAATTCATGGATATTTTTACGTTTTTGTCGCATTCCTAAGCCAATTATTTGATGACCAGCAGTGGTTCCCTATGGAGACACAAAGAGTCTCCTCAAAATAATTATTGACTTAGGAATGCGACAAAAACTAAAACATATCCATGAAATCAAGTAATTTTGGGGGTGAACAATTCCTTTAGGAATATTGTTAGGTTTAACCGTTTAGGCATAGTTTTCCAAGGCTATACGTTTAACAATACCAGGCAGAGACCGTTCTACAGTTCTGCCGGATAGACGGAACACCCGAGGCGACTGTGTTTTGGGGCGAGTGTTCTGGTATTCCGTATCTGTACCAGTTGGAAGGTAAGGGCATGTATCAGTCTACCCAGACTGAAGATTACTTAAGCATCGCTGAATGTCCACGTTGTTTTTCAGGGCTCCACGATCTGGAACAACCAGATGTCGCCTTGGCAGATGAATGGTAAGGCATGCAGGGGTTATGGAGAAGGGCATTCATGCGTTATATAGGTTATTGCCCTGTAATCATCAGGGACATTGTGGCCTTTGATATTAACAGTGTGGCTCTTGCTTGGACTACAGGACTTACTGCAACATTCTGGAGCATAATGAGCATCGTTCCCTGACCCAGATCCAAGCCATCAAGCTCTTTCTGACGGGACGCAAACCACACCTCAACTGTGAGTGACATCTTTGTTGAATAATCTAAGCTAATTAGGTTACACGCAGCATCAGACGCCATATAATCATACAGAGTGAAATTAATCAAAACCCCTATTCATCACATGAAGCATGAAGGGGCTAATCATGAAACTGTGATTAGTACAAATGAGACTCCACAACCCAGTATTGAAGTGCGTTCCACTGCATAATCTTGATTTAACACTGAATTTAAAAAGGGACCCGTAAGAGAGAGAACAAGTGGAACCGAGTTCTTTTTTTTTTTTTTTTTTTTTTTATACTTTATTTAAGTCATTTAACATGCACTCATCTTCCAGGAAACAAAATTCGCTGTCATTTCACATTTTTTTACATGTTATGGCCCTGTAAGGACATCTTGGCACTTTTTTTTTTTTTTTTTTTTTAGTGCAAAAAAACCACCACCTACACAACAACGAAATAAACCACTTTACAGAGACCAAAAAAAAAAAAGAAAAAGAAAAAAAGATAAAGAGGCTTTTTTGTCTTTACTTTTGGTTTGAACAAAAACAAAAATGGACAAAACAATAGGTAGAGTAGGAACCGAGTTCTTGTGGGTCCATATACCGTACAGTACATTCTGGAAAAGAGAGGCCAGACATGCACATCCCTAACCCAAGTTTGGGCAGGTGCTGATTGATTGATTGATTGATTGATTGATTGATTGATTGATTAGTTAATTGAAAATACATTCAAAAGGATAAAAACACAAGAAAACCCGTAGGCTTGTTTCCATTGTGGTCCTTTCGAGCACAAAGCTCTTCCTCAAACTGAGATGAAGAGCTTTTTGATCAAAACGTTACAGAGTAATTTGGTGCAATAAAGCATCGGTCGCATTGGAGCCCTCAGTGTGATCCATATACATTCAGACCATTAAATAAAGCCTGTCCTACTGACTGTATCTGCTGCAGGCAACAGAGAACTGATCCAGGAGGTCTTGTTTGACGCTGTGGTCACAGCTCCACTGGAGGCCTATTGGACCAGCTTGGCCCTCAACAAGTCAGAGTAAGAACATATTATTGTCAACAACAGCAACTGGGACTGTGATTGAGTTTACTGTGGTAGCGTCAACATAGGTGTAAATGGAAATCTCCATGTGGGCTTTGAGTGCATTAGTTGACTGTCTGTAGGATATTTACTGCATGTAATCACGGGTAACGGGCGGACAACGGGTACATATTTTAACGGGCGGGACAGGTCTGGTTTGGATTTTGATTTAAAATGGGTGACAGGTCTGATTATTGATGGGTCCGTGGGGCAGGTGAAGGTGTGGGTTGTCTAAATTGGACCCGTTCAGGACTCTGCTCGGGGGTACCGAGACTAGGGGGCTGCAGTGATTTGCTATTCTGTCCCTATCGGGATGTCGAACGCTGAAGTGGACTTCGCAACGTTCGGCACGGCGACTCACCAGCCTCGCTCGGCGCTGCTTCTCGTGGCTCAAGTCCGCTTCAGACGGCACTTAATATTAGGGGCTGTAGTCGGTTCTCACCAAGCGGACGGGCATTCCGTGCGGGCGAGCATTCCGTGCCAAGCAGGGTGAGTGTTCCGCCGCTGAGGGGAACATTCTGTGTAAAAAAAGGTTTTGGGGCGAGTGTTCTGATTACCAGTATGTATACCCCTATGCCCTGTGAGCCTTTTCACCGTTGTCCTCTTCTGAGAACAATATGTACTTGAATTAAAACCCGGATTATACAGAAAGAGGAATCTTAGTTCAACTGTGGTAATTGTTTTAATAACATACTCTAAATAGATCTGCGTTACCCATGGTGTTGAACCTTTTTCTGAGACTTCCCTTCTTGTGAGACTTTCCTTCCCTCCTGTAAAAGCACATAGAAGGTAAGCAGTGATTTTGACCTTGTGCCACAAACTCATTGATCTTTTCCGACACCTCCAGGAACTCAGACAAAGGAGTGGAGATTGCTTACCTGGGTACACGCACCGGCCTGTCCAGGACCAACTTGTTTGTTGTCCCTGAGCAGCTTTCCAATCAGTGAGTGGAACACAGAACATTTTTCTAATAATGTTTTTGTGAGTTTTTTTCCTCCCTGTGTGCTTGGTTCCACTTTACTTGATGGATTTAATCATGAATGCCTTGTCTTAGACTTCGTCTTACGACAGTACTGTATATCGCTCAATGGGTAAACAACATATCTACAAGCTCACTACGTTTTGAATGATCAATTTCTAATCAATGGAGCAACTATATTTGATTACTTGCCCACCTTTGGAGTAACATTATGGCAAGGTTAAGTACACAACCCGATGTACAGTTTAATACATTGAAATTAAAAAGAAAATGTACTTTGTAATTTGCACTTTTGAATACTTATACTAATTATTTTAGAGCATATACTTAGAATACTTGAAAACTTTCACTTTGCGCATTTGAGTAATATTCAGAAGTATCTACTTTCACTGATGTACTGGGGGTTGAATACTTTGCCCATCACTCAACATAACTCAAATTCAACAAAACAGGGCTTCCTCGTAAGAGATCTTGTATCTCAAATGGGTGCCAGCCACGTCACCTACGGTATATAAATAAGGGTTAAAAAAGTAAAATATCGTCACTGTCGGGCAGTAACCTCGTATCTCCAAGTTTAAAATGTGTACGTCTTTTGGTAAAGCAAAGCCCTGCTTCATCATACAAGACTGTCGCACAAAACTAGTGAAAACAGCCGATCTACAAGCACACAACGCCTCGCGAGTGTGCTTTTAGATCAGATATTTTCACGAGTTTAATTCATTGTTAAAATGATAAATTCAAAACGAACGATTTTCGACATACAAGGTTTCCACCCGACAACGACGAGATATACGGTATATATAAATGCATGTCCCCTGTCCGTCCATTTGTGTGTCCTCAGAGACTTCCTGACAGCGGAGGACAAAGAAGGGGTTTTCAACGCTGACCACTTCCCTCTGTGGTACAAGAGAGCAGCGGAGCAGGTCCCTGGGACCTTTGTCTACTCCATTCCCTTTGGTTCAGGTATGCACAATACATTTAACACACGCTACAGGTCCAGTTGGTTACATCTAGCGATGTACCGATACCATTTTCCCAGATACCAATACCCACAACTTGTATGTTTCGGGTGGTCGACTCGATGTATCATATGTGCCTTCATGCTTCGTGTGATGATTTCATTAAGCATCCCACGAAGCTTGGTCAATGTGACCCTGGGCGTACAACAAACTTTGAGCGCTTTGTGCCAAGATGTAGGCCAGATGTAGGCCACGCCACGAAATCCAGATGTGGCTCTCAAAGTGGGGTCCAGCAGGGACTCCCTGGGTTTCTTGAGGGGGTTCCAAACGGACCCTTACAAGTCTGTAACTCTGAGAACCATTTGGTTCCATGTGTACACTCACACAGTTATGGGGGTCCTTGAAATTAAAAGGCTTGAGAACCACTGATCTAGGAATCAATACAACATTTAGTGCAGCTACAAATTAGTAGTAGCCTAGTAATAATGTAAATAGTAGCCTACATTACAAAACAGTAGTGCAACATCAACTGAAGCATTCAAAATACAAAATAATTGACGATTGTCTGTGTGTGATGATATGGTTATGCATTTCCCAGACTATATGACTATATTCCTTATTAAGTTTTGAATAGGAACATGACAATGAGTATGTTTTACATCAGTTTAAGCACTGTTTCAGTTTGACAGTTAGATGGTTCAGTGGCGCCATCTAGTGAGCATTATCTGATCACTTGCTTTCTATTCCCTCTGACAGCTAAAATTAACAAGACTGTGGTTTTGGCCAGCACTGCTATTCAGCTCCTGGATGACAGGAAGTCTCCCATTGTTGCTGGTAAAGGATCTCACAATAAACATTCATACTTCACATTAACAACTCATTCATTATTAGTTATATTTTAATCGCAGTGGATTGCATATGATTTCCTATGTCTTCTATTAGCTGTGGGCATCCAGATGAAGCTGGAGTTCTTTCAAAGGAAGTTCTGGACTGCCTGCCGACAGGTACTCTATACAGACTGTTGTTGTGACACTGTTTTGCTAAAGTCCAGGCACTTACACACATAGACATCTATAAAAGAATGCCCTCTCCAGACCATGGATGCAGCATTTACTACGGTGAAAGAATTGCAAAATGCCCCCTTTCCATGCCATACCCGAAGGCAGCATTCAGGAGATTTGCCTTTTTCCAAACTTTCTTTTCCGTCTTGAAAGCAGAATTTGTCCGCTGTGCAGAAATCCATGTTGTAACGCTGCATCTTCAGAAGATAAAGAGTGCGGGGTCGTGCCCCGAACATAGCTTATCTACATTCTCTGCACGTCCCTGCTAACATCAATGATAAACTTTACTATACTCACTTCTAAATGAACTGTTTACTGTTTTCTGATCAGTGTGCAGCTCTGGATGGGAAATGTAGTATTAGCTGTGATAACGAGGTAAGCATTCTCTCTCTCTCTCTCTCTCTCTCTCTCTCTCTCTCTCTCTCTCTCTCTCTCTCTCTCTCTCTCTCCGTTACTGTTACTGTAATGTTTTGTCTCCTTGATAACCAGACCTAACTGTTTTCAACCTCCTGACAGGACATTAACTGCTACCTCATAGATAACAATGGATTCATTCTAGTCACAGAGGACCACACTCAGGTATTGGGTTGTGCCTATGTGTGTGCGTGCATGCCTGTGGCTCGTGTGTGTGTGTGTGTGTGTGTGTGTGTGTGTGTGTGTGTGTGTGTGTGTGTGTGTGTGTGTGTGCGTGCGTGCGTGCGTGCGTGCGTGCGTGCGTGCGCGTGCGTGTGCCTGTGTGTGTGTGTGTGTGTGTGTGTGTGTGTGTGTGTGTGTGTGTGTGTGTGTGTGTGTGTGTGTGTGTACTTACAGTATGTATGTGTTTTGACATAACTTCTCTCTTAGACAGGGCTCTTCTTTGGAGAGGTGGAGGGTGCTGTCATGAGCAAATTACTCCAAATGGGGTCCTTCAAAAGGTCAGCCCCCCCCCACCGAAAAAAAAAACAACAACACCCACAATCCTTCCTTTTCCTAAATGATCCATTCACCAACCTTCTTAGTTTTGCTGTAAATTCTTTGGAAAGATGTGAAAAGTAGTGGCTGTAAACGTGGCCCTGACATTCAGTACAGCACATTATACATTTTGGATGCCTGCGTGTGTTTTCGGCACATTACAAACCATGGATCCCTGTGTTCCTACATTTCTGCAGGATCACTCTGTATGATTACCAGGCCCTCTGTAAAGAGTATGCTGGGAGCAGTGACAGCTCACGCACTTTATCAAATGTAAGTACAAGCAGCATCATACCTTGAGCAAATAAGCTCAGAATCACGCATGAGGCAATGAATGTTAATCACTTAAACCCATTGTAAACTAATCAATAATTGACCGGCGTCAGCTCTGTACTTGGTTCGCTCTTTTCCCCCTGTATACTTGAAATGATATTTTTTCTTTTTCTTTCTTTTTCCTTTATTTATTCATGGGGGCCTATTGAGAGCAACCTCTCTTTTTCAAGGACACCCTGATCACAGCATATGACACAAATACAAGCATTGAAAAATAACACAATAATACAACCGGCAATCAAATCATAGTAGTTACAGGTGCAAAACATATAGTTGTTAAACGAAACAGGTACAGTCACTCACTATGTAGTGTGCCTTCGAGAAGCACTTTCAATGTCTCTATTGAGACCAATCGAGTATAAAAATAATCAATCTAATGTAAGCTTACGACACTGTGCTTGTAAGTCTGCTATTTAAGAAAAGCAAGGTGACCAACTGAACAGAGACGAAGGGAAGTAAAGGAGATTAACTTGAACTCTTCGTTGTGAATGTTTCAGTTCAGGTTTCTCACGTCCCCCATTTCCTCTTTAGTCATTTTGAAACCGTAAGCCCTTACTGATAAGAAACCACACAGGCTTGATGGATCATGTGCTTGTGGTCAAAGGTCTTTGTGTTTGCACGTTACAAGCCAGGGTATAGCACCGCAGTCTAAAAAATGACCAGCGGTGGAAAAAGTACTCACATTTTGTACTTAAGTAAAAGTATCAATACTGCAATGTAGAAATACTCTGTTACAAGTCAAAATGTAGAGTCCAATTTCACAAGTTTTCAAATCTTTTGAAAACAGCAGATCTACAAGCTCACAATGTGTTTGCATCGCTGCGCATTGTGATCTTGTAGATCAGCCGAAATGTATATAGGGCTGAAGTGGTTAATGTATATTTTGTAATAATGATCAAAATCTACAAAGTAACTATAAAGTTTGCAAATAATTGTAGTGGAGCAAATGTACAATATTTGCCTCTGAGATGTAGTGGAGTAGAAGTAAAAGTACAGAAAATTGGAAAAACTTCTATTAAAGATATCTCTAAATTGTACTTAAGTACAAGTGCTTGAGTAAATATACTTAGTTACTTTACACCACTGAAAATGACATTATGTGAACTAATAAACACAGATCCTTAAGCCAGGCGTCTTCAACGGGGGGTCCGGGGAACCCTAGGGGGTCCTCAGAGAGAGTTGAAACTATATGGAATCTCTTTCTCAACTAAGGGGTCCTTGGCCTGAAAACGTTGAAGACCCCTGCCTTAAGCTACTGTCTCTGTTCTGTCTTTCAGCCCTTCTCTGTTGTGAGGTGGCTTTTGACTGAGCTCATTATGTAAGCACCACACACACACCATCAATCATCCAATAAGAATAAGTATTTATTTGTGCACTGCTACCAAACTGCTATGAATCTTAATAGACAATAATCACTGTGTTCAATACATGTTTGCTCTATGTCTGTCTACAGTTTTCTACTGGAGTTTAATCTCTACAGCTGGTGGAATGTTGATCTGAATGTGAAAGGTAAAAGTGAACATCGCAATAGAGTGTGTTTGCATGACCACACACACACACACACACACACACACACACACACACACACACACACACACAGCACCAAAATAATCATATTTTAACTGGGGACCCCGAAAATAATCATATTTTAACTGGGGACCGCCCCCCCCCCCCCCCCCCCCCCCCCCCCCCAGGCTCCCACACCCATAAGCACTCGGAATTGTAGGAGCTGAGGCGTTTGACTCGGTTCCACAGATGAATATTGTGAAAATAGTAGATCTACAAGCCAAGCTCACAGCGCCTCGCATTGTCAGGCATTGTAAGCTTGTAGATCGTCTATTTTCAAAATGTTTGCCTTTTTCTTATAATATTTGACAATTTGGCCAATGTTTGACCAGTCAGTTTGTTGATTATTCTTTATGCTGTAAATGGTATTTTTCTTTGCTTGTCATGTGTGTGTGTGTGTGTGTGTGTGTGTGTGTGTGTGTGTGTGTGTGTGTGTGTGTGTGGGTGGGTGTGTGGGTGGGTGTGTGGGTGTGTGGGTGCGCTTGCATTGTCAAATCTGAGTGAGTTTGGTAAATGGTGGAAAATAAATAACTATATTCCTGTTTTCAGCTCAAAGGCCTCATGGTAAAACCAAGATGGTTCCATGTGATACAATGTATCCTGCCTTTGTCTCTGAGCGCACCATCAAAGAGACAACAGGGAACATAGACTGCGAGGGTTGCGTCAGGTAACCTACTGTACTACTTCAGAAATTACAAATACCTTTTGTTACAATATTTTCTTGAATTCTACAGCGGTGGACTGTATGGTGTCTATCAGAGTTACTTTTGACATAGCCGTAGTCTGCTAAACGATGTTATGCTGTTATGTGTTTTGCCAAGTCCCGGAAAAGACGCAGTGTGATTGGCCAGTACAGTCACTTTGATTGGCATTTGTGTCGAATGCTCAGCCCAAAACATGACTTAGGAGACTGTGACGGGTCATGTGGGACAACCAAGGCATGGATGTGTGTACAATGACAACTAATAACAGATTCATAAAATAAAACACTTTTGACCGCAACAAATTGCTTAAGTAGCAATAGACTTATGGGCTCCTCTCTATGCTATGAGGGCTGCTGGTGTCTGCTGGGGAAACTGAGCGACAGAGGCATTTCTGCCTACAGACCCCATGGACAGTCATTTGGGATCAATATAAGTAGGAAAATGAGCCTAGATGTTATTTAGTGCGGAGTTGTCCTGTAAGTAAGTACTGTACTGTAGTTACTTTACACCACTAATCTCTTGTCCCTCTGCTGCAGGTCTTTTGTCATCCAGCAGATTCCCAGCAGTAACCTCTTCATGGTGGTGGTGGATAATAAGTGTGACTGCAGCTCTGCCCCTGCAGTCAGCATGGACCCCATCGAAGTGATGTATATCCTTTTATCCAGATCACACTGGAGCCGGTGATAAGACGTTGTTTAGTTTACACAGACCTGTTCATTTAGTTTTAAATAACACAATATGTTGTTAAAGAGTTTAGAGATTTTTAGTTTGTTAGGTTCACATCACGCCAAATCTGTCTCGTCAACATGTTGTAGTTAATAATAGTATAACTATGATTGAACTTAGCTATGTTCTCGACTCTACATAATGTGTATTCTTCAACCCTTAACCCCTCTGAACACAATGAGTCACTGAAATGTGACAGACTGAAGTTTCAGAAAGACAGGAAGAAACCAGAATCGTGTCATCCGTTTCACGCTGAGGTGAGTCTATGCTTATGATAATTATAAATGTCATGAATTGCAACTGAATGGGAATGTTTACTACTGTATTATCTAATATCAGAGGAAAGTGGTTTTATATATAGTTTCTTTCTTTCACAGAATGTATTTTCTTTACTTTTCTTTGTAACAGATCGTCGTGGACTCACTCTGTGCACAAACACAAAACTTGATTGAAAAATTGATTGAATATTTTATTAGACAGAAATGTAAAGCAGCACGAGTATAGCCAAAACAATTTGTCTAAAAGGATTACATCAAAAATGTCCTTGCGGTCTTGTTTCCATTGGGGTCCTCTAGGTATTCAATTCATCAACATATAAAGAAGCACCAAAGACATTCAATAAGTATAAAAACACTATATGTACTGAGTAAAGAAGGGAAAGAAAGGGGGGGGGGGGGTCGATCACTTCTCGCCTGTCTAAGGGAGAAGTGATAACTACCTCTCCCTTTGGCCTCCTGAAAGGTGAATGACTGTACTCTCTCTGTAGCAAGACAGGTGACGGGAGCCATTGCACTGCTGTTCAATTCTGTATTTAAAGACAAAATGTTAAGCAGAGTTCATCTTCTCTTCTCTGCAGGAGAATGCCATGGAGTGTGGCTCAGCGACAGGCCTCTCCTCTGCTCTCACGGCAGCGCTGTGCTCCCCCCTGCTAGCGTTTCTCATGAGCAGGTGACCACCATCGTCATCAAGAATAGATCAACCACAAACAGAGCGACAAACAAACACAATAATGCTTGTAACGCATAGAGATCCAAGATCAGTCAGAGCTGAATTTACAGTTGAAATAATGAGTCACTGCAACCGACAAGAATGAATTCTCCTTTTCAATTAAATCCACGTTCCGTCTGTACACCAGGGATCTTTAACAGGGGGTCCGGGACCCCTAGGGGGTCCTCAGAGTTACTATGGGGGTGGGGGGGGGGGGGGGGGGGGGGGGTATGTATGTGTATGTGATAGGAACATTTTCTTATTTATTTTTTGCATTAACCACTTTTCTGAGCAAGACATTAGCCGAAAATAGCCAATCTACAAGCACACCTTTGTGTGCTCGTAGATTGGCTATTTTCGGCAAAGAGAATTGATGTAGCGGGAAAAAAGAGGAGACCAAGTACAGAGCCAAAGGTGACGTTTACCAAGTATTGACGGTTCAAGTGGTTAAATGTCTGAAAATGCACATTAACATCAATCCAACACAACACTCATGACAGTGCTGTCAAGCAAGTCTATGCAGCGATCTATGGAATATATGAAAAAGGTTTAATTCGCAAAACACAGTTTTATATAATAGGTAGTGGGGGTCCTGCTTCATCTCTCTCAGCTAAGGGGTCCCTGACCTGAAAGATGTTTAAGACCCCTGCTGTAGCATACACTATCAAGAGTCTCAAACTGTTGCCTCCCACATGTTCTATGTCATACAGTCTGAAGCACGGAAGCGATAAAGCGGATGTGAAGCCTCCTCCTTACTTACGTTTCGTCGCCCGAATCCTAATATAAATCAAAATAATCTAAACATATATAGCTTGCTGCTTAGCAGAAATGGGGGGAAAATCTATGTAAAGATGAACGGAAATGCCAGCTTCCTCTCTCAGATTTCAGGAGGTATAGTTCTAGACTCTATTCTGAGATTGTGGAATAGTTGTCTGGCTAGGCGAGACTATCAAGAGTACTCTGCTCAGTGACTTGAACTTGAAGGCAGCACACTTCAGATCACTGAATATCACAGCAATGACAATTACAGTTTCTTTTCCTCAATGTATGTATGGAATGTAAAAAATTAAATAAAAAGTGAACACTGACCACAAATGGATCTCTACATAGATCTATTTTGTGTAAAAAAAAAAAAGGTTGTCTTTGAAGTGGGCAATTGTTGTCATCAAGTTTTGGCATTTTTCTTTTGCTGTGAGTGAAGAAAATGTGATTAAAAAAGATCAAATTGAATTTGCGCTGCACTTTTGGTAAGCAGTGTGTATAATATAGCAGAAATCTGCTGCAGTAAAACGACACAATGCTGTGATATTTTTTATTTTTTCAAACATTGTAGTTTCATCTTGATCTGTTTTTCTCTTTGAAACTTCATATGAAATACAGATGAGAAATAATAATAATAATATATTGTTGGATTCATTTTATTCTGCCAGCTTCTTTTCATACAGGCATTGAATGCATGTTGAAAAACAAAAGAATATGTTTAAACAATGTTATATTAATAACTATAAAAGTAGCTATAATTTGTCATATTGACCCATACTCATACTTGTCAAAAAGCGGCTGAATAAAAACAGAGACATATTTTCCATCCCAGATTCCTTTTTTACAATGTTTATAGAAGAGTTGAGGGTGTGCGTGCGTGTGTGTGTGTGTGTGTGTGTGTGTGTGTGTGTGTGTGTGTGTGACTGTGTGTGTGTGTGTGTGTGTGTGTGTGTGTGCGTGCGTGCGTGCGTGCGTGCGTGCGTGCGTGCGTGCGTGCGTGCGTACGTGCGTGCGTGCGTGCGTGCGTGCGTGCTTGTGTGTGTGTGGAGGGGGCAGCAACAATTATTACAATGATAAAACGTCAGGAAATCATACTTTATGCCACAATGAGCCCCTGTTTACCACAAGATATAAAATGCACATGAATGTAAAATGTACATGAGTGAAACAGAGAAGAAACGTTAAAGGAAATATGCATTACAGTGGTGTCAGTGGTGGGCTATTAAGACAAAGAAAATTAATAAGAACGATTTTGCATCAGAACAAAGGATTTTACATCAGAACCACTTCAGAATCACCATCCTAAAAGGATCAGACTTGCAATAATCTGTAACTCAAAACAAATCATCCAAATTATTAAGAAAATAAAAAACAACAAAAATAACAATTCACCTTAAAGTAAAAAAACTGTTATGGTTGTTTTAAAACTAGTTGTTCATTACTAGTTTTGTCCTTGGGCATTCTTATTGCTATGTGTTTTGGTCTTTGTTATCAATTTCCTGTTCATGTAAAGCATTTTGTAATTGTGTTTTGAAAATACTATATAAATAAAGTAGTTTATTATTTCTGTCATAAGTTTTTGGTATTCATTAATGAACTAGTAAATTAAAGGATTGAAAAGTCAAGTAAGGGGGGCTGTCAAGCGCACTGCTGAAGTCCTTGTCATGTATGTCTGTCTCCATCAGTTCCTCCTGGTACACACAACACCACTGAGCACTTTCTTAACACGCAGAGGAAGGCTTGACGCCAAAACACTATTAACTGGCTGTCTTGACCTATAGGGGATAGTTGGGGGGGGGGTCACCCCCCCCCCCCATAACGTAGGGCCTGGTGAAAATGACCAATTACCTATATGCAAGAGAAACAAAGCTGTAATTTCAATGTGGCTGGGCAAGGCTGTATTTCGGCATAGAAGGCTGGCAAGGCTGTATTCTGGCACAGAAGGCTGGGCAAGGCTGTATTCTGGCATAGAAGGCTGGGCAAGGCTGTATTTGGGCTCATCCACGGTGCAGTATGTGTGGTAAACTTCAGCCTAGAAGAAAGGACAGTAGAGACTCACTGTGATAGGAGCTATTTCATGTATATATGATATATATCATGGATTAAAACAAAATAAAATCTCACAACTGAAATTTTTTTTGTAGGGCCAAGTCCTAAACGTCTGATTTATGAATCAGTGTTAAAGGAGCCCCCACCCATAATAGCCCTAGCCCTAGCCCTAGTCCCTCCCTAACATTTTAGTCTAGTTTTTATTTGTTGACAAATTGTCAGTATGTCAGTAATATTTTTTTTAGTTGCTGAAATGAACACTGCTGTGAACCCCCATAGCACTTTCAAGTAAATGGATCAAATAAATTGAACAACAAACCATCGGTGAGGGCTGGTACACCAGGAACATTCCCAGGCGTAGAACTGCACACACTGTGGGCTCCAGTGTTCTCATTGTTGGACTCCTTGAGAGAGAGAGAGAGAGAGAGAGAGAGAGAGAGAGAGAGAGAGAGAGAGAGAGGCGGGGGGGGGGGGGGGGGGGGGGGGGAGGGGAGATGGGACAAATCATTTTGAATGTTTTGACTTGGTTGAGTCACATCTTCATATATTTATTATGAGTTACTACACACCAATATGGAATGCCATTCATCTGTTCCAGCATTTATTTCCAACTTGAATTATATGATAGTAATTGTAACTTACCTGTCTTCCACTGTTCCAATACATAACTGAAATTAAAACACACACAAAGCCGCAACTTTACATCCTGTTGAATGTTGAAGAGATGTTGGTGCATTTGAGTTGGTGGCAATAGTTTAGTGATACGCTATTATTGGTGTTACGTTGGTGTGTTATTGTTTGTGAATGTAGAAGCAAACCAGAACTGTGAATTTGAAATATGCATTTAATGAAGAAAGTGTTTTTATACCATATTAAAAAGACAAATTTCAGCTTAAAGCCTATATTAAACTCTATCATTAACAGCTAAGCAATACTCACTTTCACTGTTCCTCCTCCTACTTTGGTTACAGCCAGCAGCAAACTCCAGCAAGATCACACCCAGGACTCCACAGCCAACTAGTACAACTACAGCTAATGTCCACCATTGCTTCCCTGTTCGCAGACAGCAAAAACGAATTAGTGAAGCAAATTGTATTCACACTTCATATAAAGTATACTCAAAGAAAAGGGGTGTATACACATATATAATTATTATTGTAAAATACATCATTATATAAGTATATAGTAGACGCATTTCTGGTCCACGTTACACTGATAAGAACTAGATGCGCGCGCAAGTCGGTACCAAAATTAGCCAATGAAACCAGCGCTCCCCAAAACAACAGGTTTGGGGATTGGTGGGAATTGATTACATGATACAGTCACCTGTGCATTTAGTCTCAATGTTTGTAAACAAGAAACGGGTCTATACTGTATAACTGTAATGTATATAGACAAACATCACAAAATGCTTGAGTGAGTTTATTTCTTGCACACAGAGCTCAGATCTGTAATACAGTAGTCTAACTGTATCTGGCAATTTTCTCACATTAACAAACACACAAATATAGATCATTTATTGTCACTTCTAGACCGGATATTCAATTTGGACTATGTGCTATCAGCTATGTCATGTTCAGAGTGCTCGCGTCGAGATGTCAGGAAATAAAAATAAATATAAAAAACACTTGACATCAGATAACTTCATCAGTAGACATGCCTCTTCTCTTACCAGTTAGAATCAACGTTGCACTGTGTGTAACAGTAGTCCCATCACTCGTGCCTACAATTGTAAAAGAGGAGTACAGTTTATCACGCGTTTGGGCCCTGGCCCAAGTATCATATAAACATGTATCATTCATATTAATCTATTAATCTATTTGATATCTATATAATATATAATAAATATTATATAATATAGAAGGATGCCTTTATTGATAGGGAGAGACAGTAGGCTGACAGGAAATGGGCGAGAGAGATGAGGAGTGACATGCAGCAAAGGCTGTGAGGACCCACATTTTAATCCGTCATGTCTCCACTCTCTCTCTGCCCTTAGTCTCCTGTCATCTGTCCCTCTACACTCACCTATCTAATTAAAGCATGCAACGACAAAAAAAATCGATCTTAAAAAATGAATGCAGATTATATGGCGCTAAACAAGCCAAACAAAATGCAGCCCTGCATGCACTACTATTGTTGTCTGTGGATAAATACATAACATTTCAAAACATTGAACATGTTAATTGATACCTGTAGTCAAAGGGGCTGGGTTAGCTGTACCATCACTGAATGTACTCATATGTAAACCTGGTGAAAGAAGTACACAGAACTGAAGTTATAAATAATTTTAAAATGCCAATGTCCAAACAATGTTCGAAATGTAAGTTTCAAGTTACTTGTCATCGCTGATGATGATGTTATGATGCCCTTTGTCAAAGGGGGCAGAGGTAGAACTAGCTGCATCACTAGTCAAATCAAAACCTGGTGACAAACATACAGACATTACAGTCAAAAATAATTTCAAAATAACACATAGGCCTACAAATAATTTGTGATAAGGAAGTGTTGTTACACATTAGCGAGGCAGATAAAGTGCATATTACAGGTGAATCGTTCACTTGCGGATACAAGCACCAAAATTGGCACACATAGGCCTACTCCTTAGGCATTGCTCTTTTCAGAAAACCATCTGGCCAAAAAAAAAATCAAGATGGCGGCCAATTTTCATGATGGCCGCCATTGAATATACAGTAATCTTGCATTCCGCAATAAAATCCCATAGACTTGTCCTATTTGAATAATTTTGGTGTCAAATCATACATTTATCACTATGTAGAATCCAAATTTGGACCCATGGACTTACTCAATGGCTTCCTTGTACCATATATCAGTCCCGGAATCTTAATATTCTGCTAATAGTGTGGTGCGATGCGTCCAAAAAACAGCTCCCGTAGAATTTTTGTGCTAAAATTGATCTTTTTGCAGATCCTGGTTCTATAGAGTCCAAACTATGAGAAAATGATGGGTGTCAACTTTTCCGGACCCCCACCCCCTTTCTGGGGGTCATCTAGTTTGGGACCTGCATGCCAGAACAGTACGCCAGCCAGTTAATGTCCAATTTTCTTAATATTAGGGTTGTTTTGTAGGTTTTAAAACATTCTGAGTTCATTTATTACACTTTTGAAGCAGCCAGAATAAGCTTTCTGACTTTTGGTTGGGGTCTTTCCTCACCTGGGACCCCCCCAGATGGACCCCTGAGCCTATCTCAGTACTCGCTCTGCTCCTGCTCCAGAACAATGTCATATTAGATCATAATTGAAGCTTAAACTTTTTTTCTGAAAACAAAAAAAAAGTAGTAACAAATACCAGGGGTCTTCCACAGGGGCTTCGGGACCCCTGGGGGTCCTCGGAGTTACTACCTAGTGTGATAAGAAGTGTACTTCTAAGGATTTCTTTGCTAAAATGTATTTTTTTACTGCTTTGGCATTTATAGGGACCAAACTGTCAGAAAATGATGGGTGTCAGATTTTCCTGACCCCAGCCCCCTTTCTGGGGGGTCATCTATGTTAGGACCTCGCAGAACAGTATGTCAGCCAGTTAATGTCCAATTCTCATAATATTAGAGTTGTTTTGAAGGTTTTAAAACATTCTAAGTTCATATATTGCACTTTTGAAGCAGCCAGAATAACCTTTATGACCTTTGGTGGGGGTCTCTCCTCACCTGGGACCCCCGGAATGACCCCTGAGCCTATCTCAGTACAGTCCTTGCTCTGCTCCTGCTCCAGAACAATTAGATCATACTTGAAGCATAAAAGCTTTTGTACCTGTACCTGGGCTCTGTAGCTAATACCAGGGGTCTTCCACAGGGTCCGGGACCCCCAGGTGTCCTCAGCGTTACTACAGGGGGCCATCCAAACGGCTGTTTACCCATATATGGAGACCCCCTGGTACCCATATATGGAGGTCCATGTACTGTATATGGAGATATGCTGTGAGAGCCCAAACATGCTTACTCAGTTATTTGTTATGTGAAAGTACTATGATGTCCATGACAACTGACAACATACCCTTTTATGCCCATACATGGAGATCCCTGTCTGTAGAACCAGTCACACAGATATGGGCTGTCTTGGCCAGGCATCTGTCTTGGCCATATATGGATTCTGTTAGTGTGGTATGTGGCCAATGTGTCCTCCATATATGGGCATTCCCATATGAAGTCCTGTTAGATATGGGCTTAATATTGAAGACATCAGGGAACTCCATATATGGACCTTGTCATACATCTTGAATCTATGACCTCAGCATCAAAGGCTGGATTGGGGTATGTCCCTGTGACAAACTATTATCATGTCCACTAGGGGTACTTAATGTACATCAAGCAGCCTCACAGAAACAGGACATAGACTCCTGCCCTATGAGCCTCAGGGCTGGGCAGTGGGTTGCCTTTGGCCAAAGACAGAACTTAAAGTGGATTCTGTTCATGACCTGTGTTGCACTCTTGCAGAAAAGAGCAAAGGGATGCTCTTCTTCCATGCCTTCACTGGCTGCGATGTTGTTTCAGCATTCCGCGTAAAGGGGAAGAAGTCTGCGTGGCAAACCTGGAATGTTTGTGATGAGGCTTCTGGTGTCTTCAGCAAACTCAGCCATTACCCACCTGTAGTGGATGATGAAGACCTGAAAACCTTGGAGAAGTTTGTGGTCATGATGTACGACCGATCCAGCACAGCTGAAGGTGTCAATGATGCAAGGTTGGACTTGTTTGCTCGGAAGCAGAGGCCATACGAAGCCATTCCTCCAACGCAAGCAGCACTGAAGCAACATGTGAAGCGCGCTTCCTATCAAGCGGCCTGCATCTGGAGTCAGTCAACAGTATGTCAACCAGAAATGCAGACTCCTGACAACTGGGGCTGGACCAAGAAAGGAGATCTGTGGCAGATTGATTGGACTGAGCTCCCACCCATTGCAGAGAGTTGCCAGCAGCTGACCAAGTGTGGATGCAAGTTGGAATGCTGCAGTCGATGCAAATGCTACCACTTTGGTCTGACCTGCACGGCACTGTGCAGCTGCAGGTGCGAGGTTTAGAAGCGTTGTAGTATAGGCCTACTATACTATTGTACTATACTGCCTAGGCCCTAGAAAAAGAAAAAAAAAAAGAAAAGACAAAAAAAAAACTACCTCCTGCCTCGACGGGATCATCACCTTATCGTGGTGAGGCAGTTTGCGTGTCTCCATGACCCCCAGAGCTATGTCGGCAGGAGTCTTGTACTCCTGTACTCCTGGCAGGGTTACCCAAGTCGAAAAGGTCGAAGAATAGAGACTAGACAAAGAGTGATCCCACGGCGCTATTATATCTACCATGCATTTTAGCCGCGTCAGCCGCTGTGCATTGAAATCCGCTCTGTTGAGTTACTACATTACTACATTACCCCCCCCCCCCCCCCCCCCCCCCACACACACACACACACACACACACACACACATACACACTATAAACCTCTAACAATACTAAGATATACACTACCACCCATTTTATCCGAGTCAGACATAACACAAACCTCTAATTTAGCAGAATATTAGGATTCCGGGACTGATATATGGTACAAGGAAGCCAGTGAGTAAGTCCATGGGTCCAAATTTGGATTCTACATAGTGAAACATGTATGATTTGACACCAAGATCATTCAAATAGGACAGGTCTATGGTATTTTATGGCGGCCATCTTGAAAAATGGCCGCCATCTTGAAATTTGATTTGGCCAGATGGTTTTATGAAAAGAGCAATCCCTAAGGAGTATGTGTGCCAATTTTGGTGCTTGTATCCGCAAGTGAACGATTATTTCTGTTATCTGCCCGGCTACATACTAAACTGCGACCTTCGGTCACAACAACAACAACAACTACTACTACTACTACTACTACTACTACTACTACTACTACTGCAACTACTACTACTAATAATAATAATAATAATAATAATAATTCGCCAGGCTACCAGTTATTTTGTCATCTGAAGATGAATGCACAGAAGTCAGATGTTCAGAGCTGGAACTAGTTGTAGTACTGAGTCCATCAAAAGTGTGACCTGTTGAAATAATGAAGTGTCAAAGATAATAAATAATAATAATAAAAATCATTAAAAGAGCTGATTAAGTAAGCATTCTAAAATGTTCTAAGTTTATCAATATAACAAACAAATAGCAAAATAATAAAAATAACCTAAATGGAAATAATCTCTCAAGATTTATGCACATGTTTGCATATTTATGTCAATGAAGTTGAAGACATCAATCAATCAAGCAATTAAATATAATAATGATGTTAATAATAACCCCTAAGCGGCATATCTCTTATAACATTTAGCTAAATGCAGTTACCCAGTGATGGAAAAAGTACTCACATTTAAAAGTAAATTAAATGTCCGGAATTCAAACTTTACTTGAGTAAAAGTACAAAAGTATTGGTATCAAAATCTACTTAAAGTACTCACGTCTTTAGAAAATAGCAGATCTACAACTTCACAATGCATCGCATAACAACGCATTGTGAGCTTGTAGATCGTCTATTTTCAAATGGACGAAATGTATTAGGGCTCTAGTGGGTAATGTTTTGTAACAATAATCAAAATCAACTAAAGTTTTCAAATAATTGTTGTGGAGTAAGGGTGCCCTCACACCAAAATAGCTATGAGAGTGGAATCCGCGTTTCGCCAATGCATTTCAATGAGAGTGAAGCGGTTTCTGCAAAAAACGCTCCCTTCTCATTGAAATGCATTGGCGGAACGCGGATTCCACTCTCATAGGTATTTTGGTGTGAGGGCACCCTAAAAGCTAAAAATATTTTAGATGTAGTAGAGTAGAAGTAAAAGTACTGAAAACTGGAAATACTCCAATAAGGTAAAAAATACCTAAAAATATTACTTTTAAGTACAGTACTTGAGTAAATGTATTTAGTTACTTTACACCACTGAAGTTACCCTCTCTCAACTCCCTGAAAAATCACTACAAATAAGAGCATACTACAGTATGAATGTAAAAGACTCACTTTGTACAGTGATAGAGACACTTTTACTGTGAGGCGATGGCCCGGCATTCTTCTCAGTGTAAAAACACTGCACTTTAACCTCAGCAGGGGAATGTTTATGTGCCCACGACAGAAGCTGTGTTGCTGTCACTTTGTAGAGAGCAGAGGTCCATTTGACAGTGCTTGTTCCATCAATGATGAAATAACACTCTGAATCCAATGCTTCAGAGTGCTGGCAGTTCAGTGTAACTGAGTCCGTGTCTGACATCACTGAATGACTCACTGACAGACTAGGCTGACGAAGGCCTGAAAATGTAGAATTAAACATAAGATAAGTGTGTGTGTGTGTGTGTGTGTGTGTGTGTGTGTGTGTTGTGTGTGTGTGTGTGTGTGTGTGTGTGTGCGAGTGAGAGCGTGCATGGGTTCCAGGTGGTCCCCAGCTAAATGATGAAGAGTTGGTAACCACAACCCTTATAGATCTTTTACTCTTGAGTTTAACTCTCAAGAGTTCAATTATTGTTAAACACCTGCATTACTTAATTTACAATACAATACAATTAGAATGTAGAACAATTGTTATTTTGAATGACCTGTTATCAGTCCTCATCAAATGGTGGTCCATGGCTCAAATGATGAATAAATAATGGACCTTGATATGAAAAGGGTTGAAGACCACAGCAATATGTAATAATGCTGGTTCTTTGGATAACTTTAAATTAAGAGGAACTGACCTTGCACTTTGATCTCCCAAAAGGAACCTACATTTTGAGAAGCCACATGATGGGAGAAATAATTACAGTTGATTACAATTGATGCATGAATTAGTAACATAGCTTCAACTATGCAAAATAACTGAATCTATCTGCAATCTTGTCCATGAAATGAACTGTATTAGGCTAAATGACAAAGCACATTGCTGACAGACACCATCAACATGTTAGTGAAGACATAAATTAAAAAGATGACAAAAAGAGAATATATGTGCTACATAGAGGATAAAGATGTGAAACAATAAAAAGGCATCACTTACAGAAGATGGTAACTAAATACAGATGTCCAACCATGCATCTAAATAATGCCATTGTTGTCCCTATCCCCATATGGCGTCTGGTCTGACTGCATGTATAATGTCTGTAGCCTATAACCAATAGCTTAAAAACCACATCAGGAAGTGTAGCCTATCGCTCACACAGAGCTATGGTCTACTACAATAGTCTAGGCAGGACAACTCAATGGTATTTCAGTGAATTGAGTACAAAGGACCCGTAATGGAAACAAGCCTTTCTTGAGTTAAACTGTACTTTACTGTGCTTTTTTATGCAAACTGCTAATAAAGTATTCAATCAATCATCAAAATGTATTTTAGTACATTTCTTTAACTTATAGGACAACCTTTTTTTCATATTTTAGATAGACATTAGATAAAAGAAAACTTAGAAAAGATGAGTATTTCCACATTTCAGCACTTTTACTTCTAGCCTATACGCTATATCTGATCTTAGACAAATGTACTTTTTCTCCACGACAATTATTTGAAAACTTTTGTTAAAGTTGCTTTGTAGATTTTGATTATCCATTAGTATTATTACAAAACCTAGGTACTTTGGCTATATTCAAAAGATTTTATACATTTTAACAACTTGTGAGTTACATTACTTCCTATATTTTGATTCCAATACTTTACTTTGACTCAAGTCCTACATTTTCAATACAGGACTTTTAGCCTACTTTTTACAGACTACATTGTGGTATTGATACTTTTACTGAAGTAAAACGTGATTACTTCTTCCATCAATGGTTAGTCTAGTAGTCTACTAGCAACCACAGTTTTACCCTAGCAAACACCTATTAGACCCAACCACCTATTAGACCCTATAGCAACCACCTATTGGACCATTCTGCACTATTAGACCATAGCAACCGCCCCTAAGACCCTAGCAACCATCGTTTTACCTATCATTAAAAAAATCATTATCACCTTTAAAACTTTCAGAACTAATAACAGATTCCTAAAATAAAACACTTTCGACCGCAACAAATTGCTTAAGTAGCAATAGACTTATGGGCTCCACTCTATGCTATGAGGGCTGCTGGTGTCTGCTGGTGTCTGCTGGGGAAACTGAGCGACAGGGGCATTTCTGCCTAATAGACCCCATAGACAGTCATTTGGGATCAATATAAGTAGGAAAATGAGCCTAGATGTTATTTAGTGCGGAGTTGTCCTGTAAGTAAGTACTGTACTGTAGTTACTTTACACCACTAATCTCTTGGTCCCTCTGCTGCAGGTCTTTTGTCATCCAGCAGATTCCCAGCAGTAACCTCTTCATGGTGGTGGTGGATAATAAGTGTGACTGCAGCTCTGTCCCTGCAGTCAGCATGGACCCCATCGAAGTGATGTATATCCTTTTATCCAGATCACACTGGAGCCGGTGATAAGACGTTGTTTAGTTTACACAGACATGTTCATTTTAGTTTAAATAACACAATATACGTTGTTTAAGAGTTTAGAGATTTTTGCCACCTTAAAGGGTAAAGCATATACCGGTACATCTCTCTCTCTCTCTCTCTCTCTCTCTTATAACCACAATAATGCTCTCTCTCTCTGTTGTAGTTAATAATAGTATAACTATGATTGAACTTAGCTATGTTCTCGACTCTACATGTGTATTCTTCAACCCTTAACCCCTTTGAACACAACAAGACACTGAAATGTGACAGACTGAAGTTTCAGAAAGACAGGAAGAAACCAGAATCGTGTCATCCTTTTCACGCTGAGGTGAGGCTATCTATTCTTATGACATTTATAAATGTCACAAATTGAAACTTAAGGGGAATATTTACTACTGTATTATCTAATATCAGAGTAAAGTGGTTTTAAATATAGTTTCTTTCTTTCACAGAATGTCTTTTCTTTACTGATTGATTGATTGAATATTTTATTAGACAGAGATGTAAATCAGCACGATTACAGTCAAAACTATTTGTCTAAAAGGATTACAAAATGTCCTTGCGGTCTTGTTTCCATTGGGGTCCTCTAGGTATTCAATTCATCAACATATAAAGAAGCACCAAAGACATTCAATAAGTATAAAAACACTATATGTACTGAGTAAAGAAGGGAAAGAAAGGGGGGGGGGGGTCGATCACTTCTCGCCTGTCTAAGGGAGAAGTGATAACTACCTCCCCCTTTGGCCTCCTGAAAGGTGAATGACTGTACTCTCTCTGTAGCAAGACACGTGACGGGAGCCATTGCACTGCTGTTCAATTCTGTATTTAAAGACAAAATGTTAAGCAGCGTTCATCTTCTCTTCTCTGCAGGAGAATGCCATGGAGTGTGGCTCAGCGACAGGCCTCTCCTCTGCTCTCACGGCAGCGCTGTGCTCCCCCCTGCTAGCGTTTCTCATGAGCAGGTGACCACCATCGTCATCAAGAATAGATCAACCACAAACAGAGCAACAAACAAACACAATAATGCTTGTAACGCATAGAGATCCAAGACCAGCCAGAGCTGAATTTACAGTTGAAATAATGAGTCACTGCAACCGACAAGAATGAATTCTCCTTTTCAATTAAATCCACGTTCCGTCTGTACACCAGGGATCTTCAACAGGGGGTCCTCAGATTTACTACGGGGGGGGGGGGGGGGGGGTATGTATGTGTATGTGATAGGAACATTTTCTTATTTGTTTTTTGCATTAACCACTTTTCTGAGCAGGACATTAGCCGAAAATAGCCAATCTACAAGCACACCTTTGTGTGCTTGTAGATTGGCTATTTTCGGCAAAGAGAATTGATGTAGCGGGAAAAAAGAGGAGACCAAGTACAGAGCCAAAGGTGACGTTTACCAAGTATTGACGGTTCAAGTGGTTAAATGTCTGAAAATGCACATTAACATCAATCCAACACAACACTCATGACAGCGCTGTCAAGCAAGTCTATGCAGCGATCTATGGAATATATGAAAAAAGTTTAATTCGCAAAACACAGTTTTATATAATAGGTAGTGGGGGTCCTGCTTCATCTCTCTCAGCTAAGGGGTCCCTGACCTGAAAGATGTTTAAGACCCCTGCTGTAGCATACACTATCAAGAGTCTCGTGTGGCCAAACTGTTGCCTCCCACATGTTCTATGTCATACAGTCTGGAGCACGGAAGCGATAAAGCGGATGTGAAGCCTCCTCCTTACTTGCGTTTCGTCGCCCGAATCCTAATATAAATCAAAATAATCTAAACATATATACCGGTAGCTTGCTGCTTAGCAGAAATGGGGGAAAAATCTATGTAAAGATGAACGGAAATGCCAGCTTCCTCTTTCAGATTTCAGGAGGTATAGTTCCAGACTCTATTCTGAGATTGTGGAATAGTTGTCTGGCTAGGCGAGACTATCAAGAGTACTCTGCTCAGTGACTTGAACTTGAAGGCAGCACACTTCAGATCACTGAATATCACAGCAATGACAATTACAGTTTCTTTCCTCAATGTATGTATGGAATGTAAAAAATTAAATAAAAAGTGAACACTGACCACAAATGGATCTATACATAGATCTATTTTGTGTAAAAAAAAAAGTTGTCTTTGAAGTTGACAATTGTGTGATTAAAAAAGATCAAATTGAATTTGAGCTGCACTTTTGGTAAGCAGTGTGTATAATATAGCAGAAATCTGCTGCAGTAAAACGACACAATGCTGTGATATTTTTTATTTTTTCAAACATTGTAGTTTCATCTTGATCTGTTTTTCTCTTTGAAACTTCATATGAAATACAGATGAGAAATAATAATAATAATATATTGTTGGATTCATTTTATTCTGCCAGCTTCTTTTCATACAGGCATTGAATGCATGTTGAAAAACAAAAGAATATGTTTAAACAATGTTATATTAACTATAAAAGTAGCTATAATTTGTCATATTGACCCATACTCATAAACACTACTTGTCAAAAAGCGGCTGAATAAAAACAGAGACATATTTTCCATCCCAGATTCCTTTTTTACAATGTTTATAGAAGAGTTGAGGGTGTGCGTGTGCGTGTGTGTGTGTGTGTGTGTGTGTGTGTGTGTGCATGCGTGCGTGCGTGCGTGTGTGTGGAGGGGGCAGCAACAATTATTACAATGATAAAACGTCAGGAAATCATACTTTATGCCACAATGAGCCCCTGTTTACCACAAGATATAAAATACACATGAATGTAAAATGTACATGAGTGAAACAGAGAAGAAACGTTAAAGGAAATATGCATTACAGTGGTGTCAGTGGTGGGCTATTAAGACAAAGAAAATTAATAAGAACGATTTTGCATCAGAACAAAGGATTTTACATCAGAACCACTTCAGAATCACCATCCTAAAAGGATCAGACTTGCAATAATCTGTTAGCCTGATTTCAGAGAAAGAGTCCACTCAGAGTGGGCGGGGTCTATGGTCTGGAACCAGGCAAATAATCTGTACCTCAAAACAAATCATCCAAATTATTAAGAAAATAAAAAAATAACAATTCACCTTAAAGTAAAAAAAAAACTGTTATGGTTGTTTTGAAACTGGTTGTTCATTACTAGTTTTGTCCTTGGGCATTCTTGTGGTTATAAGGCCATTGCTACGTGATTTGGTCTTTGTTATCAATTTCCTGTTCATGTAAAGCATTTTGTAATTGTGTTTTGAAAATACTATATAAATAAAGTAGTTTATTATTTCTGTCATAAGTTTTTGGTATTCATTAATGAACTAGTAAATTAAAGGATTGAAAAGTCAAGTAAGGGGGGCTGTCAAGCGCGCTGCTGAAGTCCTTGTCATGTATGTCTGTCTCCATCAGTTCCTCCTGGTACACACAACACCACTGAGCACTTTCTTAATAACACGCAAAGAAAGGCTTGACGCCGAAACACTATTAACTGGCTGTCTTGACCTAGGGGGATAGTTGGTCCGGTTGAGGGGGCCACGCATCTCCCCCCATTAGGTACCTACTAATTTCAATGTGGCTGGGCAAGGCTGTATTCTGGCATAGAAGGCTGGGCAAGGCTGTATTCTGGTATAGAAGGCTGGGCAAGGCTGTATTCTGGTATAGAAGGCTGGGCAGGTCTGTATTTGGGCTCATCCACGGTGCAGTACGTGTGGTAAACATCAGCCTAGAAAAAGGTACAGTAGAGACACACACTGTGATAGGAGCTATTTCATGTATATATCATGGATTAAAACAAAATAAAATGTATTTGAAAATATTTTGTAAGTCCTAAACGTCTGATTTATGAATCAGTGTTAAAGGAGCAAAAAATTATGTGAAATCCTGCTGTTAACTGTAGGCTACTGCTAACCAGGTGAAGAAATCACAGACTGAGGCTTTAACCTTTGCTTTTATATGAAACATCCGAGACTATCAAGATTTCATGGAACATGTTTCTAAACATATTGCTATATTGACCACTTCAAATACTCTAATCTTAAAATAATAACAAAAAATAGCCTATTCTACATCCTCTCAATGAGTCGGAGACACATCGAGAGATTGTACAATAGGTTATTTCTACTGCGCAACATGGTCTTGGTGACTGAGAACTTGAATCCATGTATAAATGGAACAGAAAGCAGACACTCTGAATGCCATGCCTTGTGTTCTTGTACTTACATCCTTATTTTGAGACTCCTGTTGATCAACCTCCACCACAGTACCTGACAATCAAGAGAGATGCATTGAGATCATGATATTGGTAAAAAAAACAAGGTATTATGTAAATAATAAAAAATTATAAACACAGCATGACCCATTTTAAACCAGGTTTAAACTTAATAATAATGCCTGATCTACCTGGTCTACCGTGGTCTATAGTGTGTGCCAGCGGCTACGTCATTGTAGTCCTTAGCGGCCATTTCTTGGGTCAAAACACAGGTGTTTCAATTGTTTGATTGCATAGAACTAATGCTCTAGTCTAATCAGAACACCTGTGTAAGGCTGTGTTTACCCAAGAAATGGCCGCTCTTAGAACTACATTTGGCACACCCTATACTGTAGGCCCTGTGTACTGTATGAGTTATTAACGGCACACATTTCTTAGTGTCCAATGTTGGAAGTACAGGTAAAAAGATGCACTTGTTTTTTATAGACTACAGAGATTTTAGATTTCACATTTTCAGAGCGCAACAGGTCCTCGACTAGCGCATCCAAACATTTTAGTATATTTTTTATTTGTTGAAGAAATTTACAGTATATTATGTCTTAGTTTTCGTCACCATAGCTTAGTTTTTGTTTAGTTTTTATTTAGTTATCGTCAATGAAAAAAGTAGCTAACGAAAAAATGTCGTCTTAGTTTTAGTCACCGAAATGAACACTGCTGTGAACCCAATAGCAATTTCAAGTAAATGGATCAAGTAACTAGAGCAACAAACCATCGGTGAGGGCTGGTACACCAGGAACATTCCCAGGCGTAGAACTGCACACACTGTGGGCTCCAGTGTTCTCATTGTTGTACTCCTTGAGAGTTAGAAGAGAGAGAGAGAGAGAGAGAGAGGATGTCCAAGATGGAACAAATCATTTTGAATGTTTCGGCTTTTGTTGAGTCTCATCTTTACATATTTAATATGAGTTACACCAATAAGGAATATTCAAATGTCCAGCATTTATTTCCAACCTGAATTATTATGATAGTAGATGTAACTTACCCGTCTTCCGCTGTTCCAATACATAACTGAAATTTAAACAAAAACGACACACAAACAAAGCCGCAGCTTTATATTGATGTGACTGTTGAAGAGATGTTGGTGCATTGGAGTTGGTGTCAATAGTTTAGTGATATTTGTGGTAAGCTATTATTCGTATTACGTTGGTGTTATTGTTTGAGAATGTAGAAGCAAACCAGAACTGTGAATAATGCACCATATTTACTCCATATTGAAATAACAGATGTAAGCTTAAAGCCTATATCCATCTAAGCAATACTCACTTTCACTGTTCCTCCTCCTACTTTGGTTACAAACAGCAGCAAACCCCAGCAAGATCACACCCACAAGGACGCCACAGCCAGCTAGTACAACTACAGCTAAAGTCCATTGCTTCCCTGTTCGCAGACAGCAAAAACAAATTAGTGAAGCAAATTGTATTCACACTTCATATAAAGTATACTCATGAAAAAAGGTGTATGTACACACATATATAATTATTTAATACATAAATATATATATATATATATATATATATATATATATTATATAGACCATTTCATTGTCACCTCTAGACCGGATATTCAACTTGGACTATGTGCTATGTCATGTCAGTGTGCTTGTGTCGAGATGTCAGGAAATAAAAATAAATATAAAAACTACAGTTGACATCAGATAACTTAAAACAGTAACCATGCCTCTTACCAGTTAGAAACACTGTTGCTCTGTGTGTAACAGTAGTCCCCTCACTCATGCCCACAACTGTAAAATAGGAGAACAGTTTGTCACGTTAGTGTGTCAAGCTGTAAGCAGCAACATCATCATGGACGGAGTATGGACTGGGGCCCTTGTCTTCTGTCCCTCTACACTCACCTATCTAATTAATACATTCCAATAAAAAAATCTATATCAAATAAAATAATGAATGCAGATAATATGGAGTGTCAGAAATAAAAGTGGCGCTAAACAAGCCAAACAACATGTAGCCCTGCACGCATTACTATTGTTGTCTGTGGATAAATACATAACATTTCAAAACATTTCAAAACGACATATTTATAATTTAGGCATTTAGCAGACACTCTGAATCCAGAGCGACTTACAATAAGCAAGTTAATACATCAATATATCAACATCAATACATCAAATGCATAGAAAAAGTAATCTAAGAAAAAGAAAGGTAGACCAAGCTAGGTGCTTCAGTAAAAAACCTTATATAAAACCTAAAAGAAATCTAACTTTCATGTATGGTCATTGAGGGTAGGCAAGTTCTACGGTGAGTGCTATGGGCTAAGGTGTAGTCTGAAGAGGTACTGGTATGTCTTCAGACCACGGCGGAAGCTAGGGAGTGAGTCTGTTGTTCTAAGTACGACAGGGAGTTTATTCCACAGTTTGGGGGCCAGGAGGGCGAATTGTCATTACGTTAATAGATACCTGTTGACAAAGGGGCTGGGTTAGCTGTACCATCACTGAATGTATTCATATGTAAACCTGGTGAAAAAAGTACACAGAACAAAAGTTATAAATCATTTTAAAAAGCCCGCAGGGCTGGGTCCTATAGACAGGCTTGCCAACACTCCTGAATTTGTCAGGAGTCTCCTGAATTTTGACCCCATCTCCTGCCATGCTGGCATGCTCCTGAATTGTCATTTCTCCAAAATTTCTCCTGGATTCGGTATTAAACTCCCAAAATTCAACAGAACACAGGAAATTACATCTACTGCTTTAATTTTTTTCTGGGGGAGACCCCCCGCTTGAGGGGTGGGGCATTGCATGCAAAATCATACAGATTTTACTTAAGTAATGACCTAAAGACGAGAAGTCATTATTAAAGATGTATTACTTTCTTTCAGTCAGCAAATTTGTACACCTATATTTGGCATTTTAAGGCTGAAATTGTACCCATGCTAGTAAAGCAAGCCTGATAAAAGTATCAAACATGCAAAAAAAAATAACAGAATACAGGAAAATATATATCTGATATACTGTATATCTGTTAAGAAATTTGGGGGGCCCAGCCCCCGGTTGGCGAGTTCCGCGTGCCCCCCAAAAAGAAATCTCCTGAATTCTGACAGTCCAATGTTGGCAACCCTGCCTATAGACCAGGGCCATAGTTCCGCCGATTTAAAACGAATCCAATACGGAACTAAAACTTCCTATGTTTGGCCGCTAGTTGTGCTGTTTTCCCCCCGCGAGGTACCAAAAATAATTTGTCTACATTGGACCCCATTCGTTTTCCCCTTTGATTTTCTAACCTTAATAAACGTTGTCATAAATACTTTATGGTTCCTATCGCTAGTGAAAAACTCCCTTTCAATCACCATGATATGCGTTTTGTGCAAATATGGTGATTCCTGGGGTACCATTCAAACAATGATGGCGACACCGGACACCCATACAAGGGACAAAAAAACGTCATTTTCGCAGCATAGAAACCAATGGCTTCACTTCGTCCATATTCTTTTTACAGTCTATGCTATAGACAAGGCGAATTGTCTAGGTAGGAAACGTTAAGTTATTATGGTACCTGTAGTCAAAGGGTCTGGGTTAGCTGTACCATCAGTGAATGTATTCATATGTAAACCTGGTGAAAAAAGTACACAGAAAAGTAGTTATAAATAATTTAAAAAGGCACAAGTCCAAACATTTTGTAAAATGTAAGTGCCAAGTTACTTGTCATCTCTGATGACGGTGAAATGATGCCCTCTGTCAAAGGGGCAGAGGTAGAACTAGCTGCATCACTAGTCAAACCTGGTGACAAACATACAGACATTACAGTCAAAAGTAATTTCAAAATAACACATGTAGGCCTACAAATAATTTGTGATAAGTAAGTGTTGTTAAAGTAGGTGTTAGAGCCAGTATTAAAACCATCCAATCCAGCACATTTCAGGTTCATTACAAATTGTGTTTAATATTGTTTAGAGAAGTTTGTCAAAAACACATTTACAGGTATGTGGAATGTGAGACAGTCAAAGATTATGACAGTCAAAGATTATGACATTTATGAAATAAATAATTAAATTAAACACCACACACTGCACACTGTCTTCTAATGCTTAACAAATCTATACTGGGGTGTACAGTAGCTAACCCTGCCAATGTGCACACTCACTCACTCACGCACGCACGCACGCACGCACGCACACACACACACACACACACACACACAAAATTACCTGGCCTCCCTTTGGTCAGAGGTGATGTAGTTAGTGCAACTTTTTTTGTAGCCATTGTAGCCAACTCTTTTTCCAGAATATCTAAAAAAGTATTCATTAATTTATTTATCATGTTTTATCACCCAACTACAGAAATGGTCAATGGCAAATTAGTCATTGATGAATGTGAACAATTAATTAATTTCCTCAGATACTATCTCTGCAATGTCGAACATTTAGAACGCTCAGTAGATATTGAATGGGAAACTGGAAATCTCGTTCCATTCGTCAACTTTGCAATAAATGTACCTTGAGTGTGTCATTTGAAACCTGTGAATTGACCCTTTGTCAGCCTTCTGATTGGTCCCTGACTGGCCAACCAGAAAAATCATTCTCTTTTGCTACCGGGGGCGGAGTTATGCAGTGGGACAAAGTCCACATTCTACCATTAATATTAATGGCGAGAGTGTAGTTTTAAATTGATATTTATTTATTTTTTATTTAATTTTTTGTTTTGTCATGATAAATAGGAACATTTTGGAACAAAATGGAGTGAATACACAGTGAATATTTGTTGAAATGATAAAATAAATCGCTATATGGATTACTAGCCTTGTATAGAGATCTCCTGCTAGACTGCTGCATGGTGTGGTGATGCGCGGTACGGCCACGATGAGATACGGCGCGGTCAAAGCGATTTCGATTATTATAATGAGTAAGCTTCAACAAACTAGTTCACATGAACGATATCGATGTAACTAAGATATTCGATTGGGTACATATATTTTAAATGGGCAGAATTACAATTAAAATACATTTTATGTTGAGGTCGAGCCTATAGCCGCTTTCCAATCCGAGGGATTCGCACTTAGAAGTGCGCATTTCAAGGGCTATGACGTCACTGGGCCGCGCCAAGTGCTGTCCCATTTAGTAGACCGCGTTAACCTACCCTTGGAATGTGCACTACTTTCTCCTCGTTTTGAAGCGTACAGCCGATGGTCACTTCAAGCACTTCGTTGGATAGCGGTGTCCCACAATGCAACGCAGCGCCTCCACGATTCAACCCGAATCAAAACGAAAACAACCGAGTTTGAGCATCGCATTAAAAGAGCTAGAGATGGGATTTATGGCTCTTTGAAGTGAGCCGGATCTCTGGGATCCGTTCCTTTCAAAGAGCCGTTCAAAAGACTGACTCATTCTACTTACTTTGTAGATTTGATTATAATTATAAATAACTTCAACCCTATATACATTTATTTCGGACATATATTATATAGGTACAAACCTGCCATTTGAAAATAGCGTATCTACAAGCTCAATGCGTTGCGTTGCGACGCATTGTGAGCTTGTAGATCTGCTATTTTCAAATTATTTTTCAACATTTTACTCATTGGAAAACCTGTGAAACAGGACATTCTGCATAATGAGTACGTTCTAATATTGGTACTTTAAGTACATTTTGATACCAATACTTTTTTACTTTTACTCAAGTACATTAACATTCCAAATTTATACTTGATTGCAGTATTGACATTTTTACACAAGTAAAGAAATTGTGCACTTTTCCCACCACTGTTCAGATTAGAAAGGAAAAAAGAGCTTTGCGATTAATTAATTACAGAAACTTAACGCGATTAAAAAAATTAACTCAAATTAATCGCACTTAATTTTTGCACCACAGAACCTTCAGTTTTGGGCATACCGATCATCGCGATGCACCAACCAAGAAGAGACAACAAGCGCAAAGGGAGAAGTAGCCGATCAGAGCGCTTTGCTTGGCCCAGTGGATGCGAAATTTAGATTTAAAAAACTCACTCGTTGATTCACTCGTACAACAAAATGTGTTTTACTTGAAAAAAAAATCTTCTCAGGTCAAATATCGATGTGCGATTAATTGCGATTAATTAATCACAGAGCCTGTAATTAATTAGATTAAAATCTTTAATCGCATCCCAGCCCTAGTAGTTACCCTTTCTCACTTCCCCGAAACATAACTACAAATAAGATCATACAGTATGATTGTAAAAGACTCACTTTGCACAGTGATAGAGACACTGTTACTGTGAGGTGATGGCTTATTTTTCCCGTCTTGCTTCGCAGTGTAAAAACACTGCACTTTAACCTCAGCAGGGGAATGTTTATGTGCCAACGACAGAAGCCGTGTTGCTGTCACTTTGTACAGACAAGAGGGCATCACGACAGGACTTGTTTCCTCAATGAGTAAAGAACACTCTGAAGCAGATGTTTCAGAGCTGCCACATTTCAGTGTAACTGAGTCTGTGTCTGAAATCACAGAATGACTCACTTCCAAACTAGGCTGACGAAAGCCTGAAAATGTAGAATTAAACATAATATTAGTTAAAAGATGTTTGAATGCCATTATATGAAATATACATGAAAGAAATGCAATGTGTGTGTGTGTGTGTGTGTGTGTGTGTGTGTGTGTGTGTGTGTGTGTGTGTGTGTGTGTGTGTCTTTAAGTTAAGAGGAACTGACCTTGCACTTTTATCTCCCGAAAGGAATCTACATTTTGACAAGCCAAACGATGAGGGAAATAATTATGATAAATGCACATGAATTAGTAATCTGTATAGCTTCAATTATGCAAAAAATAACTCAACAATCTGCAATCCTGTCCATGAAATAAACTGTATTAGGCTAATTGTCAAAGCACATTGCTGACAGACATAATCAACATGCAACATGAAGACATAAATTAAAAAGATGACAAAAAGAGAATATATGTGCTACATAGAGCATAAAGATGTGACACAATAAAAAGGCATGACTTACAGAAGATGGTAACTAAATACAGATGTCCAACCATGCATCTAAATAATGCCATTGTTGTCCCTATCCCCTTGATATGGCGTCTGGTCTGACTGCATGTATAATGTCTGTAGCCTATAACCAATAGCTTAAAAACCACATCAGGAAGTGTAGCCTATCGCCCACAGCACACAGAACTATAATTCTGCTATATGGTCTAGGCCTGCCTACTACAGGGATGTCACTATATTTTCACACTCACTCCAGAGGGCCATAATGCATATACAGTCAACAATAGCAGATCTACAAGCTCAAAACGCGTTGCACTGATTAAAAAAAGATTAGATTTGTATTACCACGAGAACAATGGCTTCCATTATAACATTGTAACTTTTCAGGAATTTAAAACGTGATTACTTCTTCCATCAATGGATAGTCTAGTCTACTAGCAACCACAGTTTTACCCTAGCAAACGCCTATTAGATCCAAACACTATAGCAACCTCCTTAGACCATAGCAACCGCAGTATATGAGATAGGCCTACTTAAAGTGTGGTTCCTGTGGAAATAAGCCTCGGCTTTCTATGATCTCCTTTTAGTTGACCTTGTACCAGTGATTTGTACTGTCATGAAACTGTACTTTTTTCTATTGCAAACTACTAATACATTCTTCAATCAATCAAAAGCACTATTAGACCATAGCAACCGCCTCTTAGTCCGTAGCAACCGCCTCTTAGACCACAGCAACCGCCTCTTAGACCTTAGCAACCACTGTTTTACCTGAAAACATTTTATAATACTCAACACTGTCTACAATCAACTATTTAGCACTACTAATACTTTAATACTTTAAAAATCTTTAAAATCATTATCAACTTTTAGAACTTTAGACCTTTAAAACCTTTAGAACCGTAAACCTTTAAAAACTAAAAAACCTTTAACAATACTAATACTTTAACACCTTAAAATACTTTAACACATTTAACACTATTAATACTTTAACTATTTTAAAACCTTTAACACTACCAATACATTAACACCTTTAAAAAAACTCTCAATTCTCAATACTATCAACATTCTTAACGATCCCACTGTTTCTTCAGGAACAGAGGCCTACTTTCTAGTTGCAAACGTGCTTCTGTTGACGCAAACAGAAGAAGAACGTTGCCATGTTGTCTAATTGAATAATTGGTTGCAGCTGAGGGAACCAAATTGCCTACCTACCTGACTGTCTGGTGCATAAAATGACACATCAGGCTGTGGGAAGTTGCTAGGCTAATAGCCAACTGATTACTTGGTAGGCTACCGTAGGGCGCTTTTAATCATTTTAACTCATTTTTGTCTTCTGACAAAGTGACAAATAATGCCTCGAAAAGTAGCCTTGGATGTTCCAGAGTCCCCTGACGCCTCTGACAACGAGAACGAGGAAGATGAGGTGGCAGCCGACAAAACAGGTTTTTAAGACTTGAGTGTTTTAACCATGAGTCCCTAACTATTCTAACTCTAAATACTATAAGACGAGAACTAAGCCTACTTTCTCCCTCTCGTAGACTCGGAAGATGCTGCTGCTTCAGCAGGTTTGTATGGTTACACGTCTTTTCTTTTTAATCCTTCCAAGTCGGCCATGGCCCATGGGAATTAAACATTGAAAACGCCAGATGCCCTAAAACATTGTTGTCATGTTTTTCGTGTAAAGTTGCTAGTGAAATATTTGGTGTATTTGCTTATTTGGGCTTGCTTCCAAAATATATGATTAGGGCTGCCATAACCAGATTTAAATTGTTAAAATGTTTGCACTTACCTCTATTTTTGAGAATGGCAGATCTACAAGCTCACAACGTGCTGTGAACTTGTAGATCGGTTATTAATTTTCTCAAATGGCTGTCTGTGTATAGTGTGTGCCAACAGTGACGCTTTTGGGTAAAAACAGAGGTGTTTCAATTGTTTGATTGCATAGAACTAATTCTTTACTCTAATCAGAACACCTGTGTAAGGCTGTGTTGACCCAAGAAATGGCCGCTCTTAGAACTACAGTGCTCTTGTGGCCTAGTTGCTTCTTTTGGGCTGGTTTTCATTAGACCTGGTTTCTCTAGCAGAATCTGACAACACTATGGTCCGAAGCATCAACTGACCTTGTTACTTATTACAGTGGCTTTCAACCCTTTACATATCAAGGTCCATTATTTATTCAACATTTGAGCCACGGACCACCATTTGATGAGAATAGACTCTCGGACCCAAAAATGTTGTTGTTGGATTTTGTCCTCAAACATGCTGTATTGATGTGATGCCATAACAGTGCCATTAGAGATGACTGGTAAACGTTGATCAGAATAACAAGTCTACATGTTTTTGTTTAGACCTCTTGTAATAAGTAATGCAGATGTTTAACAATAATTTCACTCTTGAAAAGTGAAGTGAAACCAAATGGATCCATAAGACTCCATTTGGTTTCATTTTACGCTCTCAAGAGTTAAAGATCTATAAGGGTCCATTTGGTTACCAACACCATCATTTAGCTGGGGACCACCTGGAACCTCCACACGGACCACGGGTTGAGAACTGACTTGCTTTCTCTCGGCAGGTGCTGCTGTATCATCGCGCAAAGTCGCCAAAGTCTCTCCTCATCCATCCACTGCAGAGATGATAAAGGAAGCGCTCCAAAACCTTGACAACAGACAAGGTGTCTCCTCGGTGGCTATCCACAGTTACATCAAACGGACCTATCCCACTGTGGATGCGGTCAGGATCAAGTACTTTGTCCGTAGAGCCCTGGGTAAAGGACTTGAGACTGGGTTGTACGTGAGGCCTCCCAAACACACAAATGTCAACGGTGCACAAGGAAAATTTCGGGTAATGCTAATGCCTGGCCCTAGCCTATATATTTTGCACATTTCCCACAACCTGATTGCTCCTAATGGGAACACTTAATCCAATTTCAACCTTGTCTTCATAAAATGTCTTCATAAAATGAGTTGGGTTGTGGACAGTTCAGAAACCTCTACCAGTGACATCAATCGGTAGGCAGGTTTGATCATTTTGATGCAAGATGGATTTTATTTCAGTGTGGTTCTTTCCATTAAGAGACTGTAGTATGGCTCGGAATGCCCACCGATGTCATTGGTATAGGCATGTTTCTGAACTTGGCATAAGCCACTTCTGAGAACCAAGCGAGTAGTTGGCCTACACATAAAATTATATCTGACTAATTATACGAAGATGGGTTGAAAATTGGTGAAGCGATGCTTTAAAGTTTAAAAGAATTGCATGTTAAACATGGACTTCACTATCTTACTCCATCCACAGCTTTCACAGAAAACTACGAAGACGAAAAAGGAGAATAGCGATCCCAATAGCGACAAGCCAAAAGCTGTGAAGAAAAAGACTAAAGTGGTAGATGACGAAAAAGGTAAGCTTTTGAAACTTGTCTCTGTGGGACTGTTTCACTTCCGTTTTGGGGTGTTTCTAATCTAACCAATGTCTTTATCAAGATAAAGGTGACAAGAAGAAAAAGACCAAGAAAAAGACTGAAGAGGTGAAATTTAATTGAGGTGTAAATGTTAATGGGGGGGGGAGCAAAAACTAATGTGTAATTTTCATCTTAGGACTCTGAAAAAGCTGGAGGTGCTGCTTCAAAACTGGCCCCCAAAAGGCCCAAGGCTAAAAAAGCTGACAAGACTGAGGAAGAAGATGATGACCAACCAAAAAAGGCAACCAAAGCTGCCCCAAAGCCCAGGGCTAAAAAGGCTGCCAAGACCGTGGAAGACGACGATGGAGACTCTGAAAACGACCAACCAAAAGGGACCACAAAGGCTGTGGGAAAAGCAAAGGCTGCACCAAAGGCAAAAGCAGAACCTAAAGCAAAAGCTGAGCCAAAAGCGAAAGCGGCACCAAAAGCAAAAGCTGCAAAGACTCAAAAGGTAACTGATGAAGCTAAACCTGTCAAAGCATCAAAGAGAACCAAGGCTACCAAAGGAGAAGAAGAGGAGGGTGACGAGGATGAAGATTCCGCCCCAAGGGCTACACGGAAACGAGGAAAGAAGACTTGAGTAATGGCATACTATTATTTTGTTCTACTTTGTATTTTGTAACCATGCAACTATTTTGTATATTTCAAATAAAACGTGATCATAACAACACTCATGTCTTATCTATTCTATAGCAAACATTTTATCTGACATGGCTATTGTGCGTGCTGTGCTCCCTCTTTCAAACGGAGTCTGTGACCCCCCCCCCCCCCCCCCACTTGTTCACTTTAACTCAAATGGCTACTTTAGTGGGCAAAACCATACTTGATCGCAACCAATTTGTACAAAAGACATCCTTGTCATCCACCCTCTAATGCAAAATGTGACGTTTAATTTAGATGTAGCCACTTGGTCTCAACTGTAAACCAAATCTTAGACTACGGAGCATACATTAGTTTCTGTAACTGCATTTCCCACAATTTGGTTGTATTCCATGGTCTACAAGAGGCCCACATATTATTCTTAGAGTTGGGTCACAAGTTACTATGAAAAGCTATACATGAGTGTTTTCATAGACCCAGTAAGGCTTTCTACACACGGTAAAGTCATATAATAGTAAGGGAAAGTTAGCCTATTGCTACATCAATCTGGGAACTAAATCTAAATCACTAGCTTTCTTCACAAACGTGTTCATAAAGGTGTCTACTATCACCTCTGAACTTTGTCAAACCCAACTCCCTTGACATACTTTGTGGGAGCCAATCAAAGTTATTGGGTATCCCGAGGGCCTGGGATTATGAAGGGGAAAAAATAAAAAATGGCCAATATGAACGTATGAGGTGTGTAATTTGGGTATTTTGGGGCTGCTGAATCCATTCCAACCATTAGTTTTCAGTCAAAATGACTCCTTGGCCATAAAATAGGCCACAGCTTTTGTCTGTCCATGAGACATAATCATATTGGCAATAAAAAGAAAGTTGGAGTAGGGTTTGAATTCATGAAATCTATTCAAGATCAGGTGGGTAAGCACACATGACACAGGATAACATGATACAAGGAACACTCAAACACAGGGTTTAAAACAGGGCACAGGTGAACTCGAATTACATGATTGGCTAAGCCTTAGCAAATTAGGCCTTTTTTATGGCCAAGGAGTCGTTTTTACTGATAACTAATGGTTGGAATGGATTCAGCAGCACAACAATACCCTAATTACACACCTCATACGTTCATATTGGCCATTTTTTATTTTCCCCCCTTTGATCCCAGGCCCTGGGTATCCCAACTTTGATTGGCTCCCACAAAGTATGTCTAGGGAGTTGGGTTTGACAAAGTTCAGAGGTGATAGTAGACACCTTTATGAACACATTTGTGAAGAAAGCTAGTGATTTAGATTTAGTTCCCAGATTGATGTAGCAATAGTCTAACTTTACCTTACTATAACCTCTCCTTGTCCTTGGGGAATGAGGGGCGGAGGGTGTCGTCCAATTCATTCTCTATGGAAGCCAGAAAGGGTTATTACAAAGACAAGTTACTTTCCCACTTCATTTTTAAAACGGCATGTTTATTTGTCTTTAAAAAATAAAATAAAAATCAACTAAAAAGTATTACTTTATCTCATTGTCACTAATAGAAACAGTACGGAAGCACTGAGTCTTTGAGCATTTTTACTGCTCTTCAAGTATGTTCATTCAGTTCATAGATTCTTCTGCAGTGGCGGGGCCAGTTGACCCAAAGGGCAGGGTGGTACCTTCAATCCATCTCCATTTCTGCATCCTGGTTGAAGCGGACTCACTCAAAAGTTTTAAAAATAAAAAAATACATCACAGATTGATCCAGTGACTGATGCCATGTAGTGAGCGATGTAGTTTCATTCTCATCAATCTTCACACAGTGTGTTGTGAACAGGAGGATGGAAGATTTGATGAAAACATGCTTAAAACGTAAAGAGCAGACTGTAAAAGTACCAGCATGGCAATGGTATACAGTAGAAGTAAAGAATTTGACAAGGAAACAAGAATGAGTTCAACAAATAAAAGCTTTGTTTAAGACTTTGGGCAATTTTGAAGTTTCTCTATCTGATCGTTAGGACTGACTTTGTGGTTTTTTTTCAGACATTGACTATCTGCATCGTTTACCGTGTTCAAGACAAAATGACATACTGTGTGTGTGAAGGCCTGTCCATACTGTCTCCGACCATCAAACCTTTCGTTGAACGTGCAGCTTTTCAAACTAATTCGGGCTAATGGGTTTCAGAAGTTGCAAGTGACGTCATTTTGTAGTTGAACCGTACCTTTCAGACGAACGGTTCGGTGGTCAGAGAGAGTATGGACAGGCCTTGAGTAATGCTGTTGCAGAACTGTGTCGTTGTGAAAATAGTCGCTCTACAAATGTAAATCGTCTATTTTCACAGATCGACACCATCATATGATGACGTGTAGGCTTCAGTGTCCGAATGACCAGACTGAGACATCTTTAGAATCAGATTTGAATCGCTTTTCAAACCACCAAGGAATATTCTCGAAATCTGATTAATAAAAATCTGTTTCCATTTATTCTGCTGTTCAGACTCCATAAAAAATACAACAACAATCTGATTCCAATCTACTTGTAGATAGGTCCAAAACTCTGATTTAGGCTGCTAGTGTGAACATAGCCAAAGTGAGCCCATCACCATTCAACCTCACTAAAAGGACAGAGAGAGCCATCAGTCAACTGCATTAAAAAAGCGGTAACATTGAAACAATACCACTTGAATCAACTAAAAGAATAAAACTCTTAATTACAATTTCTCCAGTGAGGGGAAACAAAATGTCTTCCACATGTAAACAAATTCACTCAGAAGAGAGAAATCAAGTGTGCAGTTCTCTCGGCTCCTCCTCCTTCAACTAAGTGCCACCCGTTTTGTGCACGGGCCACAATTGCACCCAAGTTGATATTGTGAATCCCAAAGGTCCACCCTGTCCTCCATTCATTCTTCTCAAAATGCATCTCAGGAACAAACATCTGATTTACACTTTTCCCTGAGCATTTTGAGAGGGTGATTAGAACAGGAATACAGGCAGGACCCCTGAGATTCGACCCTGTGTATGGGTTAATCCCCTCCCCTTCACTCCCCTGTCCCTTCATCATTTAGCAAACGGCTCTTCAAGCAGGTCATCCAGGGTGCACCAGAAAGCGATCCAGATACTGCGAGATGACCTCCCAGTTCCTCCAGAGGAAGGCGAGGAGGATGATGATGAGCAGTGTGGAAAGAGTGCGGCTGCGCGTCTTCATCAGGGGGACGACGCAGTTGGCCACCGTGGAGACAAACACCAACAGGACGGCCATGACGCCCAGCAGCACGTTGATCAGTTTGCCCACGAGATGCTGCGCCGTGGCGTTCTCCAAGCCCTCGAGCTGCACCACCTGCTGCTGTTGCTGCTGCAGCTCCATCTTGGAGATGCGCGTCTGACAGGCCTCCAGCGCCTCCTGCAGGTCAAGGGGAAAACTGTCACTTAAAAAGCTCTAATTCAGTGGTTTTCAACCCTTTTCATATCAAGGTCCAGCATTTAAGCCACGGACCACCATTTGATGATGAGATTTAGCCTCTCAGACCCAAACATTTTGTTATCTTCGCATAAGGGGCGTTAATGGGGCGGCCATAGCTGAATGGTTAGGGAGCCTGCCGGTTGTCCCTGGTTCGATTCCCGGCCAGGATAGCAATGTCGATGTGTGTCCCTGAGCAAGACTCTTAACCCCTAATTGCTCACTGCAGCTGGGTTGGGCTGTAAAATACAGAATTTCCCCCGCGGGAGGAGTAGGTAACTATTATTACTATTATAAGAGTTTGTCCACAATTCCATGCTGTATTGATGTGGTACCATAGGAGAGATAACAGGCAAATGTCGATCAAAATAACAATTCTTCTACATTCTGTAATTGTGTAGACTTCTTGTAAATTAAGTAATGCAGATGTTTAACAATAATTTAACTCTTGAGAGCGTAAAATGTTTCATTTAGAGCGTAAAATGTTTCATTTTACACTCTCAATAGTTAAAGATATATAAGGGTCCCTTTGGTTACACTATCAATAGTTAAAGATCTAAACTAAGCACAAAAAGAAAGGAAACTTGATTTTGGTCCATTATATCTCCCCTTTAATAATACCAATTTGTATTGTGTTTTATATAATTTTTATTGTTGATTCATCACCTTTACAACGAGGTACAACTTGTAAGCATCGGGCATTCGAGGCATGAGCTACACAGCCAAACGTGTGGGTAATGCCGACCAAACTTTTGCCAAAATGGCTTGCAATACTGTTCTGCTGGCATTTACTCTCGTTGTGGGCTTCCCTGACACTGAGCTTAAAATTAACAAAGTGTAAAAATGGCCAATATGTGTTGTTTTTCTTTTCCTTATTACTGTGGGAGAGTGCACCAAGCAACAAAGGTGAACACCAAAAGAACAGTATTGCAGGCCTGCCAGGCCATTTTGACAGTTTTTCGAGGGGTGCTACCCACACATTTGGCTGTGTTGCTCATACCACGAATGCCTGATCCTTACAATCTGTACCTCGTTGTAAAGGTGACAAATCAACTATAACAATGATATCAAACACAATACCATTTGGCATAATTTAAGGGGAGATATAATAGACCGAATGTTGGCAAATTTTGGGTTGCTGCTACCCACACGTTTGGCTGTGTAGCTCATGCCTCGAATGCCCGATGCTTACAAGCTGTACCTGTAAAGGTGACGAATCGACGATAAGAATGATATAAAACACAATACAAATTGGTATTATTAAAGGGGATATACAGTATAATGGACTGAAGTTTCCATCATTTTTGTGCTTAGTTTATAAGGGTCACTTTGGTTACCATTACAACTCTCCATCTTTTAGCTGGGACCACCTGGAATCCCCCAGGGACCACTGGTTGAGAACCACTGCTCTAATTTACTACAGCACACTTTACAGAAATGTTCAACTTTAGGTTGAATATTTGACTACAGCACACTTTACAGAAATGTTCAACTTTAGGTTGAATATTTGACGGGCATACCTGAATGTCCCTGGCTCGTTCGTAAGACTGGTAAGCGATTTTCTCCTCCATGCTGGCGAGCTCCTGTTTCAAGTTCAGGATTTCGTTTTGATGTAGTTCTGTTAAATCATTGAGTTGCTCTTCTAAACGTTCACACCTGTCAAATGCAGACGATAGATACTGATAAGTCACACATGGGACAGATTGTTTTTTCTACAACTAGTTTAACAAAGACTATAGCATGTAAGCCTAGGCTACCTGTATCTCTCCTCTTGCAGGGCCTCCAAGATCACACTGTAGTCCCTCTCATAGTTGCCCTTTAGGTTGTCGAAGGACTCCTCTAGTCGACTCTGGCTGTCCCGTAACTCTTGGATCTCATTGAGCAGAGCATCGAAGCCTGAGCTCTGTCCATGCTCGAGTGTGTTCCCCTTAGAGCTAGGCGGGCCTCCCGGGGCTTCCGTGGTGCTGTTTGCCCCTGCAGAACCAGACGTCGCGCTGGAGCAGTCATCCTCGCTGCCATACTTAGGACTAGACGGCTGTAGCTGTGCTCCGAGGATCCTCGCTGCTCCTGGGCCCACGCTGTCATCTCCCTGGACCTCTTCCAGAGAGCCTTTGAAGGATGCGATGTTATCAGCACTGCCAAACTTGTTCCGGATAAGGGAGGCAATCTCTCTGGGCTTGGACACCACAGCGCCGGCTGCAGAATGAGTGGCATGACCAAAGCTAGAGAGGCCACCCGTCACCTGTAAAGGGCAGCGTTTGGTCAACACTTGGGACTGGGTCACTATTGAGACAAGACAAAATCAGTATATTCATGACCTGAAAACAGAAGATGGTTAAGCCTCATAGTCGATGTAGAGAAAAATAAATAAGCGCTCGCACACTAAGGGCTCCAATGCCACAGATGCTTTATTACCATTAAAAGCTCTGACATATCGAGCACAAAGCCCTTCCTCACACTCAGTCTGAGGAAGACTGAGCATTTGGAGCCCTCAGCGTGCGAGCGTGTATTCATTTTTCTCTACTCACTGTTCGTTGCTCAGCACCTGCCCAAGCTTGGGTTGGGGATGTGCATGTCGTTTCTCTTTTTTTAAGTCTCATAGGTGTCCAGAACTTGAGTAAAACATTAAAGAGGAAAGTTTGGGGTTTAACAATAAAATACAAACAGCAGCATGGAAAATCAAGACAAAGGCAAACTAATCTAGGGAACACCCAACTCAGATTGAGTAGAAACCATTCTAAACACCTTATTTGCAACATTCCTATTGGCCAATACCTGAGCCTTAGACGCAACTGTAGCTCTACCATAGATTTTAAAGCAACAGCTACAGACCACACAAACCGCTTCATAGAAAGAAGCGGACCTAGACGCAGCATACCATAGGAGCTCTACACACAGACAGAACGTCCCTACTTATCAAAAAGCCTAAGCAGTCACCTACCCGACTCTGCTTCTCAACGCAGCATACACCAGCGGCAGCCGGCAGGGACAATTAAGAACGTATTCCTTAAACACTGGCACATTCTAAAAAGTGACCCTAAACTTACAGCTACTGTACTGTATGCGAGTTTCTAAATTCTAGGAGAGCGCAGGCAAGGAGCGCTCGTTTTCAACGACATTCAGTTATTGTCCACGACATTGCAAGCGGCGCGAAGGCCAGCGGACCTTGGTCCTGCTCTTCGCCCCCGAGCGCCGCAGGCGCGAGTGGCCGCTCCGCCGGCCGCGCGAGTTACGAAGCCGTGGTGAATGCAATCGTTATATTTATGCCCAGGCCGTAAGGCCTGGGCAAGCGCACGATAAACGCAACGTTTGGTGCACCTCGCGCGGTCCAAGTGACTACAACGGAGCGCTCCCTACGTCCGGTTCAGCCAATCACAAGCTTCAAAAATGAGTCCGGGGCGTGGTTTTGCCTTTGCTCTCCTAGAATTTAGAAACTCGCGTACTGTATAGACAGCCCTATACTCGACATACCTTGGCTCCAACATCTTTGAGGCCCTGGTGCATGTCTCGAAACACGTCTTTGGGCTGCCGTGGAATGCCGTTGTGCTCCACCTCGCGGAGCTTACGATGGTAGTGCTCCAGCTTCCTCTGCAACTGCTGGATGGTCTGGGCTGACTTTTGGTTCTTCTTCTCGAAAACCTGCTTGATGCGAGTGCTCTGCTGTTTGTCTGCATTGTTAGCTAGTTTAAGGTACTCTGCCACGTTGTCGTCGCGTGCAGTCTGTTCTATTTTGATCTGTTCCGTGAGCTTGAGGATCTTCTGTTGTAGTTGGGCGATGGCCAGCTTAGTTCGCTGGGGGTCCGGGGTATTGTCGACTACATCGACTCCATATCCGTCCGCGCCATAAGAGAGGGCGTTGGGTGATACAGCAGGGCCCGATCCATCCAACCGCTCAGGCTGATCAAACATGTAAACAAAGATAAAAAACAAAGGGAAGTTTTAATTTTGTTATGTGGATATTTTGTTATTAAAAAAAAAAAAAAAAAAAAAAAAAGAACTGTTAAATGTGACTGTTTTTACTCTCCTTCAATAAAAAAAAAGATTAAAACAAAAAACTTAATCTTCATTGAATATAACCACTTCATCATTTCACAGATGTAAAATGTGAAGATGACTGCACTGTCAAATGATTTGCTTGATAGAATAGAATTAGACTTAAGTCATAATGTACTGTCATAAAGTACTGCAGTGTACCACCAAAAATATACTTTCATAAAAGTATTTGGGAATTTTACCACTCCAGCAGTGCATAAGAAAGGGGACAGTCCGCCGTTACTAGATCTTTTTGAACATAACGAATGAGAAAAACAGTCAAACTTTAGGCTTGTTTGGCTCTGTAAGACATGACCTGAAGTACTCTTAGAGACACAGACAGGGAGCTAAATTTAGCAAGGCTTAGAGAGCACACAGCAGCCAAGCACTCACAGGCAATCTCTGACCTTCCAGTAGACAGCTCATTTGTCATTCACCCGTTCATCCAGGCACATCCAAACTATTAAGGAGGAAACTGTCATTTCCTTTATTAAATTAGTCTTGACATTTATGCATAATACTCTTTGCACTAGACATCAAAAAAAAACATGACACTATTCCAGGAAAAGCCATTTGGGTTTCAATAGGTAGGTTTCTTTCAATATGGAACTTTGTTTTAATGAATAAAATGTAATTGTGTCCAATCTGTATGGTAGAGTACATTAATACAATATAATTTATGCCATTAGGGTGGTTGCATTGTGTCTCCCTGCTCTTCTATTGAGACATTTAGATCAAAGGTCATGTCTCACCCAGACATAGCTTCTGACACAATTTTTGACCTGATGGTCAAGATCCAATTGATGACCCGAGCATAATGGTAAAATTAGCTCAAAGCAGTGTTGTTTTTGACAACAAATTTTGATTTAGTTTTAGTCATAGTCTTTTGAATAAAATGTAATTTAGTTTGTCATAATTTAGTCACCTGAAAAGTTTTAGTTTTAGTCTAATTTTAGTACATTTGACTAAATATCATAAGATTTTAGGCGACTAAATGTACAGTTGATTTAGTTGACTAAAATATATTTTGGCAGGCCTTGATGGCATCGTAATGACTGATTTTACACTTGGTTGTGTGCTGAAAATAGCAGATCTACAAGCTCACAACGCGTCGCAGTTGTGAGCTTGTAGATCGGCTATTTTCAGCACGCAACACCTGAGAGCAACCAAACATAAAATGACTCTCTTCTCCACTAGTCCCTGCCTAACGTTTTAGTCTAGTTTTTATTTTGTTGACGAAATTGTCAATATATTTGGTCTTAGTTTTAGTCATCACAGCTTAGTTTTTATTTAGTTTTCGTCAGTGAAAAAAACAGTCGACAAACATTTTTCGTCATAGTTGTAGTCGACAAAATCAACACTGGCTCAAAGGTAAAAATGTCAGCACTTAAAGGGATAGTTCACCCCCAAAATGACTTTTTTTTTTTATCGATTACTCACCCCATGGAGACTTGGAGAATTCATGGATATGTTTTAGTTTTTGTTGCATTCTTAAGCCAATAATTTGAGGAGACTCTTTGTGTCTCCATAGGGAACAAAGCAGTCTCTTTGTGTCTCCATAGGGAACCACTACTGGTCATCAAATTATTGGCTTAGGAATGTGACAAAAACAAAACAAAACAAAATAAATCCATGAGTCTTCAAAAGTTATTTTTGGGGTTGAACTATTCCTTTAAGCAGGTTCAAATCCGAGATAGAAGAGGAAAGTTACACAGTGCTGCTTTAACAACTGTAGAGGATTTAATTTATTAGAATCTAAAAATGAATTAGTTAGGCAAACATTAACACAAGTCTCAACAAAAACATTAACATAACATAAAAACATTATCATCATTATCAATACTATCATCATTTTATTTTTTTCCCACAGCTAAGTTTGCTTCTCTCACTGGGAAAGCTCACTCACCTTGTCAGATTCCTCAGTGGAGTGATAACCAGAGGTCAACAGCATGTCTGCTAGTGCCAGGCTGGTGGTGGGTGTGTCAGTGGTGGAGGAGGAGCGTGGGCGTCCAGCCTGCAGCAGAGCTTCGTGGGTGCTGCGCCGGTGGATCTGGGGGCTACCCTTCTGGGAGGGATCGGCGCTCCCCCCCGCCTTGCTGCGGCGGCTCTGCAGGCTGGTACCTCGCTTCATTGTTGGCCCGGGGGCACCTCGGATCTGCTGCAGAACGCGGCTCAGAGCTGCGGGGGGGGCGGAAGCGGCAGGGTTGTCAGAATCTGCGGGGAGGGCCGAGGGGGCAGGGGCATCCTCTACCTCTGGCCCTGCATCAGGGAGCTCAGGGGCATGGACGCCAACGGATGACGAGTCGTGCGGCGAAATGGAGGAGCGGCGGCGCTGCGGTTGGAATAACTGTTTCAGGCCATGGCCCAACGCTCCCATGTTCTCCAGGGCGTTTTGGGTGATTTTGGACAAGCCATGCTCTGACTCTGAAGCCCTCCTTCCGAGCTCCAGCTCCGCTCTGCCCCCTGTGTCCGGCTCCTCTGGACTCTGCTCACTATTACCCTGATCCATCAGGGGCCTCCAGTCTCACAGTGAGGGTCTACTCGGGGGTGCAGGGAACTAGCTACTTGCCACTGCCACCCCCCCCCCACTGAGAGGCTGGTTCAAAGCCAGGAAGCAGAGGGGATGGCGCTCAGTTGAGCCTTTTGAGGGTGCATGCATCTGTGGTTTGGCTCAGTGTCATGCTTGTCTACCACAGAAGGAAAATAAAATGAATTATGACATGCAGCAAATGAGTGATGAACACAATAAGTATAAGAACCAGCAGAAGATAAAATAATACCAAGCAGCATAAAAAGGGTTGGCACCAAGACGCAGAGCATTTTTTAGAGCCTTTTTTATTTCAGCTTGTAAAACTACGATTTAATTTCTGCCAAATGTCTTCTGACATGTCTGACAGCACCAACCCAACACTAAGAAAACAAGTACTCTACAAGAACAATTTCTGAAATGCTCAAGTTTCTTAAAATGCATTTTTAAAAGTACCACAGAGCTTAGGCCCTTCTAATAGTTGGCTAAGTATCCCACATTTCAGAAAGCATTCAAATAATTGGATTAATATGCAACATAAACAGTGTTTGGATGAAGCAGGGTAACAAAAAACTAAGTGCAAAAAAGAGAAAGGCAATGCATTTCTACTGTAAATACTAGATAATGAATGATCAAATTCACATCTGATTGAGGAGTCCAAAGGATCCAGTGCCGTCCCTTCTTGTATAGCGCAGCTCTGGCCTCTTTAGTAACGCTAGACGTACAGTGCACACAACTACTCCAATTCTTCTGATCTCAGATGACAGGTTATATAAAGACTGCTACTTTACCAGTGTAGGAGAGTAGGGCGTGTGACAGTGAGGAAACAAAGACAGAATGAAAGAGAAAAGGGAGATAGAGGAGCTCTTACCATCGGCCCAGCCTCTCCTCTTCTGACTCACAACTCAGGGTTGGCTAAATGAGGGGGTTAAACATGAGAGGTTCTGATTAGACGCAGGCAACTGCACACCTGTAGGTCAGAGGAAATGAAGCTACAACTTACTCCACAGGCTCAGTAATAGGCCTGATCAATTATTAAATATAGTTTACACAGGTGTACACACACAGACATCAACCCAGTTGGCCATGCTTGTTAATGAATACATACAAGTAAAGTATTGTCCTGCCTGAGTAGTACTGCGTGTAATGATACTAATGAAAGATTTAAAAAGCCTCTGAATTGCTGACTACAAGGAAATATCAGTGTAATGGTCTTGTTAGAGCCAGCAGTGGGTCAGTGTCTAATGAACCAATACTCTGACCAAACATACACCTTTGATGTAATCTAACTAGAAATTACATTATATACAGTAATCACGTTGCACAAAGAATAATAAAGTTATGGCTCCTGCTATATGCTCAGTGTATGTAGTGCGCACGCTGTGTCTGTGTGCATTTCCATGCACATTTACTTGAGTAAAAGTAAAAAAGTATCGGTACCAAAGTACAACGTACTCAAGTACTAAACATTGCATGTATATGCCACGGCGTTGACAGAGAATTTCATAGCCTCGAGGCGCGTAGCGCTGTTTCAATGTGTCATTAGACCGAGGCTAACCTGCCGACGGTAACCCTAACCTTACTCTGACTAATGGGACCTCGGACAATCGAGATTTTCCTGTGGCGATATAAATAGGCTCTGTCATGGTGAATTGACCACACATATGACTTTCAAACGACTAAATACTATCCTAAAATATCTTGGAAGTAAATTCCGTGCCACAAAAAGTACGTTTGAGAGCGTTTAAGAAGGTAAAATAATACAGTGCTGAAGAGAGCAATGGCTGCTGTTTTCGGCTTCATTCGTTTCCATTCGGAAAATCTTGTTCTTGCTGATGACGAAATTAGGATGCCTAATATACAGCATGTCTCCAGTAGACATGGTGGGCATTTTCACCTAAAAGCAAGTGGGAAATGTAGTGGCCATTCCCTTACATCATTGATTCTCATCTATGAAAAGACAGCTATGTAACCACAAGCTACATGACAAATACTTCATACCCCTAACTATGTCAAGCCAGTGTAGTCCTACATAAGAAGAAATCAATACACTGCTCAACTAATTTTAAGTAGTACACTACTAATTAAAATAATTTTAGCAGTGGAATGACTGAGTGAGATACAGTAACAAAACAACTACTACTGGTAGTTACTGTATCATACAACAGCATCAGAAATGTGGCACAAATGTGTCTCTGAAAGATTAAAGTCCAATGACTAATAGAAGCTATCCGTTTGTCTTCTATACACTGGCTTGCAAGAGGAGAACTGGTTTACAGGGCAGTGTCTGATGTATGTTTCAACCCTTAAAGAAAATAAGCAGAGCTAAAGTGAGCCTGACTGTGTCATGCATGCATTATTTAGCAGACAAATAGAAAAGTGACTCCAAGAGTCAGCACAGCTATTGTGTATCACTTAACACTATAACAGTTAAATGTAATAGCAAACACGATATAAACTACGCTAATAATTAAGTCATACTCATAATATATGGGTAATCAAAGGAGGGGGGGGGGGAGATTTCTGACAATTCAAGTGTAGAAAGACCAAAATGGGCGATTATTTGTTTATTTATTTTGTTTATTGAAAAAAAAAATCATGGGCTTTTTACTGTATTGCCTCTATAAAGAATAAACCTGCTTGGCTGCTTTTGGGTACAGCAGGTAATTGCAGACCTCAATTGCAAAAGATGTAGCCGACTTTGGGCTATAGGCAATTAATCAGCACACACCTCTGCAGTCTTTCTGGTCTATCCACTTGTTAGACAAACAATACGACACACAAATGGACCTACACACATGCATACATGTAGTCCTATCAAAACATCCTCCTCTGGCCTGGGGAAAAGCATTTTCTGTCTGAACTGAACTGGGTCAGCCAACCATTCGCCTATTACTCTCCCTGCAAGCTTTGCACATAAAGCGTTCCAAGGTCACACTATCCAGAGTGGGTATCTGTCTGGGCGTATCTGATAGCATTTAGGCTTCTGCTTATGCTGAGGAGACGTTGCTCTGAAATGCAGCTTCTTTCTATGTACTGTACAAAGTCTACATTTTTGAGCGGTGGTCACAACGCTCCTATACGTGGCCGTGTGTGTGGGTATGTCTGTCTCCGTCCGTGTCTGTCTGTCTGTCTGTCTGTATGTAGCCTACAGTACCTTTTATGACCACACATGTTAAGGGAGGGGCGCTGTTTTCAGGCCAGGCCAGGCCAGGCACACACACACACACACGCGCACACACACACACACACACACACACACACACACACACACACACACACACACACACACACACACACACACACACACACAGGGGGGAAGGGGGGAGGGGGGTAAGAGGGTGCTGTTGAGACTAGCCTGGGGGGCGGGGGGGGCGGGGGGAGACAGAATTCATAGATCTAGAACACATAGAATTCATAGATATAGAACACAGAATATGTACAGTACAGTACAGGGTTGGTGGGTAAACCACCGCTCAGTTCACACGGGTGTGATTTTTTACATGAACGTCACCTACTTGACATGCAATCTTGCATTCTTGGGTTCTACACCTTCTCAGCATTCTCAAGCTCAAATCAACTTAGCTATCATTTCCAGAAGAATACCATTTCCAGAAAGTGAAATGATGCAGCATTCTCTAACTGTATATATACACACGCATACCTTCAGTTGATGTCATCAGCAGATGTTCTGTGATGTCTTTGAGGACAGGAAATGATTTGTTATTCCACGGGAATTTCCACCGCCCCTTCCTCTGGATAATTTTCCTGCACAAAAGTTCCATGCACATTTAGAAAAATCAAATACAAAGAACAGAAAAAGATAATACAAGTGGTTTGCTATGATGGGAGAGCTAAACTGACTAGCAGTCTTTATTCTGAAGTCTTTATTCTGAACCCAATCTCAGAAATGCACCCTTTTTGCCCAGTGCCTATTATTTTAGCTGATTAAGTGCAATGTACAATATGGTATGGCCTTATTTCTGAAACCCTGCAATGTGTTCATAAAACATAAATAGACCTTGGTCACACAAAAGAATGTATTGCTGTTAGCTATGCTGTGTGATGTATTTGTTAATCTGCAACTTATTTTGTAATCATCTGTGCAACAGTTTAATAAAAGCATAAAGTAAGTAGGCTAATTTCTCGCATTCATTCATCTTATCTCACAAGTTAACCTCATCAATCGCTGTCGAGACCCAACATCTACACTGAATATTTTTTTCCTTTATTGACCACACTACAAACCATAGGCCTGCATCTTGTCATGCGCTAGATAGAAAATATAGTTTGTCCTTGTTTGTGACATGGCCTATTCCATGAAGTGGCTGTATGGAGAGCTGTGAATCCACAGGATTAATTGCTCTTTTATTGGTTGGGCAAACCACCACCACTCCTTAATATAGGACAACATGACATGATTATGATTATAGAAATTACATGGATAACATAATTTATCTAACTTCATGCTGGGTCCCATATTATGACTCATAGACACAATCCCATGTACAGTTAACTAATGTCATGACATGCATAGTACTTGTGTATATATTTGTCATTTAATGTCTCTGTGAATTGAGTGCAAAAGGACCCCAATGTAAACAAGCAATGGTGCATTCTTGGTTTTAAATCCTGTTAGTACACAATACTGTCTTGTGCTTTTCCTATGCCAGCCAACTGCTACTAAAGTATCAATCAACCAATCAATCAATGCTAAATCGAAAAGGACGCTGAGAATAAATGCCTCGCTTTGGCAGGAATATGTTTAAGTGACAGCTGGGTGTGGGCGGATAGTGGAGGAGTCGCCACCACCGTGCATGCACATACATCCTCTCTGTATTGACGTAACGTAGCCTAGCCTACTGTAGTGTACAATACGTTACATGATCCGACTGTTACCTGGAACTAAAACTTTTCCTGAAACTCACCTGCTAGCGTGCCATTCATGATAATTTTATGAATGAATAAACAAAAGTGTATACCGTGTCGACTCGTGAGTCGTGACATGTAGAGGACAGCAAGAAGTCATGCATTAACATACAAAAACATGTACATGTGTGTAGCTCCTTTCGGAAGCTCTCCCTCCGAGCTGAGCTGTATAGTATAGTGCATGCATGTATGTATGTACAGTATGAATCATCGTTTCCAGGAGATAGTCCGCCCCGAAAGGTTTACTAGGGATAAGAGGGGATGAAATTAGCTGCCCGTATTCGCCTGCTAGCTAAGAGTTATAGCAGCAGGCCTGACCATTTAACGCGTTCAATTGGAAAACATGTTGGAGAAAATAAAGATATGACTCAGCGTTTTGTTTAAGGGCACTGCCAGTTGTTGTATGAGATAATGCTGACAACACTGGCCCTTTCCTGAGGGTTTATCTGTTACCTACTATAGTGGAGCAGCTAGCTAGCTTAACAGGCTAATGTGATGACACCGGGGGAGAGGTGTTCGTTTTACTTGACGGCGTGGGCCGGGCCCCACTCGATCCAGCCAGGTAGGCTTGGCTAGCCTACTTTGCCTCGCTGTGTTGTGCTGGGTAATGTAAGTTAGATAAACAACACCTGATGTAGAAAAATGTCCCATCTTTCCAAATCATATCATAAGCATAGCAGTCTATAATAATACCCTAAAAACAGAACGAGCAGACTGTGGTCAAGCAATTTGTCTGACACTGTCATCCAGACAGTGTATTGTGGTTTCCATGCACTTCATCACCAGACAAATGCATTTACCCGCACAGTTACAGAGTTCCACTACAGAAAACAGATGGTCAATTTGCCAGGTTTGCATTGCTATTATGTTCGGATAATTCCAACATAAATTGTGTGGTCTCTCCTATGTAGCCCAGACAAACCACAAGTTCTGCTGGAGGAAAGTTGAAGCAACAAAGATGGTAAAACAAACAGTGTTTCAACCTCTGTGTGCCCTAAACATTTTGGAGTATTGGTCCTTTACAAAAACGCCCTATCACAAGGCCTACTGAAGAAGAGGCTGATTTAAACCAACTGAATAGTAAATTACAGTAGATTCTTGCTAAATGTGGATTTTCAGAAAATGTATGAAATCTCAGACATTCAGGATGTGGGACATGGGGGGATAACTCCACAGAAAGCATTTTATAAATTACATCAACATAAACTGTCAACTTATACGTGTGCATTAATCAGTGTTGTACCCGAACGCGTTCAAAGAACGATCGTTCATGAACACGTTCATATTTTGGGCGAACGTGAACTGAACGTGATTGTTTTCGCTTGATGAACGATATTGTCGAACGCGGTCATTCTGACGCCCGTGAACGACGTTCGTCGGCGTTCGTCGGCCGTTCATGCAGCGGTCCGCGCCTCCGCGGTCATCTGTCCTCTGCTCCTCTCGTCTCTCTTTTCATTCACATGCTCCAATAGTAGCCACTGCACGCAGCAGCACGCAGCAGTGCCTACTGCATCTCGTGAACGTTCCTTGATATGCGGTGCTGTCTGCACTCTGCTGCTGCACGTGAATCTCCTCCTCGTCTCGCAAGCCTGACTGACTATACTTTGTCCTATGTGTGTTGCACGGCGAAAATAGCTGATCTGCAAGCTCACAACGCGTCGCATCTACGAGACAACGTGAGCTTGTAGATCAGCTATTTTAACCAACGCGGAAACATGCTGTGCACGGTTTAGAAACGTCTGCCTTCTAGTGGGGTTCCTTGTACATGTAATTTTTTGGTTTTTTTCTAGTGGGGTTCCTTGTACATGTAATTTTTTGTTTTCATTTCAAATGTGTGTTAAAGTTTCTTTCACTTCCAATTTGTAGATTATGGTTTATAGAACAATTTTGGTTAGAGTGTCAAGACAGTAGATTGAAGAAAAATATATTTTTGCCCTATTTCCAAAATGACCAAAATCGGAATTGTGTTTTTTGAACAATGTCTTAGTTTTCCCCACAACTGCTGTGTAATATATATATATTTTTATTGCTATATCAAGTCAATACTGTGTGGGGAATCAATTGGAGTCAAATATTTGTTTTGAATATTATGATATTTCACACAATGAGACAATAACATGGTTATTACATTCAGCCCTTCACAACAAGGGTGCAGGAAGACTGGGAACTAGGCAGTGGGCACAAATATTGTGGGCACCTCAATGTTAAGTTGGATGAAATTATTGCTGTGTGTGGTTCTATATGGGCTGAGTCAATAATTTTGACAAATAATAGCATGCAGCAACGTCTAAACATTTATATATATATATAGACCTTTGTATATTTTTTTTCCCTTTTTTCTTTTTTTTTTTTTGAATAGCCAAAAGTATAAAAAAAATATGATTAAAAAAAGAACTAAAAAAGAACTATGTAGTTCATTTTGGGGAACCATGAACTTTAGTTCATAATGGGGAATTATGAACTAAAAATGAACTAGTTCATTTTAGAAGTTCTGAACTTGAACTTGAACTAGTTCGTTTTTAAAGTGAACTTTCCCAACACTGGCATTAATAGGCCTATCCAAGTCCCATTCATTCATCATTCCAAACATCCTCAGTACAAAAGGGCCCCAATGTAAACAAGCCATATTGTGCTTTCTTGGGTTTAAATCCTTTAGTAGACCTTGTATCTGAACTGTACTGTACTACTCCTATGCGAACAGCTAATAAAGTACTCATAGTCATAGCCACAGTGGGTCTATTATTACCCTCCTGTTATTAATATCTTGCTCACTAATAATACTAGTCATCACACAGCTCTCTTCAGCTGTTGAAAACAACAGCCACATGATGACACGAATCTGGGTGTTGTCTCTGTCCACACCGACCCAACCGAGCAATGTCATGATGTCACCTCACCATACATATACATTGCAACATTTCGCCTTTCGTCAACCAAATATCGATACAACACAACATCATAACTGTTAACGTCGTCGCCCATTGGGACCGCCCGGGGCGCTAAAATACGCGTCTCCTTCCTTCACGTCTGCCCTAGTGTCTACATTCAGTCTGTCAGTCTGACAGGAGCATGCTAGGTTGCTGAAGCTAGCCACTCCAGTCATCGAGCGGTTTTAAACCGAAGACGTCGCCCGCAACGACAGACAATCAGATTAACAAAGTTCATCAGCGATACTAGAAGGGACATGTCATTGTCACAGCGGTTGGTGCAGTAATGAAAAGTGCTGTTTTATAGGCGTCAACTTACATGGGCGCTGAGAGAGGATTGTGTTGATGACCGTTAATTTCTCTCCTGGCGGAACACTCCCCAAGATGATGACGTCAAACAGCGTTGCGCGTACGCAATGTACGTACGTCGGACCACGCGCATCATCAACAACACCAACCACACAGCATCCTCCATCCAGACCTCCACCCATAAACACCAACCACACAGCATCCTCCATCCAGACCTCCACCCCCATAAACACCAACCACACAGCATCCTCCATCCAGACCTCCACCCCCATAAACACCAACCACACAGCATCCTCCATACAGACCTCCACCCATAAACACCAACCACTACCACACAGCATCCTCCATCCAGACCTCCACCCATCAACACCAACCACACAGCATCCTCCTCCAGACCTCCACACATAAACACCAACCACACAGCATTCTCCATCCAGACCTCCACCCATAAACACCAACCACACAGCATTCTCCATCCAGACCTCCACCCATAAACACCAACCACACAGCATCCTCCATCCAGATCTCCACCCATAAACACCAACCACACAGCATCCTTCATCAGACCTCCACCCATCAACACCAACCACACAGCATCCTCCTCCAGACCTCCACCCATAAACACCAACCACACAGCATCCTCCATCCAGATCTCCACCCATCAACACCACACAGCATCCTCCTCCACCACCCAGACCTCCAACCACACAGCATCCTCCATCCAGACCTCCACCCATCAACACCAAACTACCAGTGGTGGAAAAAGTACTCAAATTCTTTACTTAAAGGAGTAGTTCACCCCCAAAATGACTTTTTTTCTATTGATTACTCATGCCATGGAGAGTAGAGCTCAATAATATTTTTGGGTTTTTGTCACATTCCTAAGACAAAAATTTGATTCGAGTAAATTTACCCCCATTCGTTCCGGATGGGGACCCGTTTCGAAACGGGTCCCCATCCGGAACGAATGTGGGTAAATTTAGTGTTATCACATTTTTGTCTTAGGAATGTGACAAAAACCAAAAATATTATTGAACTCTACTCTCTCCATGGCATGAGTAATCAATAGAAAAAAAGTCATTTTGGGGGTGAACTACTCCTTTAAGTACAAATATCAATACTGCTTTATAGAAATACTCTATTTACAAGTCTGGATTTCAAAGTACAAGTCTGGATTTCAAAATGTACTTGAATAAAAGTAAGAAAGTATTGGTATCAAAATGTAGAAGTAAAAGTACAAAATATTTGAAAATAGCAGATCTACAAGCTCACAACGTGTCGTGATGTGACGCGTTTTGAGCTTGAGATCAGCTATTTTCAAACAGCCTAGGTATAAAATAGGGCTAAAGTGGTTTATGTATGTTTTATATTATATTATACTTTACATCTGCAAAGTAACTAGTACCTAAAGTTTTCAAATAAATGTGGAGTAAAAGTACAACAATTGGATCCGAGATGTAGTGGAGTAGATGTAAAAGTATTGGAAATTGGAAATACTCAAGTAAAGTACAAATACCTCAAAATTGTACTTAGGTACAGTACTTAAGTAAATATAGCCTACATAGTTACTTTACACCACTGCAAACAGCACAGCATCCTCCTCCAGACCTCCACCCATCCAGGTGAGTCAGGAGTCATGGAGGAGGCTGTGAATGATTGATGATGCATGGAGAGTGGAGGACAATGGAGTTGAGGTGATTAATGATGGCTTTTATCAATTACAAACGACCACACATCCTTAAAATGACTCAGGCCTCAAGAACAAAGTTAGAAAATTCAAAAGTGTGTGATTTTCTTTTTCTTTTTCTTTTTTTTTTACAAAAAACACAAATACAATACAATCAAGTGAGTGACAAATGACAATTATCAATTGATTACCACGGAAAAAACAAACAAACATGGGGAAACATCAGGGAGGTATATACAGTATGCAGGTGATGTCACATACTAAAGGTAGGCTACATTCCAGTCACTGGAATTGAATTATCTTACATGTAAAAATTATACAACGAATGAAGGTTTAGGACAGTAATGATTCCTAGGGTCATATAATAGGAACAGAGTGCAAATGGGCCCCCAGTGGGGTATTACCGAGTATTACTTTGGACAATAAGTGAAACTGAGGAAACTGTGGTTGACTTTATTACCAGTAAATAAAGTCAGCATGGTTATCAAACCCTTGGGCAGGAAAGCAGTTTTGGGCATTTATTTTGGGAGCCACTGGTATTGTGTAAAAATAAGGAGCCAGTGGGAAGTCTTGAAAGACAACTGGGCCAGGAATGATGATTATATTTGAGTTTACAATTAAGATTTATAATGTTTGGCATTGAATGTTGAAACATAAATAAAACGACAATAAACCTTCAGATTAGTTGGAAAACAATCCTAACGATTATGCTAGATTATGCTAGTAAACTCAAATAATTGCAATCAAGCAATTATTATGTAATAATTGAAACAGGGTTAATTGTTGTCATTTTATTGTAAATGTGGGGTGCTATATGGAAACAGTGAATACTGTGTGGTATTTGTTGTTGTAACTGATCAGAAGTTACTTTTGGTGTTTTAATGGAGGGAGCTCCACTTGTAAATATGATATAAGGTTGCTGTGGTCGCATCTGTTTTTTGGTTTTGGTTTTTAGTAATTGGGAGTAATGTGTTGGTTGAGGAATGGTATTGCAGCAATACTTGGAAAGTCCAATTGCAATTCCACCTCTAGCCACAAGATGGCACATCATACATTTACCTGGATTATGCATGATCCAGTGTCAATCTTAGCACTGACAAGCCACAGCACAAAGACAATGAACAATAGCCAACTTTTTATAATACATTTTATTGTCATTGATGCTGATGAAAGGGCTGGTTAAAATATATAGGGTATATAAGTGTAATAATAACAATACATTATTATTATTATTATTATTATAACAACAATAACAACAACAATGGTATAAATGTGTTCTTTCATTTTCATGAAAACAAAGAAGCATATAAAACTAGAAAAAGTGCACCTCGGAGCACAGGTATCCACCAAGTCAGGTAGGTTATTGTGGACAGCAATGTTAATTGTTATACGCCAGGCCTGGCCCTGGCGCAGACGAAAACGTATTATCCTGAGTATAGGTTGCAAAGGCAATAATTTAATTTCCATGTTCAACATTGTATCCCTCAAGAGAACTCTCTTGTGAAATATAAAACATTTACAGTGCCCTGACTGGTAAATGAGCAATGTTGTCTATAAAGACGCAATTGAAAGCTTACAGATGATCTGTGAGATCATCATCATCATCAGACCAGTCTTCCTGATGCATAGTTACTGAGATCTCTGACTTGTCCATGTTGTTTCCTTCTTCCTGATGTCCAGTGTTTGGGTGTTGGTGGGGAGTCTGATCAGTAGCCTTGGGTGACTGCATTGACTCCTCACCTTGGACATTATCTGCAGAGGAAGAGGTTTTGAGTGTCTTTGTGTCACTGTCTCCTAGAGGGATGTCTGCTCCCACATTGTGTGTGCAAGAGGGAGATGGCAGCGTAAACAGACTTCCCACTGCAAGGTGACCGTGATGAAAGGCATTGTCAATGGTGTGCCTTAGGTTGATGCTGGGAGATGGGGCATGCATGTCAACCTCTATGAGGGAAAGAATACATTCACGTGGTCCACCTACTCTGTGCCACAGTAGCGCACCCTGAGAGTCACAACTGCTACTGGGAAGATGGCCTGTTTTGTTGTCAGAAACAATTGTCATAGATTGGTCATCATAAGCGCGCATTGTGTTGTTGCTCAGGCGCAGTTTATACCTCGCCCAGTTGTTTGGCATTAGATTTTCCCAGTTTTCTTCTGATTTCCTAAATGGTCCTTTTCTAGTGTTTTTCAAGAATGTACCCCACCAACTTTCATGCTCTGATAACTCTGGCCTGCGCTGCCAACGACCGCTTCTTGAACGGCTTCTATGGGGCGTCCAGAAGATCCAAGATCCCAAAACAAGCAAGGAGAATGCCCAAGCTAATTCAAGAATTCTGGCCCAGAATTGGCTAAGCCACCAACCCCAACCAAAACGCCTCCAGTTTCCCAGTAGCCCATAAAGCCAAAGTACACTGCACATGTGAAGGCCACAGCAGAGAACCCCTATGACAGAGCACGCTGCTGTTACCCGCCTCACACGGGTCTCAGTCATTTGTGGAGCCCCCCACTGAGGTACGGAGGTCCAGGAATGTAAACGTGACACAGAGCGAATGAAGACCCCAATACAGAATGATAGTCCCCAGAAAACTGAGAGGGTCTGTAGCAACAGAGGGAAGGCAGAAGAGAAAGGTGGGGACAGTAGGTCAGCTAATAACAGCATACTGCAATGACACACAACAAGACCTCCAACCATCCTGGGTTGCTGCAGTTTCAAGGGCAAAAGAACAAGCTTCACGCCTCTTAATGCAACCAGAGTCAGGGCAACCTGTGCCCAGAGGAGAAGCTGTAGGGCCGTGTTATGGAGCGCTGCAAGAACGGGACGAGACAGGATCTGACGTGTGCCGTAAGGATCAAGCAGAAGCAGAACAGCACGAAGAACACCGGTCAACAGCAAGAGTCCATTAGCCAGGCTCAAGGCATCACAGAGGGGGTGAAGAAGAGTGGACGCACCTGCTATTCCCAAAACGGCAATGCCGGCCAGTAATATAAAAAGACCGGCAGACCCAAACACATGAAGTTCCCAGGCAAAAGCCAGTGTTCGTCTCATATCATCCCAGAGCAGATTAGTGCCATTAGGGTTTGTTAGAACTGCACAGGGACTGATGCCATGTGCACAGGGAGCTCCAGGACGTGACACTTTGTAGTTTATTATGGATTGAAACACGTCATACTGTATGCGAGGGTCAGGACCATGTTTGCCTAAAAGAGAGAAAGAGAAGATTTCAGTTACAAAATTAGCAGAAAGCAATCGATTTTGTCTCCCAATTACATGATTACATCTGTTTGCCATATGCATTATGGCAAACTTTATGCACAGGTACTACATTTGAGGATGCTCTTTTATTTTTCTCTTTGCTCTTTTGTCTTTTGTACTCTCTTTCTTTTCTCAAATCTTTCTACGTCTTATTATTATTATTATTACCCATTTAGATTATTATTTTTTAGATGTGGTTTGCTGTTATTATATTGTTTGCTGTTATATACCACTGCATTGTCTGAAGGATGCCAAACAAAAACTAGTTTTACTCTTATGTACCTGTACAAAAGACGTAACAAACAATAAAGTACAACCTTGATTCCTTGAACCTTGTTTGAACCTGGCTTTGCCTCCTCACCATTACACAAGGGTCAATCATGGTTAATAACCAGAACCAGTTAATAACCAGAACATGTCCAAAGATATGGCACCGATAATCACAATGAGCATAAAATATGGCATTAAAGGTAGGTTCAGTAGTGGTATTTTGGGGGTTAAAGGTTAGGCAGGTAATCCTTATTCTGATAGTAATCATTGTTTTAGACAGAGCGTTTGTTCAATAACAGACATCACGTATCATAAAAAAAGAATCTTGACCAGGCAGCAATACGGGTCTGTACAGAATATAGAGCTACTGGTATTTAACAGCTATTTATACAATTATAATATAATAATAATGACTTACATCATGATTAGTAATTTTGATGACGTTATTTAAGTAATAATACCGTGGAATATTGTAAAGATTTTCTCCACAAATAAGCACTAAAGTTTATTTAATTTTCTTTTTTTTTTTTTACATCATATTAAGGTCATAAAAATGAAATTTCCCCTAAACCATAACTTGTTGACTTACCGGTCAAAAGGTCCTTATTTTCTATGGGTGGGTGACTTCCATCGTTTTGCTCATCGACTGTCAACTTGGCATCTCCCATTGATGTTTCCTCATTAGAGTAGAAATACCCTGAAGTCTCAATAATCACAGTGTCATGTTGGTCAGGTTCTTCCTGGTCATGATGAGCCTCTAAAATGGGCTCACCTACAGTCGATGTGTAGATGTTAATAGATAGGTTTGACTTTTGTGAGGCCTCAACCCCATGTGCACTACTGTCCACAGGACCATCAGTGCTCTGTAACTCTGATATTACTTCACTTGTCAGATCATCCACGACGTTGTTTCTACTAGTGTGCTGAATCGTAGAGACTGCATCAGAGCTGCCTATAGAGGTTAAAGCTCTGACACTTCCTTTTGAGGACTGAACCAATGCGAGAACAATGAAAACCAATGTTGAAAAGGCCATTGTTTGACACAGTATGCGGGTTGAAATCCCAAGACCTGGATAGAAACAAATACACAAAAGAGAGGGAGAGTTACAACATGTTGTTTTTGTGGGTGACAATGTAGATGAGACGTGACTCTTTTGAATCTTTGTGTCAGGATTCAGGATACAATATCAATATCTACTTGAAACATCTTGATCTGTACACATCTGCAAAGTTCAGGTTCAGTTTTCATCCTTTTTTAACAAACATTTTTATCTCCTTTCTAGATGTGCAAGCCAGCATAATTGTCTTTAATGGTTTGACTTGGTGAAAAAGACAAAAAATATATAATGAATTCACTCAATATCAAATTGATTCACAGTTAATGTGAATGGAATCACAATTAATGTGGCCAGTACTGACCCAATAGCCATACAATACAATATTAAATCAAATCAAATATTCAAACTATTATTATTATTATCACTGAGTTACTAAAAGTAAACTTTCATAATGGACCTAGATGGTGAATAATTGACAGCAGTACTTGATACATGATTTACTGTATATAAACATTTTTAATTTACCATTGATTTCACCATTACCATTGCATGATAACAGTCTACTTCAAAAACTGCAACACAGCTATTATAAAGGTCCACAAATTGGAGCCTTGTTTTGCAGTACTTACAATACAATATTTTTCCCCCACCTTTTTTAGGCTTTTGTCAAAATTATCCGGCACATTTGCAGGCTATTTTCACTAACTAATACAAAAATAATAGGCTACTCACATGTGTCGCATGCAAATTCCTTGTCTTCTCTCTTGTCTTTAGCATGCAGCTATAGCATGCATTCTACTGATGCAATGTGAAAGTGTGTAAATATCAGAGTTCGCATACGCCTTAGAATGTAGGGCATTAGGAGTATCACCATGAGGGTAGAACTCACTAGTGAGATTGCTGTGAGTCATTATACCTCAAGCTTAGCTGACGTCTTGGTCCAAATACTGCACACACAGGTTGCTTGATTGACAGCCTCCCATCTTGTCACCTGCACTAAGAAACAAGATCTGAACACAATCACTACTTTTTAAGAACTTTTGTATAATATAGCTTATACAGTAGATGTGTATTTTGATTAACTTTTGTTTATTTAACAAATTAAGAAGAAGTCAATGAGACTTTCCTACCTTTCGCTATCGCTGACAGATTGTGTTTAATCTCCTTAGTCTGAACTCTAAATGGATTACATTAGGATTCTTAGCACAGTCAGTCACATCAAGAGATAGGTCAAATGCACCTGTGCACATGCAGCGCTGCAGGCCATGCATGCATTATGCATTATTATACCAAGTCATTAGACAACCATCTAATAAATTCTTCAATCAATCAATCAATAAATCATCCAAATGTGCTCATCCAAAAGATGTCATAAAGTGTGGTGGTTTTCAAACATTTTCATAGAAGGTCCATTATTAATTCAGCATTTGAGCCACGGACCACCATTTGATGAGATTTAGCCTCTCAGAACCAAAACCTTTTCATATTTTGTTATTGTTGGATAAGATTTTGCCCACAAGTCCAGGCTGTATTGATGTTGGTATAGGAGAGATAACAGGCCAACGTTGATCAAAATAACAATTCTTCTACTTTTGTAGACTTCTCATAAATTCAGTAATGCAGATGTTTGACAATAATGTAATACTCGAGAGTGTAAAATGAAACCAAATGGACATGTAAAGTTCCATTTGGTTTCAATTTACACTCTCAGGAGTTAAAGAGCTATAAGGCATGGGTCTCCAGGGGAGCGGCCCAGGGACCAAATGCGGCCTGATGACAAATGTTATCTGGCCTGCGGCGTCATTCCTAAATTGTACTATAAACGGCACAAGCACTGTCAAACAAGAATATTTTATAGTATAATTTGTCAGGATTCCTTGTTCCCTGTTGTCTAGCTCATTCTGAAGGGGCCAAAGAAAGGCTATTTTGTTGTATTTTTTTTTTTTTTTACCTTGCACACCTGGTTACATTTGGTAATGTGAGTTATTATTGTTCAGAGCACACACCTGACAAAAGACCATTGATATTAAATATTGATGATGATAGTTTAATAAAATATTGTAATTGCGGTGCATATGTATGTGACTTTGTTATGGTCTGACCAAAAGTACATTTCGTCAGTAGATATAGTCGGCCCTTGGGTGTTTGAATATTTTCTAATGTGGCCCCCTTTGAAAAAGGTTTGGACACCCCTGCTATAAGGGTTCATTTGATTACCAACCATACCAACTCTCCATCATTTAGCTGGGGACCACCTGGAACCTTCTCAAGGACCACTGGGGGTCCCCAGACCACTGATTGAGAACCACTGTCAAAATAAGTAGTCTATCTATTGATGTTGTTTTTCCATAAAGGTGTGTGTAAAGACAATAATGTATAGTAATCGATTGTAGAATCACAGAAATCCAAAAGGGGGATGTCAGCCATAGGCCATAGGGAATTAACTCTTTCTCGCGTCTCGAAGACTCCTCTGTGACCTATACAAAGGACGCATCTCTCCGGTCCACCTTAAGAGGAGCAAGAAGCCGCCAGTTGTGAGGGAGGCCCTCAGTGGCACATGCCTGGCGCTTTAAGGCAGACTGCCGAAGTTAGATTTCTGTTAAAGGTACATGCATTCAAAAGGCTGCGAGGTGTCAAACCGGGGCTAAACTACTTCCAAATAACGCAGAATCCAGATGTAGTATACCTATATGTTAAGGCCAGTCATTTGAAGTCAACATAATGCTGAATAACAAGATAATCTACCTCAGACTTGAGTTTTCAAGAGTTCTCTAGTGATGAAAGCCATTTGGATCTGTGCTTGTGTCTGGTGTATACTGAGCTTTTTGGTCCTGATGCTGATTGACTGTAATAGGCTATTACCATAAATGTTATAGACCTACCTCTCATCTAGGCTATTATGATTCTGTCTTAAGCAATATAATATAGCCTATAACTTGAAGAATTATATATATATATATATATATATATATATATATCATGGTATTGATGCACGGAAATCTATCATTAAAAAAAGATTACTCTTATTTAAAATACACACACACACACACACACACACACACACACACACACACACACACACACACACACACACACACACAATTCTTCTTCTATAAGTCATAGGCTATATTATATTGCCAAGGGTGTAAATGAATCATAACATAATAGGCTATGTTATTTTTGCTGCTATCTATCCATGTCCATGTTCACATGCATCATCATTATCAAATGCGGTGAGGCCCCTACTGGAGAGACAGCGGTGTTTGGCAGCCAGTAGGGCCTACTATTACTTCCGTCATTTTATCAGTATTTTCCTGGGTCTGATTCTGATCTACAGTGAATGGTATTGCATGTGTTTCAGGCTTTATGGTGGTAATAGTGACACTTCTGGAGACTACCGCTGGATGACCGCGTCCGTTCTTTGCTACCTGGTAAACTTAACATTAATGTCCTTTTTTATCGAAGCTTATGGTTAGGTCGGACCAACATTATAATAAGCACACGTAGTAGTAGAGAGACCTCGCCAGCTTGCTGCTGTTCTTAACTGTATTGCAGTCAAATTACTGCATCGTTTTTGCTCCATTAGATCAGATTGTGGCTTCAACGACATCGTAGCGACGTTAAATGTCATGCGGGTGGTCGTGGCTGTTTGATGATTATCCGTTTTTCGGCTTTTTTATTTTTTAAACGCCGTGCCTTGGCGGAAAGGAGAGGATTTGGTTTTATTTAAGGTAGCATGAAAGGATCCGGACCCGTCAGGCTAGCTAGCTAGCTAACACAGTCAGCTATTAATTCAGTTTACACTTGGGTGGAAAGCATTGGGTCGTTGTATTTATGCTTATTAGCTCATTAAAAAGGGGGTTCTAGTTGATTAAAGTCGTCTTTTGATTGCCTAAATTGCCCCCTTGACGTTAGATGGCAAGCTAACTAGTAATCTGGCTTGTGGCAAAAATAAATACCTTGCTAACATTGCTATGCTAATTTGCTAGTAGATACTATTGTTTGACAGTCGGCATGTCCTGATGTTGGTACCCTGTCGTTTTTAACCAGAAGAAAGTCAGCTTTAACGATTTGGCACAGCTAATTTAACAGATTCTAGTTGTGATATTTGGGGTTAAATGTACTATAATAAAGCTGGCAAAGAAAAACAAGTGTGCACTGTGATGTAGTACAACTTTGGAACTTGACACATTCACTTTGCCCCTTGGGACCATGGTTGGTGATGGCTTCACTGCAGGCTGCAATGAATTGAATTATGAGGTCATTCATTCACAGTTTTATCCTAATATCAGTGTTAATTACCAGGATGATTAGACTATGCTCCATTAAACACAGTGGGTGAACCCCAGTCCCCCCACCACTGCTGTGTATGTATGCTTTTTAAGGTTGTGTAAGTAATATAATATAATAATATATAATACAACCCCTCATCTTATCTGTGTTTTTCTTTTTCTTTTCTTCTCCAGGCTAAACTGACTTGCGATGAATGACCAAGAGAGTGGCGTGGTCTCATTTGATGAGTACGTGCGACAGAAGGCCCGCAATGTCCCCCAGCACCGGATGAAGGAGTTCCTGGAGTCCCTGGCGAAGGGACCCGAGGTGCTCCAGGAGTTCAGCCAGCAGGGTGACACAGCCACCACCACCACCATGGTGTACCATCAGGGCACCAACTGTGTCTACACCGACAGCACAGAGGTGGCCGGGTCTCTGTTGGAACTGGCTTGTCCGGTAAGAGCGGGCCTCCTTTATTTGGTTACACCCCGCCACTCTGACATCAGTGACATGTCTCCTTTCCGACATGTCTCCATTCCGACACTAACCCTATCTCTAACCCTTACCCTAAACTTAACCCCTATGGAAGTCAATTTCGGAGTGGCGACATGTCGGAATGGAGAGCGACACTCCCTTTATATCCCCCTGTTGTTGGTGGGCTTTTTGGGAGGATAGTTTTGTCATTCTCAAGAGTTGCTGCTACTGTATACAACCCACGTCATTCCATTTCATTCTGATATAGGTACAGGTGACATCTTCAGATATTTCATCTCAGCTGCATCATGAGCAGATTGTGCAGGTTAGTTTGCTGTTATTAAGAGATACCGGCTTGTCGGCGCACAACCGCGCACATACACGGTTGCCGCTTGACAGACACTGCAGTTATGGTTGCCACTCTGAGAAATTACAATTAGTCTTTACTTTGGGGTTGCCGCTGTAATTGGTCTGCTCCTTTTCCCTATCCACCAAATCTTAAACGCAAATAGCCGATCTAACATGCTCCACAACGTGTCAAAAGGGAGCACTAAAACTAAACTGTGTGTACAAGCTGATGTACCGTGTTCGAATATTTCTCTGAAAGGTTAGTATGAGCTGAGATGATGTCAAGGTTTGTTTGTGTTTGTGTTTCTTTTTTACTAAGTTACATAATTTCACTCTAAGGCCCCTACCACATGACGCTGGGTAGATCCATGCACGGGGAGGTACATCCACGGGTTGCCCATGGGTGTCCACATGCAAACGCATGAAACGGGGGTTGTAAACAAACAAGTTCAAAAACTCCTGCCGCAGTGCATTTTTCTTACACAGCCGTTTTTATTTTGCCGCATGGACACCATAAACGGTGAAGTTCTTTGCCTGGTTAGTCACCTTGTGCTCCTCCTTGTTACGATGGTCTCTGTCCATATTATGAGGAGCCCATTAACGAGTCGTTAAGAGAGCTGTCTTGTTAAGTAACAGAGCTTCTAGAATAGCTACGCTAGGATTCCTAGCCTATATCCTAAGCGATAGTGTAGAGAAGCGTACGTTATCTTCTCATTCATACAACTGGATTCAATCAATCAACAGACTAACTCGATTATATTCTTTTGCTGCTATTTTGTTTTTAAATTTATACCACGATGCCTGTAATAACTCCAGGACAAAGCCTTCTTTGTGCTACAGAAGTTTGAAGCGCAGTAACCGGAAATCTCGCCTCGGTTCCTCTCCCCTCCCCTGCTCTAGAAATAGTTCTCAAATGTTTATGAAATGAATGTTTAATTAGCAATTGTGCATGTTAAAGTGTTGAAGATTGTGAAACTTGGGCAATGGCATAGTCACATAGCCTATAGATATAGCTGCGCTGTGTGAACAGGGGGACACAGACTTTTAACAGGTTTAGGCATAGGCTACACAGAGCTGGATATTTCATAGATCCCGGTTTTTCAGATATCCACATAGAAAAATATCTAGGTCCACACGGAGCTGGATATTTCATATATACAGTTTTTTCAGATATCCACATAGAAAAATATCTAGGTCCACACGACAAAGATATCTAGGTCTAACAAGCACACACACAGTAAAGTCTTCAGAGATATCCGGGTTCCCTGTCTACACGGATCCAGTGAATCGGATATTTTTCAATCTCTCCACTTATTTATCCGGTTTTAAAAATATCCAGCTTCGTAGCCGAAATATCCAGCTTCGCGTGGCTGCAAGCCCCAAACGCATAAAAAAATGTCTAGCTTCAGAAATATCCAGCTACGTGTAGCCGGCGCCTAATAGCGTTTTCCATTGTCATGTGGGCAAAGAGATAGATTTCTCTACACAGGGCCGTGTGGAGGTGTAGAGGTTTCAAGACGAAGGCGGAAATCCACAGGGACTTTCCTCGTGTGGATCAGCTATAAATTTGTGCTTTGATGTTATGGCAAAATAGTTTGATTGGAATCAATGCTTTTATGCTGTCTGTCAACATAAGTAAGAGTTAAGACAATTATTAACAAGCATACCGAATTATTAATGCATACGCATTTTGTGTGTTGTATTTGTTTGTTCCAGGTTCAGATTCAGGGACAGCAGGGACAGGTGCTGCAGGTGGCCAATCCCTCTCAGCAGGAGCTGCAGGCCCTCTCTGCTGGAGGGCAGCTGGTACAGCAGGAACTCACAGAGGAGCAGCACCAACAGGTACTGTTTTATTACAGGGTTCCCACGGTCCGCTCAATAAAAATAGCTATGCATTGTCTTTGGTTATTGATTTTGTTAATACCTCTGAAATGACAAATTAAACACGGGCCAAATTGTCAAATATAGAGAGGCAGAAATTGTGAAAATAGCCGATCTACATGCTCACAACGCCTCGCGTTGCGAGGCGTTGTGAGCATGTAGATCTGCTATTTTCATAATGGAATCGTGTTATACAAAATTCCTCAACTCTTAGTGCTCGACTCGTCAGGGTGCCGGCTTGCCGGGTCCCCAGTTAAAACATGATTATTTCGGGGGTCACGGCCTGAAAAGGTTGAGAACCACTGGCATACACTACCTGTCTTTGGGCATTGCGCATAGGAGTAAGCGAACTGTTATTGAGCTGAATTATTGTTATATAGACCTGGAAATTGGGTTAAATATTCTGGAAAAGTTTTGGAAATGAATTGGTAAAAATGTGTGGGAACCCTTTTATTAACTTCATTACCCATGTCAAGTACAACCATGTGATGCACATGTCTGTCTGTCTTGGCTTCTCAAAGATCCTGAAAACCGAATGATTGTTTTTTTTTCACAGATACAGGCTCAACTGGTAGCAGCCGGAGCCAGTGGACAGCAGATACACTTGTCGAGTGGCCAACACATCCAGCTACAAGACGGTCAACTTTTTCAACTGCAAGGCGGCCAACAGATCCACCTTCAAGGTGGCCAACACTTCCAACTGCAAGGGGGCCAACATTTCCAGCTGCCGGGCGGGCAGCAGATCCAGATCCAGACCATAGAGGCGATGTCTCCTTCCCAGCAGCAGGGCTCTCCCAGGGAGACAGACAGGAGGTCAGGCCCCACTGTCCTCCAGCCCGCCAAGAAGCGCAAGGTGGACATGCCTCTGTCGGTGTCCTACGCCGTACCACAGGGTCAGCAGGTGTCCGGTGGTCAGCAGGTGGTCCTGGCCATCCCTCAAGGACAAGGACAGCAGCAGAGCTACGTGTCCATACGGCCCGATCTGCTCACCGTTGACAGCACTCAGGTTTACAGCACAGGAACAATCACAGGCCCCACCGGGGAGACCTGGACCATACCTGTGTACTCCAACTCACAGCAGCAGGGAGTCACACACATTGCCATCCCCCAGGACGCGTACAGTACAGTTCACGTCGCTGCCACCCAAAACAAGGACAAAATGGCATCCAACTCCTCGTCGAGGACACTCTCTGCTGCGACACAGGAGGAGATCGTACAGACCCTGTTCCCGGCACAGTTCATGAACGGGAACATTCACATCCCCGTAGCTGTGCAGACAGTCGGAGGGTCATACAACACCACGCAGTCAGTACAAATCTGGGACCCAAATCAACACAACAGCCAAGGAGAAGAAGGACAAGAGCAGCAGCAGCTCCACCTGCAGGTTAGAACAGGAACTGCATCTTTTGCTTAACAACATTCTAGTTCTTAAATTTGTGGTCACACTCAGACGTTTTTAAAGGATATAATCTTTGTCATAAATTTTCCATTGTGAGTGTATGGCTAAGTCAATTTTGAAATGCTGACAACCATGTACAAGACAACTACCTGGACAAGTTGAGTTTTCTTAAAGGCACAAATATAAACGGATAACCACACTACCCAAATGTTAAAGTATCAGTGGAGACATTTTTATTCTCGTGATTGACTTGTGATTGGACTACCACTAAAAACAACAGAGAGGATTTTCCTGTAACCTTTTGGTAATGATTGGACGTTTGAGTTTCGTTTCTCTTAATATAAACACTTGAAACCAATTATTGTCTCCTACAGGGACAAGCAGAAACAGAGTCACAAGCTGAGCCTCCTGCAGAGCTTCTAGTCCCTATCTGTCTGAAGCCAGAAGAAGGCTTGGATGTCTGGCGCCTTTGGGTGCAGCGAAAAAATGCAGATCTGGAAAAGAAGGAGCAGAAAAAGCTTGCACCTATCGGCCGTAAGTTTACACACACACCGATTTGTCCCTGCAGTTAATTTACATGAAGAAAAAAACATACATTTCCTTGATGCCTTTGACTTAAATCTCCCTTTTCTTAATCATTTTCCTTGTTGTGCGTGTCCAGGTCGGCAGCCCTTGCGTTTCCAAGAGGACTTGGTGTCCAGTGCGGTAGCGGAGTTAAACGCTGGTCTAGCTATGATGACCCAGGAGGCACGAGGACTGGAGGAAGAGAGCTTTGAACCCGATGTCCTATATTACGTCTTCTTGTGTATACAAAAGGTTTGCATTCTTCCACACAAACATTGATTGACTCCTGTGTATTGTACACAGTAAGTTTTAACGTGTGCATTTCTCCGTTATAGTATCTCTCTGAAAATGGCCGTGTGGATGATGTTTTTTCCGATCCATACTACACACGCTTCGGTCAGTGTTTACACAAGATCTTAGAAGGTTGGAGACCCAACGTTCATCCTCTAGGTAAGCGATAATTAGCTTCTGTTTTCTACACAAAAAATGTTTATTTGTTAGCATGAATTTACTCACGAGTGCTCTTTTTTTAGGGTACTATATTCCAAGTCATGTGACCGAAGAGATGCTGTGGGAGTGCAAACAACTTGGAGCACATTCCCCAGCCACACTACTTACAACTCTAATGTTTTTCAACACTAAGTGAGTCTTCCGAACTGCAGGACCTGAAATCGTGTCTCATCGTCATCGGTCATGCCGGTGCCACGAATACATGGCTGTTTTGTATACGTTTCAGTGACTGCCCTGACAAAATGTTCTTCCTTTCAGGTATTTCCATTTGACAACAGTTGAGCAGCATATGAAGGTGGCCTTTTCTAAGGTGCTGCGACACACCAAAAAGAACCCCTCCAATCCCAAGGACAAAACTACCAGTATCCGCTTCCTAAAAGGACAAGGTCCACATCACGTTGGCCAAAAAGGTGCGCAATACTTTTGATTTTGTAGTTTTAGTCTTCCCATTGCTGACTGATGTTGACCTTTTGTGTGGCCTGTGTTTCAGTGTCTGACGATATGTATGAAGAGCAGGTTGAGGACCCTGAGAACCCTCTCCGTTGTCCCATTAAACTGTATGATTTTTACCTCTTCAAATGGTAAGTGGCCAAGTGTAGTGAGGACCAGTATTGGATAAGAATGCGGAAATCACAAGAGTTCAAATGTCCACAGACTGAGTTATAGCTCTAAAAAATAATCGCAAGGGCAATTTCAACCATATAGGTCTTGCTCAGGTCATTTTGCCTGATGTAGTCATATGGACGAAATGTGTCCCTTGTTTATTTTGGGAGCTATAACTGTATGCAGATATTTGACCTACTCTTTGGGTTCATTGTTTAACCATATAACCCGAACATCCCTATTTTGCTCTGTTATAACACTCTTTATTGAAGAAAATGGCAAATGACATCTAGAAGTTTAGCAGTTTTCCCTATAAATGTAGTGCTCAAGTGGTTAATGGCAATCTTGCAGTCCTTTCAGACCTGTACATGTTTTCCCCATGATGACTACAAAACTAAAATCCCACATTTCATCTTCAGCCCTCAGAGTGCAAAGGGACGCAACGATGCGTACTACCTGACGCCGGAGCCGGTTGTCGCACCCAACAGTCCCATATGGTACTCGAACCAGCCCATCACCGATCAACAAGTGGAGAGTATGCTTGCACGTATCGTTGTGGTGCGAGAGATTCAGGACGCCATCAACACAGCCGCTGTGCACGGGAACATGCAGCACTGAGAGCTGAGGACGGACTGAAGTCGTTGGAAATGGAACATCATACACTGACTGTTGACTCTATGCCGTATCCTCTTCTCTCTCCGTGAACTCAATTTATAATCTATCACAGGACTGTGTCGCTTGCCAAAATCCGGTAGTTTTTTTTGGCAAGTGACACTGTTTTACTACAGATTATAAATTGGGTTTTAGCCTAAAAAAGGAAACAAGTGAACGCATCTTTCAATTTTTCATCAAAGGGATTCGTCTGGCTCAGAAATAGATCCCTCTATGCTACACAGTACAGATGTCTCATTGTCATGACCAGTGGTGATGGACTGGAATCTTCTTTATGTTGGCCACATTAGGTTTTCTAAATTGTCACCTCGATGACCTTTGTCACCTTGATAACCTTTTGAAAAAGCTTTTCATCTGACCTGTGTCGGGTCACTATTGAACTCTTCAGGCTGCTGCTCTGTAACCTGGCTAGAAATGATTAATGTTGTAATGAAATCAGTCTTGTTGTCAATATTATAAGATTAGGACACTGACTTTTTTCATGTTAAGCTCACACTTCACGTTGTCTTAACTTCTGTCAGGCCCCAGAACACTTTCTTTCATAGACAATGGGGCCTGTGCTCACAACTTAAATTTTTTTTTATCCTGCATTTTGGAACCCCTGTATGTAATATAATGTTGAAAGCTGAAGAATGTGTGCCTGTTTTCTTTTCCCTCAAATTGAAACCGTAATAATTTGAACCTACGCATATTTGAGAAATGAAGCTGAACTATAGTTTTCAATCAGGTGATTCCCACACATTTTTACCAAGGAATTTCCAAAACCTTTCCAGGAATATATAACAATCATTCAGTGCAATAATGAGTCTCGTACTCCTATGTGCAATGCCCAAAGACTGGCAGTGTAGCAAAAATAAAGCGTGCACGATGGACACGCACACGTCAAAAGGTACGAATATCGGTGCAGGGAACCCTCAAAGTCGATTTATGGTGGCAGTATGAGTTAACAAAATCAATAACCAAAAACAATGCATAGCCATATTTTCCAGGACCCTTGATCATTTCCAAAACCTTTCCAGTACTGGAAAAATATTTGATTTCAAATTATTTCCAGGAATTTCATGACCGTGGGAACCCCTGTATACACTAATCAATTCTAGACATTATTCAATGAACCAATAGAAAAACATTTGGTTATTTAGCAAACATATCAGTCCTTGTATCCAGAGATCCCCAGCTCCATATTGAGGAAAACTATCCTCAATGGTAATTCTTATCTATGGGGCTTTCTGTTACATCACTGGAATTGCAAGCAAGTTTGCATTCTACACCCACAAAAACGATTGGCAAGTCATTTATTTTATATACAGTTTACTCAATATTCACCAGATCGACATAAATGGAGGTTTTCTAAATGTACAGCAGTCTCAGGAAGCCACCCAAAGAAATGAAATAATTATAAATGATCATTTAAGATCTTTAGAAGACAGATTTAACCGCAGTTGACGCAGTGACTTGGTGAAGAACCTGGGCAGAGGACAGGTCACAGAGACGTCAGTTTGACCTTCGTTTCCCAGCAGTATGGTCTGGCGGGCGTGTAGATGAAGAGGGAGGTAACGGACCTTGCTCTGCTCGAGTCCCAACCTTCCCAACACGCCTTCCGGTAGTTTCTGAGGATTAAATTGTTACGCAGTCATTTTCACAAGCCAAACACTGTTCTACCGTTTAATATGACTCATGAGAATATTAAATTAGAACAAATTTGGCAGGCAAAAATCTTCACTATGTTTTTTTTACCTGGATAACTTTGAATTGAGAAATGTCTAGTCTGCTTACTGGTGGTTATACATACTAAAAGTCCAATTTATTTTGGAAGTGGATTTATTTTATTTTGTCAGCCATACCTGGGGTGCAAGTTTGTTCCAATGGGAGTATTTGTGGTCCCCAAGGGTGGGGCACGCCAGAGCTAATGCCATATGAACCCTCATCTGGTGTTTTACTCCTATGAACAAAGCATGCAGTAGATGAATGAGATTGAGGGTACTTTGGAGTTTGACATCTGTCAGTCTTAACCACTTCACTTTGCCAGTCAATAATATGCCCCAACAATAATCTTACCAGTTAGTGGCTGGAGTTCTACGAGGCTGCAACCACCATCGCTTTCCAGGACACGGTATTGAGTCACAGCACCGTGAGCTTGCCGATGGGAACGAACTCTGGTTACTCCCTCTCCTGTGTCACTCACCCTGTACACTGGGCTTAGTCCCATCTGAAGAAAAAGATTGAACTGAATAAGGATATCTGTGTGTAAATGGTTTCTCTGCAAACTACTTTTTTTGTGTTTAAATAAGACGAGTAACCTTGAAATGGGGCCGGGAGCCTGTGACCTCTCTCTCTATGACAGGAATGTCAATCACCCCTTCGGATGGTACCGGCACACCGACAGTGATGGCCCTGTGGGAAGAAACAATGATTGTCATTCTCTGGTTGTGTACTGTACAACACCTGGACAGATTACAGTATGATCTCACACGGGCAAGAACAACAGATGTCTAAGTAGTCTTACCAATATTTCCTCTGCACTTGGCTATTTCTGCTGAGGGCTAGTACGTGATCCACCATCTCCTCACTTTTTGCCAGTAGCAGAGTTCCTGTGACCTCCTTTTCGAGGCCCAGACATGGATAAAGCGTCAACGTGCTTTTCATCCCATACAACATTTTGCTGAGGATTGGCAGCACGGAGGAAATAGATGTGCCCCCCGAGTTATCTGTGAGAGATAACAGAAAAGATACTGGGTTTTGGTATACAAGTGTGATTCTCAAAGTGAGGTCCATTGATTGATTGAATACTTAATTAACCTTTTGCAGATTGTACAGAGAGGGACGGTTTACAATTATTCTTAACACAAAAAGCCATAGGTGGTCCTGCGTATTCAATTCATAAAGGATGGGTCCTCCATTTGGGTGTCAATTGAAATTAAAAAGGTTTGAGAATCACTAGTATGAAACATTCACTCGGTAACAGGAAAAGACGACCCAAACTCGTTTCCCAAAGGGTCTGTGGCCTTAAGCTAGATGCAGAATGGACAAAAATATAATCTTTGCTTGTGGGGGTCCCTGGAACAAAATATTTTGCGATGGGGGTCTGTGGCCAAATACATATCATTATTATATGGGGGTCCTTGACATGACAAAGTTTGAGAAACGATAGCAACATACGTTTTTCAGGAAAACTGTTAGGATTTAGAAGACATTTTAAGAATGTGCAGTGGTTAAGGATCCCCAAAATGTGTTTTTGGCCGCAGACCCCCATCTCAAAATATTTTGTTCCACGGATGGACCCCTATCGCAAAATATTTTGTTCCAGGGACCCCCAGAAGCAAAGATTAGATTTCGGTCTATTCTGCAATCTGCATCTAGCTTAAGGCCACAGACCCGTTGGGAAACGAGTTTAGGTCGACCTTTCATGTATTCCATTCACGCAAATAACACAGTGACTACATGATATGAGTTTACCTTGGACAGGCACCCCGTAGGGTTTGTTGATGACTACCAGGTCGTCGCTCTGGAACAGCAGGGTATTGTGGAGATGCTTGGCTAAAACGTTGGGGTGAACGTTTTGCAGCTGTTGGCTGAACTGCTTCATCTCTGAGACCCCCTTCTCCCCCCGGGTGGACGCTGCCGTCTTCTTCTGGTCTTGCTCCGTCTTCTTGTTGTTGTTCTCCTGCTGGATCTTCCGTGCCAGATCGATGGCTCTCAGCCGAGGAGGAGGAGGAGGTCTGATGTCAGCCTGGTCGTCAGGGCTGATGGGGGCTCCTTTAGCCACGGTGGCATGACTCCTCCGTGTGAGACACTGCGATACCTTTTGAAATGCAAACAGCACGAGTACAGTCATACACTTGGTCTAAAGCAGGGGTCTTCAACGTTTTCAAGCCATGGCAAGGACCCCTTAGTTGAGAGTGAGATGAAGTGGGGAGTCGGGGACCCCCACAAACTGTTCATATAGATTCCATATAGTTTCATCGTTTGACAGCACAATCATCAGTGTATTTTGGATTCATGTCAATTTGTGTTTTCAGATATTTAACCACTTGAACCATCAATACATTATAAACTTGACCTTTCACTCTGTACTTAGTCTGCTCTTTTTCCCCTATACACCAAACCTCTTTGCCGAAAATATCCGATCTACAAGCTGCTATTTTTGGCTAAAGTTCTCAGAATATGGATGCTAGGGGTTCAAATCGTTAATTTAAAAAAGGAGAAAAAGATCACACAAAGATTTGGAGGACCCACTATAGTAACTCTGAGGACTCCCTAGGGGTCCCAGACCCCCTGTTGAAGACCCCTTGGTCTAAAGCAGTGGTTCTCAACCAGTGGTCCGGGGACCACCAGTGGTCCTTGAGGGGGTTCCAGGTGGTCCACAGCTATAAACAATGGAGAGTTGGTAACCAAATGGACCCTTATAGATCTTTAACTCTTGAGAGCGTAAAATTAAACCAAATGGACCCGTTGATGTTTAATTAGTATCTGCATTAGAGCTACTTAAATTACAAGAAGTCTACACAATTAGAGAATGTAAAAGAATAGTTATTTTCATCAACTTTAAACTTTCATCTCTCTAATTTGATCCAACAACAACAAAATATTACAAGTTTTGAGTTTGAGAGGCTAAATCTCATCAACTGGTGGTCCTCGGTTCAAATGCAGAATAAATAATAGTCCTTGACATGAAAAAGGTTGAAAACCACTGAGGACTTGTTTCCATTGAGGCCCTGTCTGTCTGTCCTGTGTATAATTAATTCGATTCATAGACATTTAAAGACACACAATAATATGATTATGATACCTTGGTAAACGTGCAGCAGCAATCCCTTGTGGTTTTGGGCTGAGAATTGATCAGGTTCCATATTCTTCTACGGGTGTTGTTCATGGCAGCGTTTTGAATTTGAAGGGTAAATTAAACTCACACACATCACATGCGTCCATGTAAACTAAGCGCTGCCCGCGTTGTTTTTCTTCCTGTGATCTTACGTCATTTCCTTTATTGGGGTCAGTCGGCTCGGCTGGCTTGATTTTCACTCCGAGACCGGCCGTGCAGGCTGGATAATAATATATTGTGTTGTGAATGTGGGGGTTAGAAAACTCCGCCCGTTTACTCTCTGTGGTGGGTAAAATGGATCATACACCACTCTCTCTGAATGGAAGCTGTGTTGAACAACGTGTAAAGATTTTCTGCAGCCGCTTTTCTAAATACATTGATAATAATAACCACATTATGCAAAGGAATGCTGAATGCATTGATGTGCGATCGATCAGAGAATCCTACATGCACGTCTGTCTGTAAGAAGATGATCAGATCTGCCTCCAGGCTCCAGCTATTGATAGCGCTTTAGGTTTTAATTAATGTCGTTAATGTGCAGAGATGAAGATCACAGATAGTGTGTTACGAAGCTTTCGGGTCGCCAGGACATATCGGGACCATTCCATGAACTTCAACTGTGTGGACTATAGTGATAATGGTGAAAATGCAGTAGCAAGTAATGACGACGACTCCATTGTGGTGTATGACATGCGTGAGGGGAAGTAAGTTTGAATTAACTTGAGTTTTTAAACGCAGACACTTTGAATAATTTGGTTGATTAAACAAAGCTAGTAGGCCTACTCATTGCTAGATTGATTGATTGATTGATTGAATAAATACAGTAAGTCTCCAGGTGCCCACATGTCCGGATGTCCCTAGTGCCCAGATGGTTTTGGTGCCCAGTTGTCCAGGCGCCCACCTCTCCAGGTGCCCACATGTCCCTAGTGCCCACCTCTCCAGCTGCCCACATGTCCCTATAGTGCCCAGTTGTCCAGGTGCCCACATGATGGAATACTTTACTAACATATTGCCCAGATGGTTTTGGTGCCCAGATATCCCTAGTGCCCAGTTTGTTTTGGTGCCCACCTGAGATTGGAATACTTTAAACAGTATGCAAATAGTACAGTGGTACGATACGATTATACAGTGGATGCTAAAAGCATAACAGATAAAGCCCTGGGCTTGTTTGCATTGTGGTTGCTGTGTATTCAATTCATCAAGTCGACTAAACTAGTGTTCCGTAACAGGGGTCTTTCTAGTTCTTTAGTAAACAGAAGGGAGATTGGATGACATTTACCTCACCTTTACTGTACATTTATTTTATGTTTGTTATTAAGAGCTGGAGAGAGAGACCCCGTTACTGAACTAACACCCAGCAACTATTACTATCAGAAAGATAGCTATTTAACACTGAACACAGACATATTACTTACCTTTAAGAACTGAGATGTATTAGCCATTTTACATGTGCATGTTGCCACATTCCTAATAGAACAATATTTTTCTTTTCTGTTGTTCAGGCCTCAACACACCCTATACAGCAAGAAGTACGGAGTGGACCTTATCCGTTACACACATGGAGACGCCAACACAGTGGTCTACAGTTCCAACAAACTAGATGGTAGTAGCCTACGTTGGTAGAAACATTACCCAACACACCAAAAAAACGACACCAGGGGTCATCAGTATGTCCGTACACACAGACAAATCTGTCTGCGACAAAGACTTGGCCCTGTCTGTGACAGATTTTATTTTTTACACCATTATGAATAATGTTCTTATTTTGATCATAAGACCCTCAGTCTCCAGGTGTTCTTCAGAATATGTATGACACTGTCTGATATATGACACTATGGCACAGGAGTCCACTAGTACTAAACTTGGTTCTAAAATGTTTTATTTGCAAGGAAGGACACTCATAAAACTCTGAGAGTGTACAAATGGAACCAAATGGACCCGTTAGGGTTCATTTGGTTCCATTGAACACTCTCAGAGTTACAGACCTGTTATGGTAATTCAGGGCTAGCTCTTTGTGTTTCTGGGATCTTCTCATTTTGTATGTCCATGGCACAAGCCAGCATGCCGATGATGACCCCTGACCTACACCATTATTACAGTTGTTCCGATACCAGTACCAGAAAAGCTGCCGATATACTGCCTAAAATCGACGAGTATGCCAGTCTATATGCCATTCCAATACCTCGACATTTATCACATGATGATATATCATTTACAATCATTTTTCGATTGCTTCAATTGATGTTGCACAACTGTTTTATACTCTTACTGTACTAGTTACATAATAACTATTGATGATTTATTTATTTATTCCTAATTCCAAGGACACCCATAACACACAAATGTTTACATTACACACAGGTGTTGGATCGGTACTCTGTATCGACCGATACGTACGTTATGAGTAACGGAATTGATATCGGGAAGAAAGACATGGTATCGGTAATCGGTACATCTCTGACAGTTATCTATTCTTAACTTCTGTCATTGTATTTCACAGACACTATTCGATACCTGTCACTCACTGACAACAAGTTCATTCGTTATTTCCCTGGTCACACTGCAAGGTGAGTGTATGTGCAAGCAGGTGGACTCCAAAGACAGGCAAAGGATTTAGTGTCATGCAAGAGCAAAAAGCAATGCGATTCTTCTTCTGTAGAGTGAAGATATTTCATTGCTGGATGATATGATAGCATTTCTACTCTAGTACAGGGGTCTTCAACGTTTTCAGGCCAAGGACCCCTTAATTGAGAGAGAGATGAAGCAGGGACCCCCACAACCTGTTCATAGATTCCATATAGTTTCATTGTTTGACAGCACAATCGTCAGTGTATTTTGGATTCATGTCAATTTGTGTTTTCAGATATTTAACCACTTGAACCTTTATACTTAATAAACTTGAACTTTAACTCGGTCTGCTCTTTTTCCCCTCTACACCAAAGCTCTCTGCCAAAAATAGCCGATCTACAAGCTCTCAAGAGTGAGCTTGTAGATCGGCTATTTGTGGCTAAAGTTCTCAGAATATGAACACTAGGGTTCAAGTGGTTAATATACTAAAACATTTGGAAAAATAAACTTTCTATCACTCAAAGATTTGGAGGACCCCCTGTAGTAACTCTGAGGACCCCCTAGGGGTCCCGGACCCCCTGTTGAAGACCCCTGCTCTAGTAGAAACTACAAAATCATTATCAGTTAAATGTAGTCACTCAAATGAGTGTTTTTAAACAGGTGATTCAAAATGGAAAGTACCCTTTGCATGAAGTTGACTAAGGTTAGGCAATATACATGATGGATATGATGAGATCTCCCAAATTCTCTGTTTTCTAAAGTATAAATACATAAAATGTTGACTACACACTTTACGTCAACAACTATCTGTAGTATTTGTGATTGAATACTTTATTAGACAAAAATGTAAACAGCCTGGTGGTACAGTAAAACATTTAGGCTAAAAGGATAACACCAAAAAGTAGGCCTATTCAATTCATCAACAGAGCATCAAATATTATACAGTACATTACACATTAATTATACATTACACATGGGTCATGTTATTATGTGATCGATGCATGTTTATTTGTGCCTTATCTATCTATAAATGCGAGAAGTCTCTGCGTGTGTGTTTGTAATCCGCGTATCTCGAGAACCGTTCGTCCCACCGGCTTCAGATTCGGCACGCGCGTTCCCCGCCGCGGCATGGAGTGCAGTGCCGGGCCTCGACCCGACCCGACGCGCGGTTTTCCCTAACCGGCGCGAAACGTTCGGAATCTCCTTATGCGGAAATCGGCGCAAAATCGGCGCAAGCGCTGACTCATTGTGACATCACTGCAGTGCCGGGCGCAAGCACTGAGTCATTGTGACATCACTGCAGGCAGATACAGGGGCCTAGCCTCGACCCGACAGACTGAGATCTCCATATATGGGCATATGGGAAGATACAGAGATCTCCATATATGGGCAATACAGGGGCCTTGCCTCGACCCGACAGATATCTCCGTATATGGGCATAAAAGGGACACAGACAGATATATCTCCGTATATGGGCATAAAAGGGACACAGACAGATATATGGGCATAAAAGGGACACAGACTGAGATCTCCATGACAGATATCTCCGTATATGGGCATAAAAGGGACACAGACTGATACAGAGAATGGGCATATGGGCAGATACAGAGATCTCCATATATGGGCATATGGGCATAAAATGGACGCAGATATATGGGCATAAAAGGGACACAGACTGAGATCTCCATATATGGGCATATGGGCAGATACAGAGATCTCCATATATGGGCATATGGGCATAAAATATGGACACAGATAGAGTATATGGGCATAAAAGGGACACAGACAGATACAGAGATCTCCATATAATGGGGTTTGCATTAAAGGGTGGGGCATTCATTCCCTATTTACATCGTTCCCGAGTTGGCCAGGTCGCAAACTCCATATATGGGCATAAATGGGCACAGGCAAACAGATGGTCAAACCAGGTCCTACAGAGATCTCCATATATGTCAGAAAATGGACGTAGACAGACATATCTCTCCATATATGGGCATAAATGGACACACGCAAACAGATGGTCAAAACGGATCCTATGACAACAGGTATAATGGGGTTTGCATTAAAGGGCGGGGCATTCATTCCCTATTTACATTGTTCCCGAGTTGGCCAGGTCGCCGACTAGACGCTCGGCCGCCCGAAGGGCGGCCGAGCTTCTAGTTACCTCAATAAGGCAAAGTTAGTTACTGTTTTACATTTCTATGTATACAAATGCACACTCATGTAATGTTTGTTGATTTGTCAGGGTTGTTGCACTTTCCATGTCACCAGTGGATGATCACTTTATCTCAGGCTCATTGGACAAGACCATTAGAATCTGGGATCTGCGCTCTCAAAACTGTCAAGTAAGTAGTTTGTTGAAAATGTCTAAACATATATTTATACTTTAATTAAGGTGCCGGCTACAGGGAGTTGGATATTTCTGAAGCTAGACATTTTTTTGTGCGGTTGGGGCTTGCAGCCACATGAAGCTAGATATTTCGGCCGCAAAACTGGATATTTTTTAAACCGGATAAATAAGTGAAGACATTGAAAAATATCCGATTCACTGGATCTGTGTAGGCATGGAACCCTGATATCTCTGAAGATTTACTGTGTGTGTGCTTGTCCCCCTAGTGGAGGTCTGGGGAATCAGATTATTTTAGACCTAGATATCTTTGTCGTGTGGACCTAGATATGTTTCTATGTGGATATCTGAAAAACAGGGATATAAATATCAATATAAATATCCAGCTCCGTCTGGCCTAGGCCTAAGAAGCCAGATGGCTTTAATTCCTAATTGTTTCTCCTCTTCTCTCCTTTCCACTACTGTACTATTACTGCACCCCCTTTTTTTGTGAATCAGGGTGTAACTAATCCGATGGGGAAGCCAGTATGTTCCTTTGATCCAGAGGGTGTTATATTTGCGGCAGGAGTTGAATCACAGGCAATTAACCTATACGACCTTCGCTCTTTTGACAAGGTAACACATTTTTTAAAGTGTGCGTGCGTGAGTGTGTGTGCGTCGCAGTAAATCCATGTACCTGACAAAGACCTCTTGAGATCGAAACGTTTTATAATTAAATCTACACTTTTTCTTTTGAGCATTCAAAACGGTGCAAATTTACATTCTATTTTTCTTCACTAGTTATTATTTTATTCAATCACCTGATGACATCAATTGTCCTTGGACTGCATGTGTGTATAACATAATTTCTCATATTCCACATATTTTACTATTTTACCCCCGATGGGAATGTGATTCCATTTTCATGTCTGAGTTTATTCTAGACGTAATTCATTGACTGAGGCCAAAATATATATTTTATCCCCCTGTTTTCTCAGATATGTAGAATAGGTTAGGTTGAACATGTTTTCCTGTCCTATGAACAGGGTCCATTTGCCTCCTTTGAGACAAGGTTCACCAGGGTCAGTGAGTGGACTGGACTCAAGTTCAGTAAGGATGGGAAACAGATACTCATCTCTACCAACGGTGGTGCGATACACATTCTAAATGCCTTCAATGGATCTGTGCTGCACACCTTTTCTGTAAGACGCCTACAGTCATTAACATAATTAACATTACATTTTCAAGACATTAATGCAGTGTTTCTCAACCTGTGGGTCGGGATCCCCAGGGGGGGGTCCCCAAATTATTTTGGGGGCGTCCCCAGATGATTAACTTAATGTGCAACATTGTTTTCTCACTTAACAGTAAACAAACCAACATAAGGTTTAAGTGTATATAGAGGGTGTCTGTACATTTCTAAAGTGACAATTTAAGGACTTTTTAATCGGACGGCCGAGCTTCTAGTACCTCTAAAATGACAAATTACTTTGGCCTAATTGTCAAATATTAGAGGCCGAAATGGTGAAAATAGCAGATCTACATGCTCTGCTCTGTGAGCATGTAGATCGGCTATTTTCACAATAGAACCGTGTTACACAAAATGTAATGCCTCAACTCTTAGTTAAAAATATGATTATTTGGGGGGGTTGCAGCCCGAAAAGGTTGAGAACCACTGCATTAATGAATGACACACGCGTACATGGTGATCTAATGCTGATCTTATTCACTTCTTCCAGGGCTACAATAATAGTAAAGGCATACCCCTAGAGGCCTGCTTTACTCCTGACTCACAGTTTGTAATGATTGGTAAGGTGATGTCAGTATATTAGTTCTGCTAATGAATGTCAAACATTTTATCTACAGAGTATAAGTCGACAAAATATAGTTCCACTTGATTAAGTTAAAGGGGAATACCACTCATTTTCAACATTGAACTTTGTGTTGTTGTGTGGAAATAAGAAATAAGTCCCCCCTTTCTGTGTTGCCTAAAACTGGATGATTGATTGTGGAGTCATGTGATCAGTGACATCATGAAGATGTATTCTTTGGCTTGCAGAGTACATCTTCATGATGTCACTGATCACATGACCCCACAATCAATCCTCCAGTTCTAGGCAACACAGAAGGGGCGGGCCTTTTTCGTATTTCCACACAACAACTCTAAGGTATATTAATGACATAGTTCAAAGTTGCAAATGAGTGGTATTCCCCTTTAAAGGGTTATCTTGTGTCATGATCTAATAGGCTCAGAAGATGGGAGAGTCCATGTCTGGAGCACTGTAAGCGGGATGAAGGTAGCTGTGCTGGATGGCAAGCACTCAGGTCCTATCAACACACTGCAGTTCAATCCCAGATACATGACGTTTGCCAGTGCCTGTTCTAACATGGTGAGATAAGCTCTCTGAGAACATCACATAACTCTTGTATAATTTATTACACAGAATCAATCCCTACCATGTTTATAGCGCATTAAAGCCCTTTGCACACAGGACAGTTGCGTTTTTTTTCGTTTGCGGCATGAATAAAACGCATTGGATTTGGTGTGCAAGGCTGTGCGGAATCGGCGCTGCGGATCCAAAAAGGAGTCATAAAAGAAGTGATGAGTTTTTTACCGCATGCGACAAGACGCACAAATCGAACTGGTTTCGATCGAGAAAAAAACGCACAGCGGCAGCCACTCGTCGCACGGCTAATTCGGAGCCGGTGGGCATGAGGTCATAGAGAATCATTGTTTTCTTTTCAAAAAATGATATTGTCCGTTTTATCCGTGCGGTTAAACGCGCCTGTGTGCAAAGGGCTTAACTGTCACAAGTTGTCAATGGAGTTCTTACTTATACTTCTTTTATCTCAACAGACATTTTGGCTCCCATTTGTTGATGACCTGTAGTGGGACGTCATCCATTGTAAGAGCACATCAACACCACCACCTTATTTTTTATTTTTGTATGCTGTACGAGAACAGGTTTATCCGAAACAATCTTTTCTTGGATGATTGAATGCATTCAATCATCAACTTTATTTTTATAAAATATTTTTCCCCCCTCTTATTTAGACAGGACGGTGTAGTGTAGTGAAGGGAGAAGAGAGGTCTAAAGACAGGTCTCCAGTCGGGAATCAAACCGGTAGGGTTAGGAGTCTGACTGTGTGTCTGACTGTGTGTGAACATTACGGCACACTCTTGTTTTAATTTGTCTTGACTTAATTTAATTATTTTAATTGCTCTTTGTAGTCCTTATGGACCACTGTGTTCATCCTATGTCTAGGTTTTACTCTATATCTTGTTAACTTGTGTGTATAATTTAGTACTAGTGTTTTTCTTCTTTTTTACTGTTTGACATTTTTTATTCGACTATGACGTTTTAAGTACTAATAATTATGTTTTACATGGAAGTAAGAGCTACTGCTGTTGCTTATAAGGACACTTGACTTATTTCATTAAAATTGATGCATTTTATACACTGGATACAAATGTGTACAGACTTTTTTTTATGTTTGTTGTAGACTATGACATTGTCATCAGAGGTGAATTACTAAAAAACTTTAATATGGTGATTTTTACCAAGACTTTATTCTTTGTTAAGCAATAATGAGATTATGGGACTAATGTCTCTTACGGTAACCAGTCATGTTTCGCTGGATGGAATCCATGCAAACAGAAGTTGAGTCACCAGTGGGACTGTATACAATTAATATACCTACTGTATACTGTATGTGTGAGTGAGGAGGTGATGGGGAAAGGTCTTGATTTTATGTCATTGTGAATGAGTGTTTTTTTCCCCCCCTTGTTTTTTTCGCATCGGTGCAGATAAAGTGTGTCCGTTTGTAGTGGAGGGGGCAACTGTTGAATAATGTATAGGAGCTTGGGTTGTGTACTCACCACTGAATGAATAATGGATGAACCCATCGAAGGTAACCTCACAGGTACACACTTATCTTTCTCTCACCCGCCTATCTGTCTGTGTGCATGTTATGTGTGACTGTTTGCACTGCCAGGGTGATGGAGGGTGTGGGTGTCTTAAGGGAAAGAGGTAGGAATAATAAGTTGTGATTGTGCGAGCATTTGTCACCCGTTTTACTTGCAACCTCCCTGACCCCCTTTTGCTTTCCTCCTCTTTGCCTCCAATACTCCAACATGCCTGCATAGTTTAACTACTACACCATTAGTTTTGGTCATTGTATTTTTAATGTATTTGCACAAGCCATTTAACTGAACCTGCACCCTTTATCTGCTTTTCCCGATATTACATGACACACAAATGCCTCCTACTGACATGGCAATTATCTTCTTTTGTTATTTGCCATCAGTAAAAATCATGCTCGTATTGTCTTAAATACATTAAATTGCCCAGTTCTCCCCCATCGAGTAATGTAGAGAAATGTAGCAGTCAGATTCTTGACTGTTAGGTGTCACATTTCTGTGACCAGGTGGCTGGAATTTGAGATCATGTCTGCGTGAACTGATAGGGCGCACACTATATGAAAGAGCGGTAACATTTCATTGTAGGCTAGCGCTTTACCAGCATTTGAGAGAGCATCGATGATGTCATGAGTAACGCAGTTCTCTTTGAGTCCATTCAGTTGCCCGGCACCTTTTTGAAGCGCTTGAAGAGACCCCCGCTGAGAACTCCCAAGCTTCTGGTCACTGATACGCAACGAATTTTAGATCAGTGGTTAGGGTGGCATATCCACTGACAGACACGTTATTACTCATCAGCCACAGTTCCGCAGATCGCCTTTCAAGTGTTAGGAATCTCCCAAGTCGCCCTCAAGGCGTTTATGTCACTGGCGCGTGGGTCCATCTGTCTGCTGTCAGTGGAGAGAGGTAACCTACCTGGCCAGCAATAAGACCGAGGACACAGAGTACTGGACAGGTTCCTTCTTTGCAGGAAAGGATTTCGAAGCGGGTGACTCTGACTGCCAAAAGATGTCCCACCAAACTGGAATCAATGGTAAAGTCATTTTAGGGACTGTGTGACATCTTTCTTTAAATTGTCTTACAGCGGTTGTTTCCAAAATGTATTGCTTTCTTTGCAGTGTGTTTTCTTTGTTGATTTATGCCACTGTGCAGGTACCTCTACATTAGATGATTGCTGAACATTCCCTCTCTCTACTCCAGAATTTAAGTAATGTGTAAAACTGACCTGCTTTTGATACTTAACTGTCTATTACCTGAAAATGTTGTCAAAGAGTTGACATATTAGCTGTGAGATCTAATCTAATTCTTTGATCAACATGCTGTGAAATGACTTTTGCATAGAACATTGTAAACCAATGTGTTGATTAATGGGACTAATGTATGTCTTAAGTGAATTTGATGACAGTTCAAATCAACATCCATGTGTTATGGCATTCGCTCAATCGCAGGATAGGGGGGAAGGGAGGCGGAAGCATACCTCTCTCACCTTTCTCACCTGATCTTAAATCATTTATGAGAGACTACTGTGTTTGGTAACCATGGTGAGAGAGAGAAGCAACACGTACAATACGTAACTCGATTTTGTAGAGGATTCTGCATGTCAAATTTTCAATGCCCGTCTAGAATTCAATACAAGAGAGAAGGACCAGTATGCTGTGGCCCTCTCTTACATGGAGGATTTAGTCTATAGGGCCTACAGTATGTCACTTGTGTGTCACAAGGCGATACCGTGACTACCTGGCAGTAGATCAAATGTTCTCCCTGGAGTTAAGTCTCAAGTTCTTACATATCCAACTCTGTAGTTCTGTCCTCTCTAGTTCTGTCCCACTGTCCTCAGTTTTGACTTGTCTGCCTTATATCTGGTTACTCTAGCAACATCTGAACTGAAGGACTTTTTGGCCAGGGCAAGGGGAGGTGCCATCAGAATAATAAAGATTGAAATCAGAAATGGTGAGCAAGTGTTCCCCCTCTTGTTGTTACAACCTACAGAATGCCAGCATGCACGCCATTGACATGTACTAAATGGGTTAAGTGCTTTTGATCTACAGAGGAGTTGGTGCTAGGTTCATACAGAGAGCCGGGACAGAGCTGGGACAAGGATTACGACCCCTTCCTACTTCCTCTGCTCATTGCCCAGGAGCCATGCTACATCCTGTACCGCCTGGATTCCCAGAATCAACAAGGCTACGAGTGGATCTTTCTTGCTTGGTCACCTGACCAATCACCAGTATGTGGAATAGCAATTTTATGGGAGAACTGAGCTCACAACTCGCATTCCACTCAATCCACAAAATTCACACAAGTACCAACTGGTTCTTAACTCCATATTTGCTCTGCCCATGCCAGGTGAGGCAGAAGATGGTATACGCAGCCACCCGTGCCACTCTGAAGAAAGAGTTTGGAGGGGGACATATCAAAGATGAACTGTTCGGGACAGTCGAGGTTAGTGGAATGCTCTGAGCAGTGAAGCGATTAGTGTCTATGTGTGCATCTTTAAAGCTGCCACAGTTAAAAGTGTATCAAAAATCTTGGCCTGTTTGCTGAGCGTTGGTTCTGTGTTGCAGGATGACCTGTGCTTCCAGGGATACCTGCGACACATGTCCTCCTGTACCTCCCCTGCACCACTCACAGCAGCAGAGCAGGAGTTGCAACGAATTAAGCTCACAGAGGTATAGTAAATATCCCTTTATTAGTGTGGTTGCTACAGTATAGGCAACACACTATCGTTCTCGGTCAGAGAATTTTTTGACGGCAAAGTGAACCTGCTTTTTGTTAACCTTTGCACAACAGAAAGGGGAAGCTTTTGGTCATGCTTCACTTGACATCACAATATATAATATGAATGGTAAGACGGAATTCAGTTCCCTGTGGATTCCTTGTGACTCGTGTCAGTGCAACCACACTTACAATTTCCCAGAATTGCACCCTTCTAGTTTATTTTGTTTCCTATATTTTCTTTCAAAAACCTTAATGATTTAAAAACAAACTCAAAATAAGTTAATAAATACATTTAAAATAATTGAAGAAATGTCATTAATTAGAAAACAAATGTTTAGGAAGTAGTGAAAATGGCAGATCTACAAGCCCACAATGCGGCACGAAGCGACGGGTTGTGAGCTTGTAGATCTTTTATTTTCACTAGTTTGGTTCCAGGGGAGACATCAAATTTGTCTTTTGGGTCTTGAGATAAAACGTTTAGGAACCACTGGTCTAGGCAATGAGAGGCATGTCATAATTAGGGTGTCAGAATATAATAATGCAAGCATCATTTTAAATATAGGCCTACTGTATGTGTATTTATGTTTGCTCTCTCTTTCTTTCATGCTATGCAGGATAAGGTTGTATGGGTACGTTAATTCTTTAAAGAGTTGAGGGAGAGTGACTGTGTGTGCATGTGCGTTTGCATGTGTGTTCCTACCGTAGGCCACATTTCATACTAGTTTATTTAGGTCCAATAGGGGACAAAGTTGATGTCCTCAATATTTTTTTTACTGCAGTTTTACAGGTTAATGTAAGTGTTACATTAATGAATTAATATGGACTGAATATAAGTCCCAGCAGGGTCTCCAAGTATGTGCAAAATCGTGCATGCATGTGCGAGACAGTTTGAAAGAGAGAGATGAAAACCTGAGATTAAAATAGATTTTATGTTTTCAGGATGAACGTAGACGACTCAGTAATACTCCGACAGCACGAGCAGCAAAGGTTGGTCTGTTTTCTGTTAATGCCTACAGTGTATGTACACAGACTTGCACTTGCATATTCATCTCCATTTCATTGTTGTTTGCTTGATGGTGATGGTGTGCACAGTTAATAAACATGTATTATGTTATGTCTCCCCCTGCAGGTGGTGGAATTTGGCTTAGACAGAAGGCCACAGACTCTTCAGGGTCTTGCATTCCCTTTACAAGAGGAGGCCAAACGAGCTCTGCAACAGCTCAAGCAAAAGCGTATCAACTACATACAATTGGTGAGCTCCGTGAGATTAGCATATATTTTAGACGAGAGGAGTAGGCTATGCACATCCCCACAGCTTTATATACAGTGCTGGATCCAAAAACAACGAAGAGAATAATAAAGGAAAAATCTGCACACAATAAGGATGCTCTCCCGCCTTTTATTTTATTGTTCAACCAAACAATGTTTCGCCCGCTCTCCCGGAGAAGAAATAAAATAAAAGACGGAGAGCATCCTTATCTTGTGCAGAATTTTCCTTTTTTGACCCCTTTTTAATTTACATTTTGCATACATTTTAACATACGGTATATCCTGCTCTAGGCTCTTATTGGGTGTCCCTGACAAGATCCCAACTTTTGTGTTGTTTTTACAGATTTGCATTACCTCCCTAATATGTTCATTGAAAATAGTATCTGGATCCAACCATTCTTCCCTTGTGCAACTACAGTGTTTGTGTCTGTGTGTGTGTGTCTGTTGTTGTTGTTGTAGAGGCTGGACGTAGATAAAGAGACAATTGAGCTTGTTCACACCCAGCATACAGAGAACCACGAGCTTGCGTACAGAATTCCCACTGATGCTCCAAGATACCACTTATTCGTCTTCAAACATTCCCACCAGGGCCAGCATCAGGATGCACTGGGTCAGTACAATGATGGGAGTGTATGTGGGCTGTAGACATTTGATGCCTTACCCTGCTTTATTCTCTATCCTCCAAGTTTCTGAACAGACCAAATCAGAATGTTTAGGGCGGTATTTCCGGGTGGATAAATCTAGTGATACATATAAATAATATAAAGTGACCAATACATTAGCTATGTTTAGTTTGTCACCCTGCTTTGAGGAGAGTAATATATTTCTATTAATACTCAATAACAATATCCTAAGTGTTCTGTTCTTCCAAAAAATTATTTAAAGAATAATACTGCACAGTGCGATGCTGACGGTGGTATCCACCCTGAAATAAAAATTGGTTTGGGGCTATAGGCTCTTATCCTAGCATGAGGGTTAGTTAGATCCTGAGTATTGGTAAATGTCACACAGAATTTAACTACAAATATATAAAGTGAAAACACGATCATCTGCAAATTCTTTGTTGGCGATTCATAAAGATAAATATAAAAGCTTTGTACAAACTTGTTAATTGTACTTGATATAAGCACAACGGAAGGCTCATATCTGTCTCCTTTTCAATTTGCCTCTCTTTCCAGTGTTCATTTATTCCATGCCCGGGTATAGCTGTAGCATCAAGGAGCGGATGTTGTATTCCAGTTGTAAGAACAGGCTACTGGATGAAGTGGAGAGAGATTACCAACTTGAGGTCACCAAAAAGGTGCAGATCAACAAACCCATGCACCACACGCAGAACACAGTTGAAATGCAGTGATAATAATCTGACTGGAAGCAAACTCTAGTCCAGGGGTTTCTCAAAGCGGGTGCCGTGACGCAAGTCCAGGGGTGCCGCGGAATAATTTGATAATCTTTGGAAGTTTTCAATATCACCATGTACAGTAATTCAGAGGTGACCTGAGACAAAAGGGTTTGGGAACCGCTTCTCTAGTTTACACCCTTTGGTCCTCAGTCATAATATTAGCCTAAGAAACTAGTAATCTATCATTAATATCATGTGGGGCGGCCATAGCTGAGTGGTTAGTGAGCCTGCCTGGGGAGCCAGAGCCCCTGGTTGTCCCAGGTACGATTCCAAAATACTGCACCAAAATAATACTGAACAGTATGAGTATGAATTGAGTCTCGAAGCTAATAATATAGTCACTTACTATAGTATATAGTCACTTACTTTCAACCCTCTAATAAAGTCTTCAATCAATCATAGCATTACTGTGGCTCACAAGGACGTTTTTACTCCTTGAATTTTACCTCAAATGTTACCACCAGCAATGTCGATGTGTGTATATACTGTACATATAATGTGACAGAGAAACGCCCAAAGGGGTGATGTCTATTCTATTCTCTATAGTCATTGTCTATTTTCAGTCAACATGACTTGTTTATTGATGTGTGCATGTTCATGTGTGCGCTGCCTATAGATGGAGATTGACAGTGGAGAGGGCCTGACGGAGGACTTTCTATACGAGGAGGTCCACCCGATGGAACACACTCTCAAGCAAGCTTTTGCCAAGCCCCGAGGACCAGGAGGCAAGAGGGGCAACAAAAGGATGATCAAGGGTGCAGGGGAGAATGGAGAAGAGAGTTAGACATCGTATACACACAGTTACACATACAAGCACATGTACACAGGCAGACAGACACCATATCTATGAATTGACTCGATCTTTGACTGCTTTAGCATCTAGCCATTTCTTAATTTTTACTTGTCGACATACAAAGGACATATTTTTTCATGTAAAACTCTTTTTTTTTTAATCCACCCGAAAACAGAATTCCTATTTCCTGTGATCAATGGTTTGTCAAAAACGAACAAATCTCTGTGCTGTATGACAACGTTAACCACCTAACAATTTGCCGCTTAGACCTCTAATTTGTGATGATGACATCAAGACACGGTTTCAATTCGAGTTTATATGTTGACCACTTTCAACCTGGTTTGAAGGTATAAAATAGGGCTTAGTTAAAATACGGACCACTGTTTGAGAAACAAAGACATGCTTATTTACAGCTCTTTTATGCCAACTCATCCAGAAACAGACAGCAGCACAGCAGACAACTGTCACGCCACACACACACACACATCAATGAGTCACAGCACACAAACAAGGCAATAATAGAACAAGCACAAAACTGCAACACTTCCTCAGTGTTAAAGTGCAACAATAAAGTGCAGTGTGGGTGCTGTGCAGTAGTGTGAGTGCATTAGTCCAATTATTTGTTGTTGGCCACACAAATGGCCTGGGGAGAAGAAGATGTCCTTAACATTTAAGTTGTTGTTCATATGCTGCAGAGAGAACTGTGTGGTAGCCAGTGTTAATTTTGACAGCAAAATTTTTGTCTAGTTTTAGTCGACTACATATCACAAGATTTTATTCGATGTAAATGTAGGTCTACAGTTGATCTTGTTGACAAAAAAAATATTTTGGCGGGCCTTGATGGCGTTGTAAATGCCTGATTTCATACTTGGTTGCATGCTGAAGATAGCCGATCTACAAGCTCATAAAGCGTTGGTGTCTCTTTTTTGACTAAATTGTCATGCAGTCATCATAGCTTAGTTTTTCAGAAAAGGTAGTCGACTAACATTTTTCGTCATAGTTTTTGTAGACGAAATGAACACTGGTGGGTGGGAGCCTGGGAGGAGTCTTTAATGAATTGTAATCCTTCGCTGTAGATTGGTCACACCAGACTGCAGTACAACCTGCAGAGATGCTTTCAACAGCGAAGGTTGGAGGGAATGGTTTTGTGCAGCAGAACAGAGGTATAGTGCAGTGTTGTGCTTGTGTGAAGATAGTGGTGGTGGTGTTGTATGTTACCATCAAAACCTCCACCGGCTGTCGGTCTGTCCGTCACCTCACACTTTTGGCCCTACTCTTATCTCCGGCACCGTTGCCCCTATCCATGCCAAACTTTGCACACACTCTCTTTGGCTGGCAAATCACCGCCCCTGATTTCTCACATGCCCCTGCGCATATAGCCTTTTAATAAGCTGCCGCGGTGACACTACTTGTAAATATTCTTGAATTGTGTAGTTCAGACCCGTTGAATAGAGACAACCAAAGCAAGCATTCTTTCTCAGGCAATATCCTTGTGAATATTTGTGTAATATTCTTTGAGCAATATATCAGCATTATGATGTTGCATCCCCCACACACTCACATTTTTTTGAATATTGTGGAAAAGTTAATTATTGAAATGTCAACCTTCTGAAGTCAGAGTTGCTTGAAGTCCAGTGTGAAATGTCCACAGTCAGTGATGATTTGGAATGCTATGGCATCTGCTGCTTCCAATGCTTTTTTACACAAATTCAATTTATTTTGAGAGAACGCTGTATTCCTGTTAAACTCAAGGGCAACATTGCCTCTAAATGTTTCTATGTTGTGTCATCATGTGACTCAGATTACAGCCTCTTTGTTCAGTGTCACTAAACCTAGAATGTACATCTTAATGACACCACAGATTACAATCTTAATTGGCCCTTGGAACAAGTCGTTCCAGTTTATAAATATTGATTGAACTATTGGAAGATCATGTGGAACAGAACAACCCGTGCGAATCTGTTTTAGGGTGGATTACCCTTCAGATAGCCTACTTATAGGCTCGTACTGTGCCCAATCTGCCCATGGTTCACTCTTTAGCACATTGGTTCCCAAACACTGGGTCGGGACCCATTTGTGGGTCGTGGATACATTTTTATGGGTCCCCTAATTTTTGGTGTTCCTACATTTAGTTTTTAAATTATTTTTTATTTCAAAACATTCCCCCATTTTTGTATTCATTTTCAGGAATACAAAAATGCAATGCTTTTCCCAAGTCATTTCATTAATAGATAAAAGAAAAATCTAAGACATTCCATACATTAGAAAACAAATGTTTAATTAAGAAGTAGTGAAAATAGACGATCTACAAGCTCACAACGCAGCGGGAAGATCTGCTATTTTCACTAGTTTGGGTCCCAGGCAAACGTATCATTTCTCTTGTGGGTCTTGACTCTCGAGCTAAAAGGTTTGGGAACCATGCGCTGCTTTAGCACATCCAGACCAGTTGTATAAGTGCCTTAGCCTAGTGGTCACCCAAGCCAGGGTTGACTATATTCAGCTATACAGGCATATATTGTTTTACATGATCCTAGAAATAAATACAAATTAAAACTGTATTTTACTTATTACATCTGTGTGTGTGTATGTGTGTGTGTGTGTGTGTGTGTGTGTGTGTGTGTGTGTGTGTGTGTGTGTGTGTGTTCACCATTCTTGCCATGTTATAAAACCTATAGACTAGGCCTACCTATAGGCTACCTCAATGCAGGATTCAATGCACATTGCAGAGTTGTTGTTTTTAGTTTTTGTATGCAGTCAATTGATTGATTGATTGATTGAATATTTTATTAGACAGAAATGCAAAACAGCACGAGTACAGACCGTACAGTCAAAACACTTGGTCTAAAAGGGCCAAAAAAACGTCCTTAATTGCAGTCTTGTTTCCATTGGGTTCCTATGTATTCAAGGAAGTAAGGAAGAGAAGAGGCCCCATTTCTTTCTAATATGGCTGCTGTGCATATAGCCTTTTAATAAGCTGCCGTGGTGACACTACTTGTAAATATTCTTGGATTGTGTAGTTCAGACCCGTTGAATTGAGACAATTAAAGCAAGCATTCTTTCCCAGGCAATATCTTTGTGAATATTTGTATAATATTCTATTGAGCAATATATCAGCATTATGATGTTACAGTCGATTGATTGATTGAATATTTTATAAGACAAAGATGCAAAACAGCACGAGTACAGTCAAAACATTTGGTCTAAAAGGGTAACACCAGAAAAAGTCTTTAAAGGAGGCATCCTGACCAAAACACCCCCCTGCTTTACAACTTCTAACGGCGCTGAGTCGGCTCATGCGACCTTCGCAACGCTCGACACAGCGACTTGCTCGCTCTGCGGTGTCTCACGTGGATCGAGGTTGCCTGAGATGGCGCGCCGCCATCACGCGAGGAGTGGGCGCAGTGTCTGGGGGCGTGAACCTTTTGCAAAAACCGGGGAGCATTCAACTCCTCGCTGGAAAAACACTTGGATATGAGACTATGACTACATGAGTATTTGATACCATGGAAAACACACAAAGCCACGTATTGGAGCGGTTAGCACCGCTCAAAAATAACACTGGCCTATACAGTAGAGTAGAAAAAATAAGTTTGCATAGGAAAAGGTACAGTTTCTTGGCAGTACAGTTCACTGGTACAAGGTCAACTAAAAGGATAAACACCTCAAAAAAGCTTTTGGGCTTGTTTCAATTGGGGTCCTTTTTTTTACTAACATAAGCATAGACCAAAATAAAATACAAAAAATATTTTACCACTGAACAATTGTTTTCAGGCCTACAACATATTGCATGTAGGTAGGGCCCATAGGGTGGAGCAACAAGGGATCAAGGCTCAACCAGAGGTCAATCAGTGTGTGTGTGAGCCAGCCCAGCCCAGCCCAGCCTTCCTGGAAAGCTGTGTACTCAGAAGCCATCAGCTGCGCTGTGCTGAGGGCTAAAGCCCAGTGGTGTAAGTAGATTTACTTAAGTAATTGTGAGGTACCGGTATTTGCACTTTACTTGAGTATTTCCAATTTCCAATACTTTTACTTATACTCCACTATAGGTTACATCTCGGATCCAATTAAATATCTACTTTTACTCCACTACATGAATTAGACTTTAGGCCTCTATTAGTCTGTAGATTTTAATTATTAAAACACAGCCTACATTAAGCACTTCAGAGTTCAGCCCATTTGAAAATAGCCAACAAGCTCACAGTGATGCATTATGAGCTTGTAGATCTGCTATTTTCAAATGATCTTTTTGAAAACTTGAAATAGGATATTGTGCACAATGACTAGGCCTTCTACTTGTGGTGGTACTTTAAGTAGCCCTATAGGCTACATTTTGCTACCAACACTTTTGTATTTTACTCAAGTAGGCTACATTTTCAATACAGGACTTCTGTCTATGTTCTATCTACTAAGTTGTAACAGAGTATTGATAATTTTACTTGAGTAAAACATGTGAGTAGATCTACTTGTTCTTGTTCCACCTCTGCTAAAGCCAATTGAGCCTCTACTGCGCGGATGAACAGAGGCCATTTGAAGCAGAGCGCAATTCCACGAAACCTGCTGGACAATCCAGCCCCTGTTTGAGTGTGTCTGTCTGTCTGTCACTCTCTGCTCTGCGGGCGTTGAAATACAAAACGTTTCTTGGAAATAATACATTCCCGGAACATAGCTTGTGTCAACATAAATGCGCCTTTTTTCTGTCCTCTGAGTTGATCGTTCGTTTATGCACGTCTCTGGATTGCAACTGTCAATTTGGATGGCATACAGTTGAGGATGAGATGGGTTGCATGTTTTTGTCCCAGTGCATTTTTATTGTTTTAATTATTATCGGCAAGACAGTTTTTCGAATCCGGTGGAAATCCTTTCCATGCTGTGTGTTCAAAGGTAAGATTAGGCCTATAGACCTATGTGTCGACCAACTGGATTGTTTTTTATTTCATTTTGTGGCCTTTTGTCAGAATCACATAAAGCTGTCAGACCTTTATAGGCCTAGCTGATGATTTGTTTAATAGGTAGGCCTACTAGTTGAATTCGACCTTATTTTCCCCCCTCCATATCACATTAGCTATAGGCTATATAGACCTTTTGCCCTATTTGAACACATTTCATTTAACTGTGCACTTAAAGGAGTAGCCTATAGTTCACCCCCAAAATGTATTTTTGTCCCCTATTGATTAGGTTACTCATGACATGGACTTGAGTTCAATAATATTGTTTTGTTTTTTTGTTGCATTACTAAGACAAAAAAATGTAGGCTAGGCCTATAGTAAATTTACCCCTATGCATTTGGGTCCCCATCTGGAATCACTGGGGGTATATTTATTGTAATCAAATTATAGGCTTAGGAATGCGACAAAAAACCCAAAATAGGCTATTATTGAACGCAAGTCTCCATGCATGGCATGAGTAATCAATAGAAAAAAGTAATTTTGGGGGTTAACTACTCCTTTAAATTGTATGTCTAAGAATATTACATTGTTTTGTTATTGTTCGTTCTAAATGTAGGCTACTTTAAACTTTTGCAATAGGCCTTCTCTCTGTTAAGTTTCCCTCATACGTTACAATAGCTATTGCCAGTTTCATTAACTATCAGGGAAAATGGTCACTTATACCATATTGTCAAACACACATTCAACTAGGATTGTGCAAGCTTGCCAAGCTATAGTTTGTAATGTGCCATTATAAAATAGGCATTCTATTTATAATAACCTATACTGTAGTAATCCATCACCTCTAATGATCCTTCTAGAGTTGCAATAAATTAGGCTATGCTGTTTTCTGGATATAATTAGAAATACAACTCAGGTGGTAGTGCCTACTGGAAATCAATAGAAAAAATGGATTATGTTTTTTCTATAGATTCATTGTGACTTTTATGTATCTTTTTTGCAACAGCAGAGCTCTTTCGGCAGGGCTACCATCAGATATGGTTGCCACCAGGGAAATAACCATGTCTTGTCAGGAGAAGAGAGAGGGTTCTTCATGCTGCCCACATCCTGTCCCCCCACTATGGGACGCCACCAAAGACCTTTGCTGCATCACTACAACTTTACAGTATCTTCATACCTCAGGTACCTCTGGGCATGGATGTGTTTTCATTTGGTACAAATTACATACTGTAGGGCATGGCTATATAATGTACAGTATGTCTTGGTAGACTTTAATATAACCAGACAGAGGACTCAGACGAAGGCTCTAGCCAAAACACGTCTGAGTTACTATCAAAACCTCGACCAGCTGTCTGTCAGTCTGTCTGTCACACGTCACACTTTTGCCCTGCTCATATCTCCACAACCGCTGCCCCCATCCATACCAAATGTTGCATGCAAACTCCTTGCCTGCCAAACCTCCACCCATCAATTCTCACTTGACCCTCATCTAGCGCCACCATGAGGCAGATTCTTGCAAAACACATTTATGGATACAGCTCCTACAATTTTTGCCCTAAAATAACACAAATCGGTACACAGTATGTCTACAATCATGTCATCAACATGGATCTGTCCCATTTAGCGCCACCTTCTGGCTGATGTTTTTAAACACATTTATTGACACAGCTCCTACAGATTTTGCCCTAAAATCACACAAATCAGTACACATTATGTCTACACTCATGTCATCAACATGGATCTGTCCTATATAGCACCACCATCTGGCCGATTTTTTCAAACACATTTTTGGACACGGCTCCTACACAGTTTGCCCTAAAGTCACTCTGTGACCTGACGGTCGCTTATCTCCCGATTAGGGAGTCTTACTGGTAATACAGTGTTACACTTGTATTTGGAGTGCAGAGTGTGCTGTTTCTCCCTTTTTGTGGTAATAGTAATCAGTTGGCTTTACACTTATAAAGTATACTAACATACAATATTTATTTGAGAATGGATGGGCACATACTGTCTTAGACACATCTGGGGTTGGGTTACTGTGTAACAGCCCAGAATTTATAGCAGCAGTAATTCCTTACTTCAAGGATCTTCAAGGGGTCCGGGACCCCTAGGGGGTCCTCAGAGTTACTACAGGGGGTCCTCCAAATCTTTGTGTGATAAAAGCTTTTTTTCTTCCTTTTTTATATTAACCCTTTTGACCCTTTTTTATATGAACCCTAGTGTCCATATTCTGAGAACTTTAGCCAAAAATAGCAGATTTACAAGCTTGATTTACGAGCTTGTAGATCGCCTATTTTCGGCAAAGAGGTTTGGTGTAGAGGTGAAAAAAGAGCACACTAATTACAGTGTGAAAGGTCAAGTTTATTATGTATTGACGGTTAAAGTGGTTAAATATCTGATGACACAAATTGTCATGAATCCAAAATAAACTGATGATTGTGCTGTCAAACAATGAAACTATTATGGAATCAATGATAAGGTTGTGGGGGTCCCTGCTTCATCTCTCTCTCTCAACTAAGGGGTCCATGGCCTGAAAACGTTGAAGACCCCTGCCTTACTTCATTTGGAGGCTCATCAATCTCTTTCTTTAACTGTAGGTTGGTACTGGGGGTCCATTTCAGCGAGTGAAGCACGGGATGCACTCCTAGAAGAATCTGAAGGGACTTTCCTGGTACGTGACAGCAGCCACCCCCAGTATATGCTGACTCTGTCGGTGAAGACGCGCTGTGGACCCACTAGCGTACGCATAGAATACAGCAGGGGCTGCTTTTGGCTGAACTCCAGCTCTCCAGACTTGCCTCTCTTGCAGTCCTTTCCCGACGTCCTCAGCCTGGTGCAGCACTACGTCGGTTCTGGCAAGACTCCACAGGGCCAGGGAGCAGATGAGGACAATGATCATCAGCCCAAAGCTAGACCTGATTCAGCCCCGGCATCTACTGCTAAGGACAGTGGGGTGCATTTGAAGCTCATGCGGCCCTTGCACCGGCCACAAGCCTTCCCATCATTGCAGCATCTCACACGGCTCACAATCAACAGACACACTAATAGTCCTGACCGGCTGCCAATCCCAAGGCCTCTGCTACGGTATCTACAGGATTATCCCTTCCAGGTGTAACCTCATATACTCTCTCATACAACGTCATCACCGAGAACGAAAATACTTCATTAAAAGTGAGATGAGATGCTTCTTGTTTATCAGTTGAAAATAGTTTATTCTATATATGACAATCAGTCAGATTTTGGACCACACAGTATATACTGTGAAAGTGGGATGGCATTGGGTGCCGACTCCAGACACCAGACAGAGTTGAAATGTTATGATGGTGCACGTTGTGCTCATGGATGAGCTTATTCATACTGTAGGCCTACTACAGTCATACTGTCACGGTTATACCTCACTACTACTGTCCTACTGTGACTGTTTTACCTCACTACTGATATATAATTTGTTTTTATATTTATTTTTACATTTTATACTGTATGTGCGGTTCGGAAGTTGTGAATAAAAATATTTTCTTTGCAAAATCCAGATGTGTGCTCTTCAGTTAGCACATATTATGTGACCAATGCTTTTCCGTCCATGCTCTTTCTGAAAACAACAGATCTACAAGCTCACAACAAAACATTTTAGACATTGGTACTTAGGTTTATTTTGATGCCAATAGAGCATCGCAGCGGAAGTGGATTCCTGGTGTCACTTAATATTCCCCATTCATTTTCGCCATAGACTTTTGCAAAAATATTTATAACAATTATGTTAAGCCTCGAACCAAGCCATCCAGGATGGAGGTGAATCATGACCATATAACCTTTTTTTTCTATGAAAAGAACATTTTGAAAATCGCTAAACAAAAGGTAGTTATTAAATGTAGTATATCAAATAATGTAATATTAAAATATGTTTTCACATAGGATCAAAGGTTATATGATCATGATTCACCTCCATCCTGGATGGCTTGGTTCGAGGCTTAACATAATTGTTATAAATATATTTGTAAAAGTCTATGGCGAAAATGAATGGGGAATATTAAGTGACCCCAGGAATCCACTTCTGCTGCGACGCTCTATACTTTTGTATTTGTATTTTCTTATTTCTTATCGTATTAACCCTTTTAGTGCCTATCCCGAACTAGTTCGGGATATTCGGGATGCTATTTTACTTACCCCGAGCTGCTTGGAGCAACGTGGGTGGTCCCGGCTCGCCCAGCGCTCACCAACGAGAGACGCTAGATGCTCCGACAATTTATTCCATTGAAAATGGTTTAAAATAAAGTTTAGACCCCCCCCAATGTTCACCAAATGTTCATTGTAGGCGGCGCGACGTATTCCAGGGTGCCTATCCCGAACATGTCCGGGATATTTAATAAAATGAATTATTTTATCGGAGGCCTCAACGAAGCCCCGGTCTAGACGTCCATCCTTGGCCGGGACTTAGACTCGGCCATCCACGGGCCGTATTCGCGCTAACGGCCGAATCGCGCCGCCCACTCCAATAATAAATCACATCTTTAGACAGGATTTTCTCCGGATTGTGTCCCCAGACCCAAAGAGAAAGTTTTTTGCGGCTGAAATAGCTTTAGATCGGGCTTCTAAATGGGTTAGCATTTTGGCTACGTGTCAGCTAGCTTCCTCCTCTGGACACCCATAGGATTGACTGGAGTGAAAACAAAAGCCAGTTGGGAGAGGGTCGACGAAAGCTATAAAGAAGGTCAATGGAGAAATTTCTGGCACTCTAGCACCCCTTGTGGCCGGATGGCACTGTATGAGTTAAGTAAAACACGTGGCTCCTTTTTAAATATCCTACTTTTGTTGAAGAGAATGTTAAGGGTGCACACCCACCAAAATACCTATGAGAGTGGAATCCATGTTCCGCCAATGTATTTCAATGAGAATGGAGCGTTTTTTGCAGAAATCCTCTACTGGCATGAAACCACTCCTTTCCCATTGAAATACATTGGCGGAATGGGGAATCCACCCTTATAGGTATTTTGGTGTGGGTGCAGCCTTATTGCATTTTCCTATCATCTGAGGGTGTATGGGTGTATTTGTGTATGGAGTTTTTACTTTTGAGCTGTGTGTGTGTGTGTGTGTGTGTGTGTGTGTGTGTGTGTGTGTGTGTGTGTGTGTGTGTGTGTGTGTGTGTGTGTGTGTGCGTGCGTGCGTGCGTGCGTGCGTGCGTGCGTGCGTGCGTGCGTGCGTGCGTGCGTGCGTGCGTGCGTGCGTGTGCGTGCGTGCGTCTCTATACTTTACAATTTTACATAAACATATTTTTGTATGGGTGTATTGGGTTGTCCCTTTCAAAGGGAAAACCCTGGTGACTTGGTCAAACATACAGATGGACACGGACTATTGCTTTTAGTTGTGAAACACAGATTTGTGTATTTATATGGAAACATACAACAAGTTAGTTTCCATGAAGTGGATTTGGGCAGGGCTGAGAAGCCTCTTATCGGGATTAGAGTTAGAAGAATTATGGTTATTAAATACACCAACAACACAAGACAGTGTGTTCTCTCTCTCTCTGCTCTCATATATTGCTTCTTTGATAAATTCATGATAGATAAAATATTAAACGTTAACCATCCATCCATCCATCTTCAACCGCTTATCCGGAATCGGGTTGCGGGGGTAACAGTTCCAACTGAGATTTCCAGAGTTCCTTATCCTGAGCAACTTCCTCCACTCCCTCTGGGAGTATACCGAGGCGTTCCCAGGCCAGTTTGTACATATAATCCTTCCATCTGGTTTTTGGTTTCCCACGAGGTCTCCTCCCAGTGGGACCTGCATCGAGAACCTTCCAAGGAAGGCACTCGGGAGGCATTCGTACAAATAGATGCCCGAACCACCTAAGCTGACTCCTTTCCAAGTGTAGAAGCAATGGTTCAACTCCAAGTCTCTCGGATGACTGAACTACTCAACTCACCCTATATCTTTAAGGGAGATACTGATAATATAAGCAAACAGTATTTAAGGTACGACCATGAGATTTCATTTTCTTATGTGGAGTATAATATACTAAAATAATATATACTTAAAATATTATTTTAATAGCTAATCCAATTATTATCCAATTATTGTCTCCACCAGCCGAAGGCATGGGGGAGAGTATGTTTTCCCCTTCGTCCGTCCGTGTGTCCGTCCGTGCGTGCGTGCGTGTGTCCGTGTGTCCTCGCAGTTTGTGTGCACCTAATCTCAGTCGCCGTTGGCCCGGTCGCTGCCAAAGTGAGCACACACATTCCCTGGATGCCAATCTAGAACCTCTGCCCTAAATTTTTCAAATGGGCCTTTTCTAGCGCCACCTAGTGGCCGATGTTCGCAAAACACATTTCTGTGCACTACTCTTACAGATTTTGTCGAAAAATCCTACAAATCGGTAGGCAGTATCTCGATAGTCATGTGATCGACACGGATCTGTCCGATTTTGCATATTTATCCATTATTTGACACTAACATTAACATTATTCACTGTACATAATTAATCACCTTCTTAATACCACATTCTTTTAACCTATTTAAATTTAACTTGTTATTAATCATAAGTCACTATTTCTATTGTATTATGTTATTTATAGAGTTGTCTTTCATGTGTATTTTGCATTTTTTGCACTTGAGAGCCGCAATAGACACTAATAAGTACAGTACAATGTGGAACCATTTCCTTGGTGAGAGAATGAAGAGTTGATACTAATATGCAATTTAGAAGATTTATTCAATACAAAAGATGACAATAATATCACAATAATTATGTAATATAATAATGAGAAGATAAGAGTAAAGAATAGAAAAGGAAAAAGGAAAAGTGATGCATGCATGGAAGAAGATGGAAGGAAAGGTCGACAGGGTCCACCCAGTAGTCTGACACCGATCTGGATGTTGGGGCTGCTTAAATACAGATTCCACAAGGATTGTTATAATACTTCTGACATTCCTCTGTCTGACCAAAAGATGTCCTCAGCACTTGAGTATGGAAGGTCTCTTCTGCCTGACTATGAAATGTGCTGCTCCCCTGATCCAACTATGAACATGTGTTCCGTTCCATTCTCATTGACTGAGAATGGAAGGCCTTACTGCCATATGCCGAGGCCATAGCCCCTGCTTTTAGCCAGAATACTGATGCCTAAAGAAACATTCTCCTTGCATTCATAAAACCTTGTAACGTGGCGTCTTGCTGTCGGGGTCTGCCGCTTGCCTATATAGCAGCTTGACCTTGCTGTATGAGCCTGCATGCATGCTGCCTGCTTACTGATCGAGGGATAGCTGCTTAATTGATTGATTGATTGATTGATTGAAGACTTTATTAGAAGTTTGCATAGGAAAAGGTACAGTTTCATGACGGTACAGTTCACTGGTACAAGGTCTACTAAAAGGAGATCCATGAAAAGACTAAGCTTATTTCCACTGGAAACCATTAAAGTATCTCATATAACATTGAATGACAGACAAATAGAACACAGTACTATGCAGTAGATATGTAAAGAAAAAGAAAAAAGAAAACAGTAAGTCTAAACAAACAGTATATACAATAACTACACAGAGGGTCTACTAAACAACTCACAAGACACAGTATCACTCATTTACTTCCCTTGCTAGCACATATACATTCAGACACATCAGCACACAGTCATATAGGAATATACTGTAACTGAAGTAAGATGAATACTAACTGAATAATGAATCAATAATCAATAAACTAATAACCTAAAAGGAGTATAAATTGTAAATACATTTCCGTTTCAGTTGCAATAATATCAGAGGACAGTGAATGACATATATTAAATAATGCATAGATCCTATATAGCCTACATATTATACAGTAGGCCTATGGCCATAGAAAAATGATATCACAATTACTGTACATTATGTTCATTGCTATTGATTATGTCTGGCTAAATTATGTATGTATGTATGTCTCTTAATGAATTGAATACCCAGGAGGACAATGGATCTTTTTTAACAAATTGTAAACTTTACCTCTGTAGTTTGCAAACTGTTAATTAAGTATTCAATCAATCAATCAATCAATCAATCAATCAATCCAGTACATATTACACCAACAGTTTATTGCATACATACAGTACAGTAATTGACACACGAAAACAGAAGCCCCTCCTCAGCCCCCCACCCCCCACCCACACACACACACACACACACACACACACACACACACACACACAAATCAGTAGCTAGTCACTAGTAGTAGTAGTAACGCAGTTAGTGGGCGACGAAAAGGCCAGCAGAAAAAAAGCATCAATTTGGTCATTTGGGAAGCTTTGAAATATCTTTCCAGGTAAGGATATCGGTCATAAAAAACTGTGATATCGTATCTAACGTGTGGTCTACGCAATAACGTTACACATTGTGGCTTAGTTTAGCCGTATTTTGCGTGCCAATGCTCGCTAGGTAATAATAATGCTAGCTGACCAGTACATTGTCATTCGCTTCCGTCTAGCTTTGGGCTATCTGTGTTAGCTTGCATTGTGGTCAGGTTCAGTGTGGAATAAACGTAGGTTGTGTTGCTGGTAATCGCAGTTTACTTTGCCATCGTCAAACGGTTACTATGGTGTGCGCTCACGGTATTATGTTTGTATTTCCACTTTTGCGGTGTGTAAAGTTAATGTGATAGCGATGTTTTAACAACTAGCCGCTAGAACAAACATAACAAGGATGCGTCGGTGATGTCACAACCAAGCGTCGTGTAGCGGAAGTGCGAAAAGGGCCCTTTGAAAACATTAACCATAGCGTTATTATCCTATTTGTTTGATAACAACCAACTCAATGCTTATAACAGGCAGCTTATACTTTTTGAGTCGGCTTGACAGTGCAACTTGCTCGTAAACGAAAATGTCGTCACTAACACGGAAGTTCTTTAAAAGGGGGAAAAAACAAAAAGGTTTGATTCTGGTTGTTTGTGACGTCACTGGTCTATCCTTGATATCATCTTTATCCTCGGCTACTTACTGTTAGCTCTTTATTAATGTAGCCAACTTAATTATTTGGCTAGCGGTGGGTGGATGTAATTATTCATATTTGTTGGCAATGCAGATTAAACGTAACATTCACGATGTCGTAAGAAATGTGTTGTTAACCATCTATGCTAGCCGCCGGCCGGATGGATCAGAATAGAAAGGAAAGAACGACAACGGAAATATTTGTCTTGGGGTCCAATGTTTACGTTTATTACACTCATTTAACACGATATATTCCTCATCGCCATGAGCCTCTGTAGCACAGTGGTTCTCAAACGTTTTCATTTCAAGGACCCCCAAATTGACACTTGCTAGCCCGCGGACCCCCATTTGAAAAGATACGCCAGGGTCACCCCCATAAGAGAATATTTGGGACCCCGATTTAAAATCTATGTAAAATCAATGTTCATTTAACTCTGAGAGTGTACCAATGCGGTTCCATTTGTACACGCATACTCTCGAGTGACATACCCATAAGGGTCCATTTGTTTCCTAACTATGATTTAGCTGGGGACCCCCTTTAAACCCCTGGGGGTCCCCGGACCCCACTTTGAGAACCAATGCTGTAGCAGATTAACCATCAATAATGTTAAATAGTTCTGTCTCTCACTAGACTAACAGTCAGCAAATATATGTGTCACCAAGCCAACAACACAGTAACTCGTCTGTAATAGTCTATAATAGACCATGTGTAATGTGTATTAGCAGTTTTGCACCAATAAGGCAGCCTTACTTTTTGCTTTATGCTTCAGCACACTATACAGCATTACTTGACCGCAGGTTTTTGTTAGGGTTGCCAAACGTCCCTTGAAAAGGGACACACTTTGTTCCTTATTTTTGGAGAATCAATCAATGTGTCATTGACACACACACATCTTACAAGTTCAAACAGCTCATCCTAATACAGGTTGTTAATAGTCAGGGGTAATCAATATGTCCGTACGGTGTGTCTGTGGCAAAGAATTGGTCTTGTCTGTGGTGCTTTTTTACACACACCTGTAGACCATTATAATGTTCTTATTTTGATCATTAGACCCAATTTCTGGTTGTCAAGTCTCCAGGTTTTATTTATAATATGTATGACACTGATTTACTAAGGCATATTTAGGAGTCAGACTAGTACTCGTACTTCTGAAGGACCCCATTAACTCTGAGAGTGTACAAATGGAACTGTAAGGGTCCATTTGCTTCCACACATTTTGTATGTCCGTGGAAAAGATTGCATTTTGACAAAAATGTCTAGCCTGGCAAGCCAACCTCATACTGTGCATTCACTCACTCGTTCCTTCCCACAATATGCGTCTGACTCTGGACTTTGGGCTATAGGCAGCTTGAAAAGTGGGCGGGAGTACTTGCCTTGACAGACAGACTCCTCTAACCAATCAGTGTAGCAAAACTTCTGTCATTACAGTGCAGCCAGTCTAGCCATAAATTATAACTCCTGTAGAGTGCTTTTATTTGGAGGACGTTTTCTCTCAACGTCTTCCAAATAAACCCTCTATAGGAGACTAGGAGTTATAATTTATGGCTACAGCCAGTCGCAAACAGGCCGGATGGATCAGAATAGAAAGGAACAGCAAACAAACATGTCTTTTCGGCCAATGAACTCCGCTAGTGCATACTCCTGTTCCTTTTTAATTGTTGTAATTGATTCCAACTCTGAAATAACTTCACTTATTGCTTGTTTTATCGTTTCAGCGTTAACTGTTAGACTTGTTGCATCGAGGGCAGCATGTTTTTTTTAAATGCTGCAGCAAGCGGTAGCATGTATTCTACGTCACCATCTACACATGGACCAATCAGGGGAAGCTTTTCACTTGTTGTGCGGGCAGCAGTTGAAACGCAGTCACTGATTGGCCCCGATCAGAAAATAATCTGGGCCAATTTCTCATACTCGATGCCTATACGTCCAGACCTGATACTGGGAAAGGAATGAGTGAACACAGTATTAGGGATGGCCAGGCTAAGAAATGTCCACCACAAGCCAGCATGGCGATGATGACCCCTGTTGATAGTTTACAGAAGCATTTTCTGATTCACAACCTTGGACACATTGCTATCAGTGTTGTTTCATGGAGTCACTGACTGTATGAAACAGCATACAGCAATGGGACATTCTACTGGAGTTGAGGCATTCATTTTTGTTTGACTCAGTTACACAGATAAATATTGTGATGGTCACACAATAACCATTACTGGATCACACAGTCCACACATTCCCAGTTACTCGCCCACCCAGTTTTTATTATTATTATTATTTATTTACAACAGGACTGCTCCACTTTGTTGTTCATCTTCTATCCTAACCCGAGTCATTTCATGTCTTGTTTCTGTCAAGCTATGGCAGCGATTAGGAAAAAGCTGGTCATAGTGGGAGATGGAGCCTGCGGGAAGACCTGTCTACTCATTGTGTTCAGTAAGGACCAGTTCCCAGAGGTCTACGTGCCTACGGTTTTCGAGAACTATGTCGCTGACATTGAAGTGGATAGCAAACAGGTACAGACAATTTTCAACAGAATATTGTGAATTAACCAGTTTGGACACACATATAAAGATACCTGGTGTTAAAGTAATACTGAGTTAAGTTATTTTTGAAGTTATCTTTCATCGATGTCATTTTCAAAATAATCATTCCACATGAATGTGTTTTTTTAACAACAACACCATTGAACATTACTTTCATTCACAAGTGTGACTCCTGACATTCATGCCAAATGTATGTAGGTGCCAACAATTTTGTATTTATTAATGTATTTTACAGTTTATAAATACTGTTTCTGATGACATTTTGTTGCTTTTCAAAATATCCTCAGGCGTAAAGACCCTGCTGCATAACCTTTTCAGTGTTCCTTCTGTGTAGACAAACACTGCAATGGCAAGGGCGCTACAAGGGGCATTGCTAAAACAGACCCTAACCCAAAATGAATGTGTATGTCTATGTGAGTGACAGTGTTAAACACGGTTAATAACATCCTGTTTTTAACAGTGTTTAACTCTGTTAATGATGGTGAAACTTTGAGTGTTGAAACTGGTATTATTTTCGGTAGGTTGAGCTAGCGCTTTGGGATACAGCTGGACAAGAGGACTACGACAGACTGCGTCCTCTTTCATACCCAGATACTGACGTCATTCTTATGTGCTTCTCCATTGACAGCCCGGACAGTCTTGGTAAGATAAATTCAAGAACCCCAAATCCATGGGTACTGATAAATTATGTATAAATGGAAAGAATCACTATGTGTCTGTCTGTCAGTCTTCAAACTCGGCGTGTGTTGCAGAGGACAGAGGTTGTGTTGTTCCGAGTGAGAATTCAGTTGGACCGGCGGTTGTCCAGAACTGAAATTCCCCCAATCTCTGGATCTGTTTGTCTGACTGTTTATCTGACTGTCTCATATATGGAGATCTCTGTATATGTCTGGGTACCTTTGTACCCTTATGCCTATGACATCCCTAATGTCATCAGCACTGATGTCATAGACTGCCTGGCCTCCAAGTAAGTACTCAGCACTCCCAACCAATCATTGGTTTAGTTTTTGTAGAGTTTTTAAAGTTTAGAGTTCTTTTTTATGCTTCTTTGTCTTGAAATCTGGAAAGTTCACAGAATTTGCACATCCTTCAGATTCAGCCAACTGTGTTTGATAAAGTAAGAAATACAGCAAATAAACCTTTAAACTATAAATATCACAATAATTGTATTAGCTGTATGAAACCACAATCATGCACACTCTAAATATTAATTCACCCACTCAAAATTGTAATTCACCCACACTCTCTCTCTCCCTCTTTCTCTCACACACACACACACACACACACACACACACACACACACACACACACACACACACACACACACTAAACAGACATTAACATTAGATCACATAATCGACAAAGGTAGTCTTGTCAGATTGATATGGGTAATAATCTGAGGCAAACTGGTTATTTGTGCGTCCGTCGTCCATCCATTCATTGTTTTACTTCATATTAGTAAACCCAAAACAGTAGTGTTAGTTTGTAACACAAAAACCCTTGGCTTTAACATGTACATGTAACTATTTCCTCTTCTCCCCTTGTCTAGAGAACATCCCAGAGAAGTGGACCCCAGAAGTCAAACACTTCTGCCCTAACGTTCCCATTATCTTGGTGGGAAATAAAAAGGACCTGCGCAACGATGAGCACACCCGTAGGGAGCTGGCCAAAATGAAGCAGGTAAACTGACATTTTGAAGTACACTAGTCTCGCGTAGCCAGACAACTGTTCCACAATCTTTGAAAACTGCACCTCCCGAAATCCAAGAGAGGAAGCTGGCATTTCTGCTCACGAAAATATATTTTAAAATATCTTAATTTCTTAATTTCCATTTCTGCTAACGACGAAACGGAAGTGGGGAAGAGGCTTCACATCCGCTTTATCACTTGCTCATGATCAGAGCTTCTGTGCTTCAGACTGTATGACGTCAGCATTTGAAAATTGTGGGAGGCAACACTATGGCCACGCGAAACTATAAGAACACAATCACAGACATTTGTCTTTGTGACATAACATACATTATACTGCAGCTTTAACACCAATGTCATATAGAAATTGCAATGGTGAATAAAATAGTAGTCCCACTGGGATTTCCTGAAAGCATAGGGAGGGAGGGAGTAGGCTAAGAACAGGGTGGATACTGCTGGCCCTCGGCCTTGTCTTCCGCTGAGTTTCTCTATATACAGTAGTATTGTGTATGTGTGTGTACAGGTTTGTCTCAAACAAATTGAATATTGTGTTAAAGTTCATTATTTTTCGTATTTAAAAAAGAATCAACGTTCATATATTCTAGGTCCATTGCGCATGGAGTGAAATATTCAAAACCTTTTGTTTTAATTTAGATTTTTATGGCATACAGGGATTGTATACGGAGACCACTCAAAACAAGGATTAATAATAATAAATAATGTCAACCTTCTGAAGCCAGAGCATGACATTTCTGCAGTCAGTGATATTTGGGATGCTATGGCATCTGCTGCTTCCAATGCTTTTATTACACAATATATATATTTTTTAAACAAACCTGTTTATATATATAAACAATGTACCGTATGTGTGTGTAACATATTTAATCATTTTGATTTAATATAGGAACCTGTGAAACCAGAGGAGGCCCGCGACATGGCGAACAGAATCAGTGCCTTTGGATACATGGAGTGCTCTGCAAAAACAAAGGATGGCGTGAGGGAAGTGTTTGAGATGGCCACCAGGGCGGCACTACAGGCTCGGAGGGGAAAGAGACAAAATAAATGTCTTCTACTGTAAACTGGAGGCACGAGGACTGCCTCCTGCATGGGTCAAAGGGAGGTGAAACTCCCCCCTCCTCCCTCAACACACCCACAAAAAGACTGCTCACAAGTTTTTACTAAAGATGTAATGCTTTTACTTTTTTTTTCTTCTTTATTTTTTGTCTTAAGCAAAAGTAGTCAGGTTTTTTTGTCAGTATTCAATTTTGAGGTTATAGAAAATGCTTTTTTTTATACTTTAACATGAGTAAATCTGCCATATTGAAACCTTACTTGTCAACATAAAATATGTAATCTGAGAGGTCAGTGATGGGCCTATTGTCAAAGTCATACAGTGCTTGCCAACTACAGTGCTGAAGTCCTTGCCTGCTGATCTAAAGAATGTTTCCACAGCCAATTGTTGTGAGGTACCTATACACTGTGACCCATGTTCCTTTAATTTGAAAGAAAGAAAAAGAAAACACTTGTGCACATCAAGCCCAATATTTCTTATGTGCTTCATTATGAAACCATGCACAAATGCAATCTGAAAAGACTGGAAACTCATTTTGTTAAAACACAAATGGAAACTCTTGGTGTTTTTGTGTAATAAATAACTTTGTAAGAATCAAGAATATACTTTCTATCACTGACTTGCTTGATGAGAAATTAAATGTTTTTGGATGCAAAAATGATGTTTACAAATGAGACAATGAGAAGTGTTAAAAAATACGTATTTTAAACACATTTTCAACATTACATTGCATACACACAGTTGTATCGATAGTTTTCTTTGGTGTTTGCTCTTAAAAACTCAACAAACTTCCAAGTCTGGTATTGTATAATATTTTGATTGAAGCTTTTTGACCAAGTCTGCAATATTTGACGAACGCAGAATTAAGTAACCCTACTGTATGCATTAAAATAATATATAATATAATATATATAAGCCATAACACCCTGAATGAAAAGAGAGACCAGACAAAAGTCCATACTTGACCAGCTACAGTCCCGTTTCCAACAGTTGGAGTTCAGCAACCGAATCATTGAAAACCCAGATGACCTGAAGAGAGGCTGTGTGAATCTGATGGATTTACATCGGATTCGGTGCTGTGTGTTACTACATCTCTAAACCTACTGAGGGGAAAACCTGGGATGAAAGCTGACGTGATCATCAACAGCAAAGAAAGACAGGACCTTGTTGCCCGAGTTGTTCCCAAAGGCTACATGTGAGTGTGGAAATCTGACGTAATGCTTCTCGATGCATTCTGTGCTGCAAAATATGTTTTATAAAAGCCAGTGGTGATTTCTCAGTGCTGAGCACAGCACACACAGAATGCATTGGGAAATTGTCAGAATGTCAAATTTTCCAGCAAGAAAAAAATAATAATATTCACATTAAACAAAACCCACTGAATAACATATACTACTGTATTATGTGCAAATGACTTAAGCCTCTTAAAAACAAACCGGTTCTGGAACAAGCATATTACTATGCCTGTCAAAGTCAAACCATATAACTACATGAACAAAGACGTTAAGTTCTGACATGTACAAAAAACGATGCGGAAAAACAGGATTAATTTGTGCACCGTAACAGCAACGCTTGGAGCATTTGGTAAGGTAGCTACACACAAACTTGTTCTGACAAACTGGATTAAATGAGCTGCAGGCATCCTAACGATAACGAGGTAAGAATCATGGTTCCCACACATTTTTATCAATGCACTTTCAAAACCTTTCCATAACATTGACTACCCCATTTCCAGGCCTATGGTGCAAAAAAAGAGGCTCTTACTCAGTGTGCTGTGCCACAAGACTGACTCGCGTAAAAGGCGTTGCATGATAAAAGGAACAGATCTACAACCTAACAACGTATCACTGTTCATCACCGTGTTGTTAGCTTGTAGATCTATTATTTTTGTCACGCAGCGTCCTTTATATATGTGGCAGCTCGTAAAGCACAGCACTACATTCTAACAAGTTACATATTTTACGTAATGTTTAGACATGTTTTGGGACATGTATTTTTATGAACAATATCAATTCAATAGCCAAAAGAAAGTATATCCAATCCCAAACCTTTTCCAGGCCTGAAAAAGAAAATTCTAACTTCAAAACGTTTCCAGGATTTTCATGACCATGGGAACCCTGTAATGATATCACTGGTGCTTCTTGGCTGGTACACGAGTGCGCCCAATAAGCAGCGGAAGCAGAGCAACCCCTATTAGTCCCATTGACATCAAGGGCCGGTAATAGAGCCAACCAACTGCAATGGTGAGAAGTGAAAGAGAGCAGGACACGCACAGGGCAAAGAGCTTCAGCCCTAAGGAGACAAGTTCTCTGACCAGGGGGATCCAATCCACTGCAGAAAGATAAGGAAAATAAGTCAAGTAAATACGTCATATCCAAGGATTCGATTGATTGTACATCATGCCTATATCATATCATCACTGTCGGGCAGAAACCTTGTATCTCCAAGTTTCAAATTTGTATGTTTTTTCGTAAAGTAAAGCCCTGATTCACCATGCAAGACTGTCGCACAAAACTAGTGAAAATAGCCGATCTACAAGCACACAACGCCTCCCGGTGCGAGGCGTTGTGTTCTTGTAGATCAGCTATTTTCACTATAATAAATCATTTTTAAAGTGATGAATGCAAAACAAACGGTTTTGGACGTAAAAGGTTTCCACCCAACAACAACAACGATGCAGCAGTTATTAGTAGTTACCCAGTGTGTAGATGATGCGCATGGTCAAACTGATGCCAAGGAACATTAGCGCCCAGCCTGCAGCCCTCAGTCCCCATGTCACCATGTTATTGTGCTGGTGCTCCTTTTCAAATACCTCCTGCCCATGGAAATATAGCCATACCGGAATCAGAACCAAACACCATCATGGCATTATCCTTGCATAAATGATATGATATGATAAAATAAAACTGCAGTGCACACCAACCTGGGCTGTGAGTTCCTCCATGTACAGCAACTCCAGGGTGTATCCTGACTTGGTCTTAAATGGAGCCAGATTCTCCCCCTTCTGCATGGCCACCACACTGACCTGGAGTATGACAAGGATTCACAGTTATAGATTGACTATCCATTTTCAAAAATAATGAATGGACCAACATTTACAGTACTTGAAACTACTCATGTTGTTTTATGCATCCTTTTTTATGTATACTGAAATCACATTGCTTGGTCATAAATCCTGGATAAGCAAAAAATATATGAATGCAAAGATTGTATTCAATGCCCAAAGTCAATGAGTCCAAAAGAGGACCATTCAAAGGACTTACCGTTAGGGCTGGGCCAGGCCAAGAACCCTCTCCACTGAGACCAGCAAAGGCAAAGCTCACGCGCACATCTCCTACCTTTACACAAAATAATAATGATTGTACACACCAATAGAGAATACACACTACAGCTATTGCTAGTAACAAAGAATGCATTATGTTCAAGAATCTGGATGGATGAATGTGGAGTCGGATGTAGCAAATCTCACCTCTGGTCTGCGTGGGTGTTGGGTGTGATAGAAATATTCACCATCAATAGTGAGAAAGGAATCAGCGTCAGGTTGAGGGAGATCCCCCAGGTACAATGTCTGGAAGTTGTTAATTTGCTCCACCAGCCCTATTGTAAATTCATATCAATCAGTGGGTGAAATATAATAAAGTTCATATATATAATTTTTTTTTAAAGAAACATGCATGTTTCTATCACACACTCTTCTTTAGACTCATACCTTGAGACAGAATAAAAGGCCCAGCTTTGACTTCAGGAGACACTACTGTCACACTCTCCACCGCCATGGCACTAAAACACAAAGAGAACATACATACCTAAAGATATTTTAAGTACAAACATAGATCAAAAATCAAATTGTAAAAAAAATAAGAAAAACAAAATACTACTGTCTGACAGAATCAGATGTACTGTATACCTTGGGTTGGTGTGTCCAATCTCCTTGTCAAAGTTCCTACTGTTGATCACTTCCGACTTCCATTCTGTGTCTGAAGACAGCAAATTACCCTCCTTCACACAGTTCACATCAATCCACTTTATACAATGTTCTAATGTAATGGTATTTTAGAGATGACTATTGGTGCTTTCAGAAGCTATTTGTAGTTTTGTACACAATAACATTTTGAGAAACAATGAGAAACAAAGTAGATACTACTTACAATTACATTTCCTGACGATATCTAGTATCACATCATAATATCGATATTATATAATTACGGTATACATCAACCCGCTCTAGGAAAGTTTCATGAACAACTCACTGTATGTGTAAGTCGTCTCAGTTTTGGTTTCACCATCCTCTTGGTAGTCTCTGTAATTAAACATGCAAATATTATTGGTTGTGTCATGTCATGGCTCGTACTGCCAACGGGTTGATTTTGAGTCGATTTGAATTTTGTCCTCTTCAGTTGTTTTTTTCCATGTGAAAAAAAAAAAAAAAGGGTCAACCTTGACTTACTTGCTCTCCGAGTACTCCACCCACTGATACATCTCCACCTGTCTCTTCAGCTTCGCAGCTTGCACCACCACTCTGTAGTTGGGGTCATGTAAGGGCTGGGCAGATGTACAGGTCAAGTTGGTAAGACAACAGGAACGAAGGGAATGGCATTACATAAATAAACGTGTTGAAACCGCCCCAAAGAGATGAGGCCACAGCCAGACACCCATAGCCTACCTGTGAGGTACGCAGCAGCGCAGATAGGTGAACCAAGTGGCCGTCGTTCTGGTGGTCTAGGCTGAATGATGGGTGCAGGGACACAACCTGAGACAGACCTTCATCCAAAGCGACTGCTGTTTTCAGTGCCCTGCCCTGTGCAGAAAATCCAGTGTGTTCATTTAACTCTTCTTGAACCCTTGCAGATCCATTGTTACACTTTCAGAGTAAACACATTAGGCAGGCCACATTTGAGATAAGTAATACTAGAATATGGCACAATGAGTCTACATCAGTGGTTTTCAACCCTTTTCATATCAAGGTCCATTATTTATTTGGCATTTGAGCCACGGACCACCATTTGATGAGATTTAGCCTCTCAGACCCAAAACTTGTATTCGTTGTCGTTTGATAAGATTTTGCCCTCAATTCCATGCTGTATTGATGTGGGTGCCATAGGAGAGATAGATAACAGGCAAATGTTTACCAAAATAACACACACTTATACATTCTTCAACTGTGTAGACTTCTTTTAAATCAAATAATGCAGATCTTTAACAATAATTTAACTCGAGAGCGTAAAATGAAATCAAGGTTTCATTAAGGTTTCATTTTACAGTCTCAATAGTTCAAGATCTATGAGGGTCCATTTGGATACCAACTCTCATTTAGCTGGGGACCATCTGGAACCCCCTCAAGGACCACTGGTGGTCCCCGGACCAGCCATTTTGAACACATCAGCAGCACCATGAAATGTGTTATCAGCCCTGATCAGGAGCATGAAATGGAGCCAGTATGGCCATTTCGACATACTGATCGATTCAGCCATTTTCTCGGTTGATGATGCTATGTTCGGGGGGACAAAGATTTACTATTCTGTCCCTATCGTGATATAACCCGGACGGCGCTGAGTTGGCTCATGCAACCTTCGCAACGCTCACTCAGAAGTGTCTCACGTGGTTCAAGGTCGCATGAGACGGCGCGCCTCCGTCATCTCCACCGAAAACAAGAAGCTAACTGTATGTATATGGAACATAGAATCATCAACCGAGAAAATGGCTGATAACATACCAGTATGTCGAATATGGTTATACTGGCTACATTTCATGTTCCTGATCAGGGCCGATAACGGACATTTCATGGTGCCGATGTATTCGAAGCGGGTGAAAACCTCTGGTCTACATTATTGAATGTAGAATTCACACATTGTTTTAATAACATGTAATATAATATACTGTACTTAAACAATATTACTAACGCTCTTATGAATTTCCCACCTCATTGGTGAAGAGAACATAAAATGATAAGAAGAACAGTCCAACGCCAACGACCGTTCCCCCTGCAGTCTCACTCAAACGTTCAAGGAATCCAGGATTGGATTTACTCGTTATGCGCGTGTGTCTATCATGCTCCGCATCTGAGAACTGAGAGAAACATGGGGAGAAAAAGTGTATGAACACTGAACAGTCATCTTGACCAAAGTGTCAACAAGAATAACAACAAATACAATGTATGATGGATGAAAGCAAGTGAAAAGTCATCATTACCTCTACAATTTACAATTAAGGCATTTAGCAGACACTCTTATCCAGAGAGACTAAACACAAGCAGGCTACAAATTGACCATAAAAAGTTGTATATCACAAAATTGTACAGTGAGTTGGGTTATAGTTGGTGCAGTGAATCACATAGCATTTTCATTTACTTTTCACAAACAGTAAAAGATGCTTGTAAGAGCTAATATGTAATTATTTGTATTAAAATACATAAGTAGTCTATAAGTTGTATCAACACAGAAACCCTTTGAGACCAGGCATAGCATAATGCAACACTGCACTTGACTGGAAAGTGGAAATAGTGAAAATAATGGGAATGATGCTCCTGCCTCCTGCATTTTCTACCCAAAGGAACTTTAATAACTGATATTGCTCCCAAAAGGCCCTTGTAGGCCATTTTAAGATTCATATTTTTCGACCATATCAATCACAATATGCTCAGTTATAAATAAGACCATCGGTAGGCTATCAAATGCTCATAATTTGTTTGTCTGTTTCTTTTGCTTTGCTACAAATCAAAGTTCCCTGTAAATAGATCTATGGAGTGTGGAACTTAGAATTTTAGTTTAAAAAGTTGTCAGGTTCTACATTTTGGGATTTGGCCTAGGCTGAGTAGGCTCTCTGGACGCGAGAGTAAAGTTCTGAACTGAAATATGAATAACAAAATCAGCAAAATGGCACGCTGTGTTAAATAATACATAATGAAGTAAGCAACTTACTGGTGGTTCCGACATGTCTCGTACCGGTAAAACGCCCAGTCAAACTGAACAGTTGAGATGTTTGACAGGGAAGTTGCATTTACAGTTGTACGGTCACACCTCCAGCAGTGTACCTCCTTTTACGACATGACGCAGCACAAGTGTACGTTTCCCTTTCTTGGAATTCTGGGTAATGTAGTTGTACGACCGCGACGTAGCCTACGCAATAAAATGATTCAAGAATGCAATGATTCAAGAATGTAATATCCTAGACATACGCGTACTACACAAATATTGTTAAGGAAATTAGTCACAAAAATGACAAAATAGAGAATAGTGTTATTTTAATTAGAATAATACAATCAAGCTTGTTCCAAAAATAGTTTGTCATGTTATTTGCCCAGCTATTATTTTGGCAAGTAGCCACATTGTAAAGCACCAATGTACCAATATAAGAGGATTATTTATTGCTGAAACATCTACTGTCACTACTTGTGATCACCTCTGCTCTGCCTGTATCTCTCTCACCACAAACACATAGGCCTAGAACACCTACATGCATAACTGTGAGTGTACAGTAGCCTACACACTCAGTGAGACAAGTGAGAAACTCACTAATTACAGAAGACTGCAGGATTAGGATGGAGGAGTATGATATTATAATACTTGGAACAGGACTTAAGGTAAGGGATATAAGCATATTTCCTAAATTGCAATTTATTAGGATCTATGTTCATTATCATTACAAAAGTGTCCTTGGAAATTGGCCTTTGAGGTTGCAAAAGCAATATTTTTGCCAATTAAATGTAATAATCAGAAATAGGTTAGACATAATTTATGTCTTCAATTAACACATTTCTAGATGTATCATCTGAATAGCAAATAGTCTATAGCACTTCACTGTCTGTAGGAATCAGAATTACATTTATTATACTTACAGTAGACTGTATAGTCTGTAGGCTATAGGTTAGACTATTTTTGATTGATGATGATCACAATGATGGAGACAATCTGTATTTTTAGTTGAGAATTTAATCATACTTTTACTTAAATATTTTAGTAAATATTAATATTGAGTAAATAATGTTCTTTGTAGACTACACAGATCTCAGATCTGCCACTCACAGTAAAATAAAAGAAAAGAAAAGAAGTAGGCATATGCCCAAAATAATAACTCATTAAACTCTTTGGAAGGATGACAGGCAGTATACAGTCTGTTCATTTGGAAGTATAGGAGCATACATGAAATGTTGGAGAACTTGATTCTAATCTTCTGTACCTCATCCAGACGAATTGATCACCACACCCACAAGGAACGTTGTGTAAGCTGCATGTTGCAGGGATTAGCATTATTAATAAAGAATGAGCTGTCCCTTTCACCTCTTCTCCGGAGAGGCACTCAGTGCTGCAGTGCATCTCAATGCCCATTTTGAGTAAATGACACAACAAATTGAACTGTTATCCACTTGCATACCTCCCTCACTTACAGGAATGTGTCCTGTCTGGCTTATTGACTCTGGATGGAAAAAAGGTTCTTCACATCGATGAGAATCCATACTATGGAGGAAGGAGTGCTTCCATTTGTCCCCTTGAGCAGGTCTGTTCTCAGGCTCAGACATGCACACAGCCCTCCTTGCTTTAATTAAAAAGAAAAGGGATGCATATTCATGTGTTACTAATTTCTTGTTGTGACTTGTTACAGCTGTACAAGAAGTTCAATGTTTCAGGTCCACCTAAAAGTATGGGTCCCGGGAAAGAGTGGAATGTTGACCTCATCCCCAAATTCTTTCTCTCAAATGGTGAGGGCAGGATACAACTTTTACACATGAGCTCTGTTAATCAATCCTAGAGGATAAGGATATACATGACCAGGCCTGAAATTTCGTCATTTTAGGGGCAAGGCCACTTGGCCTTTGGTGTCGTCCATTTTTTGAGGGCAAAAAGGCCAAATGCCAGGGCAGGAAGGCCATCAAATAAAACAAGATGTTAGTCCATTGAAAGAATGTGTTGAATTTAAGGGTTATTGATGATAACCTAATCTGCAGTGAAATAGATAAATGATGGTCATCTGATCCATGCTCAGCCCTGCACCAATCAAAGATCTACACTACACTCCCTTTTCTGTACCACGGACCTTTAGTAGGCCCTTTGAGATGCTTTGGTGTGCCCTTTGAAATTTGACAGTGAAGTCACAATTTAAGGACTTTTCATTTCAAAATATGAGGCATTTTGAAAATAGCCAGTAGCCACACACACACACACACCGTATATCTAGGTGTGCCCTGGGATATTTTGGCTATGAAAAGTGTGCCTTGACAGAAAAAAAAAGGTTGGGAAACACTGTGTGACTCTACTACCTACGCTACACTCTCCTTTTCTGTGGAATACACTGACTCCAAGTTAAATTCATGTTAACTGATATGCTGATATCTCATGATAAGTGAGCAGATATGTGCAATTAAATGGGAACATTTCCTGTTAACTTCACCCAGCCAACACTCCCTCTTCTGTGGAATACACTGACTAACCAATTAAAATGGGCACATTTCCAGATGTCTTCACCCAAGCCACATTCCCTTTTCTGTGGAATTTCTTGACTTCTGACTGCCCCCTGTTTCCCAAACTCTAGGTCGGGACCCCTTAATTTTTTGGTTTCCTACTTTTTGTTTTTAATTATTATTTCTGTAATTTAATTTAGAATCAAGGAAAATTTGAAGAAATTCCATAAATTAGAAAAAAAGTAGTGAAAATAGACGATCTCCAAGTGACGTGTTGTGAGCTTGACTCTTGTAGACACTTATGACATGACAAGAAAGAGACACAGGTGTCTACTGTCTACTGTCGACAAGAAAGAGGAGAACGTGGTACAGTCAGCTGGGGCATTAAGGCCACTGTGGCCTCAGGTTATGCCATTGGTTTGAGAGGCACAAGGCCGAATTGAAGGGCAATGACGGCCATGGCCTTCATGGCCTCCATGAAATTCCTGCCCTGTACATGACTCACATATATATTTGTGTATGCTCATAACATGGCCATGCTGAGGATGGAAGTGGGACTATTAACCGGTTTACTATGAATAGCTATTTTAAACATCACAATTAATTAATCATAGAGGTTTAGAATAATCGTTATTTAAGAAATTATAATAACCAGTGATGTCATTACGTGCGCATCCCGCATCAAAAACTCATTCAAGTCGCCCAGGGACTCATTCATGTCATGGTCCTGGGGTCCCGGGGATGCGCCTCCATTGGAGTCCATGTTAAAATAATTTACCGGGTCGCGGTAAAAGAAAAACATTTTAAAATTCCACAGACACCACCATTGTTCATGGGTGAAAGCATCCTACTTTACCCTACGTTAACGTAGAAAGTCTTAAACAGGCGATAGATACGTCAATGTTTTGATTCCACCAACGTCCGACGCCATTTTGCGCGCCCGAATTCATTAGGGGCACATGTTTTAGTATTTTTAGTAGTTCTAAGTTCAAACATTAGCCAAATTGTAAAATAAATATAAGAAATAGGCAAACATTTTGAAAATAGCCGATCTACAAGCTCACAGCTCTTGAAAACATTGTATTGAGGACTCATAAAACTTTTCTGGAACCCATTTGAATGACCATCTGTGGGTCCCGGGACCCATTACATTGAAAACCTAGTAACATCACTGAATAACCCTTCACTCATGTCCAAAAGGAAATACTATTTTGAGCTGAAAATACTGAGCTGAAACTGCGGAATAAATAAATGTGCATAATAATCATGGTAATCGGGAAACCATAATTATTTCTCTCGGTATAATTGTACCATCAAAATCCATATAATCCTCCCACCCCTTGCGCCTGGACATATGTTTTTGGTGATTAATGCAGTTTTTGGTGATTGTGTTTGTGTCAGGTCCGCTGGTCAAAATGTTGGTTAATACTGAGGTCACAAGGTACATGGACTTCAAAATGATTGAAGGCAGCTTCGTCTACAAAGCAGGCAAACTTTACAAAGTCCCTGCCACAGAAGCCGAAGTCCACGCCTCAGGTGAAACATCCACAACATGTGAAGACAGATAACATCTGTAATAATATGATACACGTGTAGATTCTGCTTCAATAGCAGTCTGTGTATTGTGCGTGTTTCAGATCTGCTGGGCATGTTTGACAAGAGGAGGTTCCGTAAACTGCTGCTCTTCATAGAGAACTTTGAAGAGCATGAACCTCGGACCTACATGGAGATGGATATTAGAAGAACCACCATGCGGGAGCTGTTTCATCATTTTGACCTGGGATCAGATGTTGTGGAGTTCACAGGCCACACGTTAGCTTGGCATGGCAAAGAATCGTCAGTAAACATTTGTGCTCAGAGTTACAAAATGCACATTCTGGCTACTATAAGTAGACAATTGTAAACGTCGGTTGATTTACCATATTGTGTGACCATATTAACCCACCCATTCCTCCTGATGCTGTGCCTGTGCCTTTAGTTACCTGGATGAGCCATGCATCAACACCATCAAGAGGATAAAGCTGTACTCGGAATCTCGGATCCGCTCAAATGCCAGCCCATACCTCTACCCCATCCTTGGGCTTGGGGAGATACCACAGGGCTTTGCCAGGTTATTACTAACACAATATTCATGTACTGTATGTATTCTTTGGCATGGGACACCGAAAGGAAGTATACATTTGGCTCAAACGCTTCTAATTTTGTTTTGCAGAGTGAGTGCACGGTATGGAGGGGCTTATATGATGAACAGAGGAGTGGAAGACATTGTAATGGAGAATGGCAAAGTGACAGCCGTGAAATCAGAAGGGAAAGTAAGTGGAGAGAAGCAGAGAAGAAGCAGTGATGGATGGAAATATGTGGAAGGGTGTCTTAAGTCCCTCTTCTTCGTCTTCTCCAACAGCTGTTCCGGTGTAAACAGTTGATATGTGATCCCTGCTATGTGCCCGATCGCGTGAAGAAAGTGGGTAGCATCATACGGGTCATCTGTTTGCTGAATCATCCAGTCAAACACACCAATGATGCCAGTTCCTGTCAAATCATCATCCCCAGTACCCAAGTCAACAGGAAATCAGGTAGCCTATATTACATCTGCAAAATGGTGAGAAAGGAGAGTGCACTGCATTCCCCACTGAGCATATTCACATGGTGGCCATTTTGATACTACAACATTATACTCAATAATAAACCAAAGGACATATAGCACTTTTGGTCTGGAGTCCTAAGCCCCTTTTCCACTGCAAGGTGGAACCAGAACTTTCAGGAACCTGAACCTATTTTTTTTTGTTCTAGTTTTGTTTCCATAGCGCACGGCCTGGTTTCAGACAAGGTTCTGGGAACCTTTTTTAGGTCCTGCTCTTGATGTAGTACTAAATGTGTCAGCAGCGCTGCTGCTCTTTTTTGGGACCTTCCCGGTTAGGTCTGCTTATATGTAAACGTAAACAGAACTTGGTCCCGGAACTTCACAGGTTCTTGAAAGTTCATGGTTCTGGAAAGTTCTGGTTCTAGTTCTGGTTCGGCCCTGAAGTGGAGAAGGGGCTCTAAAGTGGCTTCCAGGGGTCCTGATTGATAGTTAACTATATGGACCCTTGCGGGTCTGTAACTCAGAATTCAAACACTGAGGATTTCACAATGTAGATTGGGCCCTAGAGATAGGTGGTTCTTGGCCTAATGCACATCAAACTTGGGTGTGACTGTGAACTAGTCTCTCGAGGACGGACGAAAAGGACCAACCTTTTCTTTGACGATGGCTTGCCAGATTGGGTGTGACTGTGAACTGACCTTACCAAACAGGCAAACATAGCAGTATTTGTCATTATGCTATTAGATAATTCACTTAAAGGGATAGTTCACCCCCCAAAAGATTTTCTTTCTATCAATTACTTAACCCATGGAGACTTGAATTCATGGATATTTTTTTGTTTTTGTCGCATTCCTAAGCCAATAATGTTATGACCAGCAGTGGTTCCCTATGGAGACACAAAGAGCTTGCTTTTTTCCCTATGGCGACACAAAGAGACTGCTTTGTTCCCTACGGAGACACACATTATTGGCTTAGGAATGCAACAAAAACAAAAAGATCACACCTAGTCTGAAGTGAGCGGTGCTATTTATGAGTTCATTTCATCAAGTGATGAAAGATGGCGGCCACGCTTCAGTTTCCTTTCGGGCCTGGACATTTTTTGTGACTGGTGTTATTTGGGATCCGGTCCGGACAAAGTCATATGTTGGAGCTTACCTAAAAATATCCATGAATTCAAGTCTCCACGGGGTGAATAGTCGATAGAAGAAAAGGCATTTTGGGGCTGAACTATCCCTTTAGATGTTTGTGTATGTGTGTGTGTGTGTGTGTGTGTGAGAGAGTGAGAGAGAGAGAGAGAGAGAGAGAGAGAGAGAGAGAGAGAGAGAGAGAGAGAGAGAGAGAGAGAGAGAGAGACATCATCTACAGTAAGTTTCAAGTTTGTCCTGTGAAGTAAGACATGACTCTATCTATATTTTCCTGGTAGACATCTACATATCTGTGGTGTCGGACCACCACAGTGTGGCTGTAGGAGGGATGTACATCGCCACAGTGAGCACAGCCATTGAAACCAACAACCCAGAGAAAGAGGTGCTGCCTGGGACGGAGCTTCTTGAACCCATCAAGCAAAAGTAAGTAACCAGTGTGGGAAAAGTACTCACATTTTGTGATATTGCAATGTAGAAAAACTCTTTTAGCCTACAAGTAAAAGTCCCGAATTCAAAATGTAGTCTGCTTGAGTAAAAGTACAAAATTATTGGTATCAAAATGTACTTAAAGTAACACAAGTAGAAATAGCCTACTCAGAATGTAGCCTACAGAATGTCCCATTTCACAAGTTTTTAAAAATAAATCCTTTGAAAATAGCTACAAGCTCACAATGCATCGCATCGTGATGCATTGTGAGCTTGTAGATGGGCTATTTTCAAATGGCCGAAATGTATATAGGGCTGAAGTAATGTACATTTTGTAATAATAACCAACATCTACAAAGTAACTAGTAACTAAAGTTTTAAAATAATTGCAGTCTAGTAAAAGTATAATATTTGTGTGAAAGTGAAAGTACCTAAAAATTGTACTTAGGTTCAATACTTACTACTTAGTTACATTTACTTTTGTTACTTTACACTTAACACAATGTAACTAACTCTCTGCACGTATAAATGTTCAGTCTTATCACATTTTCATTCACTAAATGCTAACTGCTTGACACTCTGTTTTGTCCGCAGATTCTTTTCTGTTCATAGTGTTCTTGCTCCCATCGATGATGGTAGACAGAACCAGGTAATGGGGTGGTTCTCGTTCAACTCAATAACACAACAGACCAGATTCATTATGTGGAAGGACTATTCAGTACTGATTTTTCTATATCTTCCGTTCTTGTTTGTAGATATTTGTGTCGTGCTCATTTGATGCAGCGAGCTACTTTGACAACGACTGTGAAGACATTCAAGACATGTATCGCAGGATCACAGGAACAGATATCTGTTTTGACGTGCACAGGGACCAAGTGGTGGACTCGGATGATGAGGACGATGATGACTGAGAAAGATTATAAACCACCTATTCACTTTTTTGACAGAGGATGTGATATAATTAGTAGTCTATTATGTAGTTATCTTCTTCACACACTGGACATTCAAAACAATCAAGCTGATTAACATACAGTAGGCCTACCTTGTGTTTTTACCCACCTATATTGTACAGTATGAGGTAGTTGTGTTTTGTATGAGTAAATGTAAAAAGAAAAACGAAATTATTCAACGTACCCATTACAATTCTGCAGTTTTTGCAATATCAAACAATGTATTAGCTATTTAATTGACTGTCATCTATCTTAGTATTATACCAAAATCCCTTTAATGATGGATATTAAAGGAATTTTGGTATAATACTTACACATCTTTAAACAAACCAATACGAAAACAGCAATCTTTTATCTCAGAAATAGTAGTAGGACCATTCCTAACTCATCATGATACTGAAAACAAATGATAGAACACATAGCTAGACTACACAGGCTCTGAGTCTTCCAGAGTTGATTTCTTATAGTAATTCTTGTTTATAAAGATTTCAGTGGGTTAGTGTTAGATTGTATATTCCTACATGAGCCCTTAAAACCTCTACTACAATCCAAAGGAATTGTAGTAGAGGAAACTGGCCTTTCTTTAGCTACATTTTAAGACATTTCATTTAACCTTCCATGAAACTTTATTTTACTTAAGCTCTTTTGTTTGTTTTCTTATTTAATGCAAAGACCTTTGTTTTTCGTTTGCTTCCTTTTTTTCTAATATCTCTTCATAATTTTGAGCTTCATGTTTTATATGGACAGTGCAATATATTGATACCTTGCCTACACTATCAGACCATTTAACCGTGGGCATTGGCTTTACAGGGATTTCTTTTGGCAGCTTTTGTTTCATTATTATAGTGAGATATTTCAGTATTATAGTGACTTTGCAATGTCAGAGGCTGAAGGCCAACTAATCTAAAAAAGGACCGGGTTTAGGATGCACTCTGGGAGGTGGAAAGAGGGTATAGTAGAATTGTGATGATTTCAAATTATGCCTAAGCAAGACAACGCAGAATGCTATGAGGTACAATATGGAGGGCCTAGAATATTTACGGTACTTTGTTATACCACCATGTTGCACACCAAAAATAACAGTCAACTGAAAATCATGACGCAAATTGCAATACGTCAAATCTTTCATTTAAATGTAGTTTTGTCGGCATGAGCAACAGTCATGACAAAGCCATCTGCCTGGACAAACAGATTAGGAAGGCTTATCCAATTGAAGGACAGTCAGCCACCTTCAGGAGATGATTAATACAGATTTATATATTGGTGATCATGCCAAGTTTACACATGAAGTTTAATATATTTGGAGATGTTGAAAATAAAACTCACATACAGAGTCCAATTGAAACAGAGTACTTTACATAAAAGATACACCAATAAGCATTGCATTTTTCCTCAGCACAATTTTATTATAGTAAAATACTCCACCTACTGGTGTCCTCATAAACATACTGACAGCAGTCATCTGTACACATGCATAGTTTTCCCACAAATGCATACATTACATACCCACTGCTTGAAGCACGATGGGTGTCAAACATTTTACTGCCCCACACAAATGCATGGCAGATCATAAATACTATTATTAAGCTTTGTTTACAGTTTCTTGAACACAAAGGCTATTTTTCAGCCACGCCCTGCTTCACAATCATTCACTTACTGTACACATTCACACCTAGGAGCGTCGCAGTACAACGTCACTATACAAATTGTACTGTAGCTGTTGGAAGTTAAGTGCCTTGCTCAAGAACACTTTGTTGATAAACAACAGAAAAGAATCGCACACTGACAGACCAATGCTGAGGCTCTTGGTGACCTATTCTGTGAGGTCCAGTGCTGTGCTGACGGGTGGAGGGATCAGAGCAGCGGCTGCCACTCTCCGTTCACTGGTCAGAAAGTTGAAGGTAGCACACGCATTTGGCTGAAAAGAAAAGGAAAAGAATATGATTAAATAAATAAGTATTACAGTCAGACAGACAATCCCTGCTTTATTGCGCTTCTTCAGTCTCTTCCTCAAAGTCAAGATAGAGCAATAAGCATATATTTTTTCTCCAGCTCGTTTAACCTATTAAGCTATTTATTGCACGAAGAGCATTACATATTTCATCTTATTTTCAATCACTACACACAGCATACCTAGTCAATAACACAATTTTATTATAGCAAACTACTCCACCCACTGGTGTAGCTTTAAAAGTACAAATGAGTTTATTATGATTTCATATAGGTCCAAGTGTAACTTATAAGCTTGCCTGTTCATAATAAACAGCCGACTGTATCGAAATTAAAATATCAAAGAAGTGTTTAATTTTTATGTCAGGGCACTGCAGGAATAGCCTAGCTGAGCTAGACATCCCAGCCATGTTAAAACAGTGCAGTTACTAGTTAGCTGCACTGTATATAGGCTGGCCCCAGGCTACTGCAGGAAGGCCATCAAATAAAACAAGATTTTAGTCCATTGATAGAATATGTTGAATTTAAGGGTTAAGGGTGATAACCTAATCTGCAATGAAATAGATAAAGAATGCATGCTCAGCCCTGCACCATTCAAAGTCACTGGATTGGTTTAAAGATGGGGATTCGGGGGAGTTAAGATTTCAGAATCTCAACAAAAGACACTGGTGTCTACATGATAAGAAAGAGACACCGTTGTCTACTGTCTACATATTAGCGACTTTAAGCAATGCTACGGCAACGGCAGATGACAATGGGAACCGGAAATGATCAGCGCTCGATAGATCAACCTGCCGCCGTCGCAGCCGTTCCTACAACAGCAGAGGCTACCTTTCCACGTAGCGTCTACAACGCCTGCTGCGCGGTCACGTCGCCATGGGAACCAAAGAGTTCAGTAATAACAGGGGTTGGGACCCCGTCGCGGAAGGCTGTTGCTTAATGATTTTGACTGCTATGGCGATTACGTCATAGCAGCCGTAGTCCCGCCTCACGTCGCGGTTGTAGAAACGGTGTGCTTAAACTGGCTATTGACAAGAAAGAGAGAGGAGAAAGTGCTACAGTCAGCTAGGGCATTAAGGCCACTGTGGCCTCAGGTCATGCCATTGGTTTGAGGGGCACATGGCCAAACTGAGGGGCAACGCAGGCCATGAAATTCCTGCCCTCTGCTCTTTGTGTAAAGTGTCTTGAGATTCGCACAATTTTTTAAACTGAATAGAATAATAGATTGTGTGTTTATTTTACCGTGTCCTGAACCTCCACAGCAATGCCTTTACGCTTCAGAAGGGCAAGGACGTTGGGATCAATCCGTTCAACCCGAGCTCCTGTTCCCAACACAAGTATCTCTGTAATCATGACAAAAGAGCATGAAAGAAATGATTAGAGATGCTTGGTGCCAGCCTAGCGTAAAATGGGATATTTATCATGTTTAATTCTATTTTTACCTATTCGTGGCTCTAGCATGTGAAAAAGTGAGACGCTCTCTTCTGTAATGTCGACGTGACTGCCAACCTGCAGAGGGAAAGAGATTAGCATTTAAGACCGGTTTTATACTTTTACTACAGACTACAGTGTCACACAGCAGAAATAGACGATCTACAAGCTCGTGATAATGTTTTTCCCAATAATGACTTGCCCCAAAAAAAAGGGACACCAGGGTTAAGCCCTTTGCACACAGGCGTGTTTATCCGCACGGATAAAACGGACAATTTCATTTTTTTTAAAGAAAACAATGATTCTCTACACACCGGATCATGCACACCGGATCCGAATTAGCTGTGCGACGAGTGGCTGCGGCCGTGCGTTTTTTTCTCGATCGAACCCAGTTTGATTCGTGCGTCTTGTCGCATGCGGTAAAAAACTCATCACTCCTTTTATGACTCCTTTTGGGATCCGCAGCGCCGATTCCGCACAGCATTGCACACCAAATCCAATACGTTTTATTCGTGCAGCAAGCGAATAAAACTCAACTGTCCTGTGTGCAAAGGGCTTTACTTTATGTGCCTATCAAACAAGTTAATACAGGTCAAATGGTCACCTGAACATTTTGGGCACCACAATGTGTTAAATTGTCTATTTATTCCAAAATGAAAAAAAAAAAAAAAAAAAAGAAGTATGCATGATTTGAACATGCATGGTACATCATTATCAGATTATATTATAATTATTATATGTATTTGGCCACCATTTATAAAATATTGAACATTAAATGTCAATCAATAATAGTTAAATGAAATGAAAAATGATCATGTTCATGATCAGCATTACAGAAAGTAAAACAAACAAATAAAGAGATTGGAGCATCAGCAACTCAATGCAACTCATCCTCCTTACGTTCCACTGCAGGATGGCTGGAGGCAGTAAAGCACAGGGCCCAAACACCTTGTTTCCGTCTATGTTGAATCCTCTGGGACTGTAGCTGTGGATCATGACCCCACCGCCCGGTTCCTTCTGCATGACAGACACAGTGGTGCGCTGGTACATCTCATCGTCTTCAGGACCAAGTCTGTGCCCCCGAGACTGGAGAATGAGACTGGAACAGAGATGGGAGAATAATCATTATTATCGTGATCATGGACCGTAAAAAATATGGACAGCGTCATGCCAATGGTTTCTACAGGCCGTTAATGAAGCCTATTTTTCAATAATCGTATCGCAGAGATTTAAATTCATCATGAACTTGTCCTCCTTCATACGCTGGGATGAATTAGCTTTTGTTGTTGAGCTGCAAATTCAGTCCCACTTAAACCCTCTACACTTCATAAAACTGAACAATAAAGACTAGCACATTTGGTATGCTCTTATTTCACTATACACAAATCGATTTACCAAATAATATAGCCGATATAAAAAGAAAGTAAGTAAAAGTAAAAAAAAAACATCCACTTTCATGAGCTATCAAAAGGTTTATTTCTGATTTACTATGTGAATTTAGCATTTTAAATCGGAGTTTCTTTTTCTTATATTTAAATCCTATTGAGAAAGAAAAACCTGGCCTGTATATATAAAGATTACACAATGCGACGTAGCTCTGTTTACACAATTCTGTACCCCCTACTACAACAACTGTATTATGTTCCCCATTTTCAACAGTTTCTATTTTATTTTGACACTTGCTTTGGCAATGTAAACATATGTTTTCTCATGCCAATAAAGCTCCTTTGAATGAATTAACTCATTCCTCCTTTCCAACTACACAATGGATAGATTTGCAGCCCTAAACGTATCCATTCTTCTTTACAAACGTCACTTGTTCAAATTCAATGATATAAAGCAAACCACATGAGAGAACAGATGGCATATGATTAGTCTCAAGGCAAAAATGTTCCCATAATACAAACTGCCATTGTAGTACAAGCCAGGACCTTGGGCTTATTTCTGCCAAGAGGTTGCCAAGAGCACAAGTTCTGACAGCCTTATCTGCCAGGAGGATGGCCTGCTCCCATATTACATGTAGATTTTAGACAAGAGATCATTAAAATGTATTCCTGATTGATTGAATACTTTATTAGCAGTTCGCATAGGAAAGGACATGAGTCATGACAGTTCAGATACATAAGGTTTTAAACTCAAGAAAGGACAATGGCTTGTTTACATTGGGGTCCTTTATTCTTTTCCCGACATTACTATACGTGTCAAATCATTTCCATACCTCGTGAAAACTGGGGATGCTCGAGGGGAGAGGTTGAAACTCTGGGCTGATCTTTGAAGCAGTCTCGCACACAGCATGTTGATGTTGTTGTTGATGGAGTCTGACAGTGTGAAGCGGTCTGTGAAAGACAGAGGGACAGAATTATTTGTAACACCGGCCCGGGTACAGTTTCCGGTAGCGTATACCACAAGGTGAAATCGAGTGATTTACCAAAAATAATGTATTTTTATTTATGTATTTTTATTGGTGGCCTTAACAAGTACATCCGTTCACACGTGAACTTTCATGTAAAAAAAAAACAAAAACAAAAACGAATCACATGTTTGCACAGCGTGACATCGCAGATTAAACAATTATAATTCTGTCGTTGATTAAGTTAGCCTAGAGGGCAGTGGTGGTAAACGTACCAATACTGCGATATATACTCCGTTACAAGTAGTAAGTCCTGTATTAAAAATGTAGTAGTACAAAGGCATTGCCGGTATTAAAATGTAGGCTACTTAAAGTACCAAAAGTAACTAGCACAATGAGTAACTGTGGTGGTAACTAAAGTTTACAAATGCATGTAGTGGAGTAAAAGTACAATATTTGGATCTAAGATGTAGTGCAGTACAATTAAAAGTATTGGAAAATTGGAAATACTCAAGTACAAATGACTCAAAAGTAAGTTACTTGAGTAAATGTACTTAGTTACTTTTACACACCACTGCTAGGGGGTGTGCCCAGAGATCACAAGCGCCCCCTGCTGTCTACTGGGCAACATTGCAACTTTTAAATTGTGTTGTAAATAGGAGGCAGAGAGAGAGATCCGATCAGGCCATGTCTTGAAGAAGAGACTTGTAGAATTATCTCTGCCTTTAAACTAATCACCAGTTCATAGTAGTTCTAGGATAGGGAGGTATTTGGGTGACACTGTAGACAGTGGATTCTGGTAGTGTGGAAGACGTGTATCATGTATCGGTCTCTGTATTCCTTCAGGTCCACGGAGGCCAACTCGCTGCACTTCGCAGCCGGGGAGAGCTTCCTAATCCTGGAGAGAAGCAACAAACACTGGTGGCTGGGCTCTCGCTGCAGCTCGGGCGAGACCGGCTACATCCCGTCCTCGTATATCGAAATAATCCAGGTAGGGACTTTAATTTAAACTTGCACGTGACTGTGTAGTGAATGAGGCGATCTTTTCAAAGCAAAGAAGGGTCCAATTGTGAAGTCTAGGCTAGGGTGTGTGCGTGTGTGTGGCGCTGTGGTACTACTGGGTAGTGGGTACTGGGAAGAGGGACGATAGATAGAGGGGCTTGTCTGCACTGGCATGCTGGTGCTGTAAACCAGAAGGCCAGAGGAACATTTGCCAGCCAGTGATGTTGTCATGAAGTTTTGTTTTATTTTATTATTATTTTTATAGCATAAAAAAACAATAATTTGTATTAGGGATTTTGATACATTTTGGGGGACACTCTCCGACAGCCGAATGAATACCACAGGCCCATAAGGTACTTAATATATTATGTCACTGCAGTCAGAATGTTGTTACTGCGACAGAGGTGTGGAGAGGTGCGTACTTTCCTGTCACGCGCAGTTCTGAATTGATGGACTCGACGACTGCAACCTCAGCACGGACACGGTCAGCAGGACAGAACACTGGTCCCATGAAACTGAAAACCAGGACAATAACACGACTTTCATCTGATGGCACCAACGCAGAAAGAAAAAACAAGCAAACATTGGTTCAAACCAGATTACACTATGACAAGATTTATTTTATTTAATAATACACCCAATACTTAATCTCTGCCAAGCATTGTTATTGTCTGACAGAATGACAGATAGTGTTCCGCACCCTACATAGTTTTGGTTTCTACTTTATTCTCGGGGCTGTAAACTTGTCAGAACATGCATTGTAGTTTATTACATAATAGACTTTGCAACCGCATACTAATTTGACTCCATCTGGGATGTAGCCTACTTTGCTTGTTGTTCAGTACACAGGTTGTCTAGTGTCATTCATGTCCTTTTTGGGAGACTTATGATGCTGAGCTGTGTGTTACATTACATTGCTTAAAAGCCTGGTTATGTTAGATAACTGCCCTAGTTCTTAAAAGCTGCGATCCCATATGCCTTCCGGGCCACACATTTGTTCCCTTTGGGGCTCCAATCTCATAATTATGCATGCTGCCACATTAATGAATATTTCACTCCATCTCCTACCCACTCGGCAGTAGATGAGTGTAGAGAGGCCGGCTAGGAAATGGAATCAGAAGGTCACCAGTTTGATTCTCAGCTCGCCCATCTACAGTGTATAATGTCAAAGTGTCCCTGAGCAAACTGCTCATCAGAGCCATCTGAGCAGCCTGCAGCTGCCCTCAGGCTCCCTGGGGAACAAGAAAATACTCTCTTTACCCTAGTTTGTATCTTCATCAGTGATGGAAGAAGTATGTCTACTCTTACTTAAAGGGGAGAACCACCCATTTTCAATATTGAACTATGTCATTAACATGCCTTTGAGTTGTTATGTGGACATTTAAAAAAAGTACCCCCCCTTCTGTGTTGCCCAAAACTGGAGGATTGATTGTGGGGTTTGGCTTGCAAAGTACACCTTAATGATGTCATCACGGTGTACTTGTGCAAGCCAAACCCCACAATCAATCTATTACAAGTAGAAGTCTTGTGATTAAAAATGTACTTGAGTGAAAGTACAAAAGTATCTGAATCAAAATATACTTCAAGTACCAAAAGTAAAAGTAGTCATGTAGTCAGCAGTCAAGTTCAAAATGTGTCAAAAGATATTTAGAAAATAGATTTCCACCACTGATCATCTTTAATATGCTCTTCTCTAGGGTCCAGAGCAGGATGAGGTGTTGCAATCCATTGATAGAGCTATCGAAGGCATCCATAATGTTGCGATGAAAAATGGAGGCAAATACAACTTGGAGCAACGAGATGTCTTACAGTGAGTGCAAATGGACACAATGAACTAAATTCATTCAGTGAGTCACTGTAGAGCTAGATAATAATCTATATTGATATACCAACAATTATTTCCCCTCTGACTTTTGTTACAGAAAGTTGATCCATCACAGAAAGGAGACTTTGGCGCGACGAAACCCAGTAACCTCTGGTCAAAAGCAGGGCCTCTCCTCGTCTACCAGTGAAATAACGCTCAGTCATACCCCTCCACCACCCAATGGTCTTAACCGAGACTATGGACGTCAGGCCAGTGTGCCACTGTCTGGAAGTCTGGACAATATGCAAGGAGAACAGGGTTTTTACCAGGTAAAACAACACACTGAAGCCCTTTGCAGCTCATTTAAACCCAGTGTCCCTATTTTGGGCACGTCATTATAGCTGAACATGAAAAAAAAAAGAAAATCCTTGCAGACCAGCTATTTTAGTTACTCGTTATTTTGTTTACCGTATTTATATTCCTTTATACTAATTTTTACTCGGTCGAGTTCGTCGTACAACAAAGTATAGGGCTTAAGTTGCCAATTCACAATTTAATCTGAGTTTAATGCACTTTGCACTCATTTCTCCTGTTTTTCCTCTCGTGCAGGTGCCTCCTCAGCCCCGACGTGCTGCCCCCATCACCCCCCCACCCCCTGAAAAACAGAGAGGCAGCCGACGCCCAGGTCAGAGCTCGGAGAGCATCGTTATCATCCCATGTTCTCAATGATATGCCCTATCTATTTCTCGATTCATCATTCACAGCATCTATTGCTAAGTGCATATTCTTCATATTACGATGTAATACACCGCACCACAGTCTGTTATTTCTTTTCCTCGTATTACTGGCTACTGACATACGTTTAACACCCGTACTCTATTCTTAGTCGGTTCCCTTCCTTCTAGTTGGGTGACTGTAACAGGAGCCCCTGTTCTATGTCTCCTTCTGATCCTCTGTGTGCAGAACCAGAAGTCCCCTCCAGGGCTTCTTCTCTGGCTCCGTCCCCCGGCCCGTCCCTCTCAATCAGCACCGCCTCCACAGAATCCGGCTCCTCCCACTCACTGGTCTCTACTGATGTAAGCCTCCCGAGTGTTGCCAGCACCCCTCCCCCTCCCGTGCCAAGCCGCGTCAAGCCAAACCCACCTGCCCCGGACGAGCTGCCCTCTGATTCCTCTCCCCAACCAGCTGTGTCCAGGAAGAGCCCTGCGCCGCAGCCCCCTCAGCCCACTGCCCCCCCCTTGCCCACTAAGGAGGACCAGCCTGAGAGCGATTGGCCGGTTGCCCCTCCTTCTGTCGCTGAAACCCCTCCTGGCAGCCCCACTACCTCTGAGCCGGTTCCCTTGACAACGGGGGCCGAACTGATCGAGCTGGTACGGAAGAACACAGGCCTGAGTTACGAGTTGTCGCGGGTCGCCGTCGGCGTGGTCGTGGGCCATCTGCAGGTCACCTTACCTCAAGCTTCCTCTGCCTTGGAGAAAGTCCTTCTCTCGTTGGTAGAGAGCAAGGTGAGATTTGGTGATCAACCGGGGATTCACTACAGCAGAACCTGGCTAGCCTAAAACATTGTTGACAGTGACATTGAGGATCTTGGAGGATCTTTGATTGAAAAATTTGCCAAATTCTAGATGAAACAACCATTTTGATATTGTATTACATTTTTCATATTGTTTATTCAAATTTATCAGATTGCAGAACTTCATATGTTGGCCAGCATTACAGCCATGCACATTTTGTAATTCCCAGAAGAGTCTAATACCAAAACATGTTTGACTCCATAGATCTGTTTCGCCCAGTAATGGAGTACATGTTGTACCCGTTGTCTCAGTACCCAGTGCGGTACCCACTACCATGCGTCCAGCTAAATATGGAGAAATGGGATCTCCATATTTGTAGTTCAAATGGAGTTCTAATGTGCACGCCACCACTTACAATGGCGCAGTGGCACAACTGTGATTCAGCCTAGTATGGGTTGGGTTGGTCAATTAGAAACCGATGCCTACACCTCCCCAAATGCACAGAAACTTGGTGTGTCCTCCATAGACCTGCAGACAGACAGATGAAATGACAGATGATATGTGTGGTTTTTCGTATCTACTGTTGGTACAACCCTAACGTCATCGCTGACGCACATGGCCAAGTTTGTGTGCATATTAGACAGACTCAGGCTTTGTGATTTGATTTCATAGATAGATTATGCTTCTTCAAACAGCCAGGAGTTGACAGTGCTTTTGTCAGTGATAACAGACATGTGTACTAATGGTAAAGTGTCTCTGCAGAATCTGAGCTCCGCGTTGCCACAGGGTCAGGTCTGTCATGATGAACAACGTCTGGAGGTTATCTTCACGGACCTGGCGCGCCACCGTGATGATTCCCAACAGCGTAGCTGGGCCCTCCATGAAGATCATCAACTGATCGCTTGTTACTTAGAGGAACTGTTGAAGATACTGGTAATAATAAAGACATTAATATTGTGACGTTAACCTGTACATTTACCGTCCAGAGAGTGTGAAATACAAAGCTTCACCATTAATTAATTCATGTCATTGTTGCTGCGTGTTTGTCCCCAGACTGATGCAGATCCAGCGGTGTGTAAGAGGATGTGCAAGGTCAACCACTCTGAGCCAGTCCTGTCTCTAGTGTCATATTATCAGATGGTAGGACATTGCTGCATCTATCATTTATTTTTGGAATTATATGAGTACTGTACGCAATTAGACCATAAAATGATCCCAAAATAAGGATGAAAATACATAATTTAGTAATAGTAATAGATAATACTTAAATAGTAATAGATAAATACAAGTTATCTATTACTAATATTGTAATATATTAATATGGTTACCCAGCAGCCAAAACAATTACTTTTCCTTTTATAACGTTGAACAAAGACAACGGTTTTCATTTTGTGGTGGATATTTGAAACCATTACCTGATACATCATCACCAAACCAATATTCGTTTCCAGGAATTATGAGTGAGTAGAGAGGCATTTCTCCCATTCCCGGGTTAAATAAGCGTGTCACTGGTCACTTGGTAGAAAGTCATTGCTCTCTGTGTGGCTCTGCAGGAGAATCGTGTGTCACTGCGGCTGCTATTGCTCAAGGTGTTCGGAGCAATATGTAGCCTGGACGCTGCCCTCATCTCCACCCTTCTCAACTCCATTCTGCCCATGGAGCTTGCCAGAGATCTGCAAACTGAGAACCAGGGTAACAAGTGCTACTTTTTACCCTCTGCACAGATCCTCTCAATATGAATCCTGAGTGTTATGCCTAACTTGTCCTCTATTGTATAACGGCATGACACGTGCTGTTGCAAATTAATACAACTTCTTTTTTCATGTGCAATTCACACTATACTTTTTAATGTCTCTCGCTTTCCCAGAACACCAGAAGATGTGTTACACAGCCTTGGTACTTACCATGATCTTCTCAATGGGGGAACAGGTGCCATATCATCACTATGGTATGGACATTATTCGTGATACGCTTGTGAAAGAACTACTACGTTGTAGACTGCAGCCACATGATTGAAGTTATACTATAGATCACATCATATAATCATAGAAATACAAACAACTAGTATCTACACATGTTTGTTAATATGACAATATTACAGTAAATGTGCATAAGTGCTACCCATATAATCATGAAGGCAAGCAAGTACTTCTTAATGGTGCCTATCCCAAAGATTTCCGGGTGGTTATTTTCATGTCCGTGGTGCCTATCCCGAAAATCACTGGGTTTTGCCTTTTATTGCTTTCTTTTGCAGGTGAAAGTAGGCATTCTAATCTTCATTCAGAATGAAATTTGCTCATATCTAACTATTTTTGGATTCCGTGTGGCTCTGCAGAGTTGTGGCAAAATGGTCAAAAAAGGCTGGCACATATACCCACCCAAATTGGAAAAGATGCTGGCACTAAGGCTGACACATTAATTTAATTTGTCCCCTTTTATTGTTGTTGGGGTATATGCACATTCCATTTGCACATTTGTGGAATTTGTCCCATCCTAAATATTAGAAGTGACTGGCTGCGATGAATAAGGCATCCTGGGAGCAGGTAGGGGTTAAGTGCCTTGCTCAGTGGCGCCTGTTAACAGTGACTCTGTGACTCTCTGTTGTCAGAGCATTTGAATGCAGAGTTTGTTCAGTACCTTCTGAATGTGGTGGAAGAGGGGCTTCCATCAGACCCCACAGAACAGCTTCCTGACCTGTTTCTAAACCTTCTCCTGGCATTCAACCTCCACCACACAGGTGAGGCCACACTTTGTTTAAGTCTGTTCAGTTTTCTTGCTGCACTAACTTTACCAAGAAGATTATGAATAATTATTGTAATGTGAATAAAGTGTGTGTGTGCGTGCGTGTTGTCTCTTTCACCCAGTGCCCAGCACCAATGTGATTATGCAAGAACTTATTAAGAAGAATATGAAGGTCCTGACAGAGAAAGTTGTGCTGCTTCTAAACAGGGGCGGTAAGATGGTTTTGTTATATATGTCATATACTGTATGTATATGACATCTATCTATATCTATCTATCATCTATCTATTATTACATTTAAAGTAACATGACATAACATAAAAATACATTAATAATAATCCAAAACTTAATCTCACTTTCTGTTATTATTTCTGTTATTATTACAATAGCTTCTTCCTCTCTCTTTCTTTGTGTGTCCCCTCTCTAGATGACCCTGTATGTGTATTCAAACATACCCCACCTGCCCCACACTCAGTACTTAAGTTCCTTCAGGATGTGTTTGCTAGCAAAGACACCTCAGACATCTTCTACCGCACCGATATGATGGTGATGATCGACATTGCTGTTCGACAGATATCTGACCTCTCGCCCGGAGACAAGGTGAAATGCAGACATAGGGCCATCTCGTTCCTGTTCCAGTCTACACATTTACTAGAAATCTTTTTTTGTTTTTATGCCGTTAAGCCAATGGTCTAATTTACCCCATTTTCTCTCTTTTATGTGCAGTTGAGGATGGAATATCTCTCCCTCATGCACTCCATCATGCGCTCAACGGACTACCTGGAGCACCGGCATCGCCTCGACGATCTGCAGTCGGCGCTGCAGAGGATATTACGGGAGGAAGAGGATCCGGGAGAGGACAGTGGGAGCGCCACAGTGAAACAGATGGATAAGCTAATAGTGCAGGAGATCTACAAGGAATTCCCCCAGATCTGTGAGAACTAACCATACCGGCATCGATTGTGCTCTCTCAACACTCTAGAATGGTCCCTTATGGCGTGGGATAGCGCTGATGATGAGCTTGATTAGAGTACAGAAGTCCTGACGTCACTCGTTCATCCCCTGGGTTGCAGACGTTTTTGAGCTGTGCTACCCGCTCCTATAACTGGCTTTGTCTGTATGTACGCATGTCCTGCGTCTACTCTGTATGGATGTCCCGCCTCATCCCACATTGACCAAGCTTCGCGGGATGCTTAATGAAATTAACTCATAAATAACAGCGCTCAACACTGGGTGTGATTTCTATGGAGAATAACTTTGGGTCCTCTTATCTCAGAATCGTCTCATATAAGAATTGTGGACCAAAAATAAATGAACTCTCCCAGTGATATTGTAGGCTCTGTACCGTTTATGATCAGTCAGTCACTCATATTTGATACAGTCTGTTTCTGGCAAAAATGTAATTAATTGAATTAAAACATTAGCGTTTTATCACAGTCAGTTGATTCTTCATATCCATATGAGTCAAACCACAGGGATCATTTTTTATTTTCGGAACACAGTTCTTATTTCACGCAATATAAAAATAAATCTGCAGGAATGGGGGAAAAACGCGACCCAGGGCGGATGTCTGTGTAAATTACGTCAGACTTCGGTGCTCTCTGGGGTTGAACTAGTGAGTCTCTGCCGGTGCCAACTTGTTGTACTAAGAAGGAAACTGACTTGACTTGTCTTTTAGGATTCCATTCATACATAGTTCTGGGGTAAAACAGGCATTCACTTCTTTAGCTTTCATGCATTTTCTTTTTCTCTCTTAAATTCTTTTCACCAATATGGTCAAGTTTTCTCCTTCAATACATTTGAAGAAAGGGGGAAAAAAAACATGTGAATGCAAGAAGAGAAACATTGATGTTCAGCCATACAGAAGTTAAGCATAGTGGAAGTCCATGATGTGTGCACGGTGCACCCCTGAGGGACCAAACTACTGTGGATTACTGAGAGCACTGTTAATTTCATAGAATGCTATATTCTTAGCCTGTCGTGGTGTTCATCTCTTTCATCAGCTCTCTCATCTCACAAACTGGCATGGCCTGTCGATTACAACAAAGTTAGTTACCCAACATGGTTACCTAATAATAATAATTAATAATACAGCTTGATCCAGTGGTTACAATAGCTATGCTTTGATCTTTGTAACTCACTGTTGAATTGGCAATGCTGCTACATGATAAGTCTACTTTACTGAAATGGCCCAGTCTCTTATTTAGTCTGTATTGTGCTTTTCACTTCAAAAACAAGATAGATTACTGTGTGCATGGAACTAAAATACTAAAATGTCAAAAGCCTCTTACTGTTTACATATTTTGTTTTTTCCTGTGTTCTTCTTTCTACAAAATATATACTGCATTAATCTTGAAACTAACTGCTGCAGTAAGGCTTTATAATAAGGAATACAGTAGGCCTAAGCTTTCGTTAATGCATTACATTTTGGCTGACTACTTATGAGCAGTGGCTCGTTGAAAGGGAAAAGGTATTCCACTGTTATTATTTATATCAGAGAAACTTGTGTTATTAATATTATTTACCTCAAGGCAATCCATGGATCTATTTTGGTCTAGATGTCTAAAAGATATTAGGCAAGATTAACAGTTTTTACATGGATTACATGTAAGGGGCTCGATAGACAGAATATCGTTGCGGTGCCAATAAATCAGCCAACTCAGTACTCTTTCAATTAATTAATTGGCTCCATTAATAGGTCCAGTTGAGAATTGCTGAAATAGGAAAAACATGGGGGGGGGCATGCCTTTAGTCTTATCAAGGTCTAATACTTTAACAGCAAAATGCACAAATGTACATATCCTTATTTGTTCCATTATCTCATGCATTCTTATGTTATTTCTTTTTTAAATAGTTACTGTGTCCTCATGGATTCTTCTGGAAGCTTACTTTAAACACTTTCTAAAATGTTGCCAATTAGTCTTTCACTCGTCATGTATGAGCCTATGTCCTTGTCTGTTTTTAGTGTTAAAGAGTGCGTTTGCTTATGTGAATGTTCCTACGTGTTGAGAGCGTATGCATACCACCTACAGTGTCAGATTTATTGTGTCATCTTCTCTTCGTTATCATATCATTGTTCATGAACTGGCTTTTCCCGCTGTCACAATAAAACTATATTTTTTCCCCAATTTAAATGGTTGGAACAGATGTTGGTAGAGAGGATAATAGTATCAAACTGTATTTTCCTAATGTTTACAAAATAAATACAAAATAATAACAATGAGCTGTGTGAATGTCATGTCTTTGATTGAATGAATACTTTCTTAAGAGTTTGTAGATTGTACAGTGGCACGGTGTACTAAGATTGTTAAGGATATAAAAATAATATAGGGACTTGTTTCCATTGTGGGCCTGTAGTGTATTCAATGTATTAAGACAGTTAATATTACCAAATATTACACATTCTTCAAAGAATTCTGTAAAGTAATTATTAATATGATAATAATCGTCCTTATTATGTACAGATCTATCTAAAAAATGCATGCAGATGCAATGCCAGCACCCTAAATCATCAGTGACTGGAAACTTCGAGGAGCCCCTGGATGTAGTCTCGCGTGGCCAGACTGTTGCCTCCGCGATTTGGTCAAATGCTCCCAGCATACAGTCTGGCAGACGGAAATAGAAACGGTGAGTGCGAGATGAAGCGGAAATGAAGCCCCCACGTCACTTCCGTTTCAGTCTCACATCACACATATTTATCATTATATAAATAAAAATCATATAAGCATGTTTAGCTTGCTGCTTAGCAGAAATGACATTTTAAAATATATTCTTTTTAACGTTAATGCCCGTTTTCGATACTCGCCGTTCGGGAGCTGCTGTTCCAGACTCTATATAGCATTCAGAGATTGTGGAATAGTTGTCTGGCTACGCGAGACTACCCTGGATGCAGACATATGGGCGGACCTCACCTCGACAACAGGCAGGATGTGACGCACCTCAACGCTTGGCAGGATGTGACGTCACCTCCACAAGGCTCCAGGGCCGACTCTGACTCTCCACACCCTCTAGCCCGACCTGGGACACCCTCCTCGGCCACTTTCCGCCCAGAGCCGGCCTCTATACCTCCGTGACGGAGGGTCCGCGGACCCCCAGAGCACCAGGGCCGACGTGCCGGACCCTCAGCCCGACTTGGGACACCCTCCTGGGGGGGGCGCCACCCAGTAGCGGCCTCTATACCTCCGTGACGGAGGGTGTTCCCACTTTGTGCGGGAGAGTTTTTCAAAGGCAGGGACAGGGGAGATCAGCCCAGGGGCTCCTTGGAACGGACCTAGCTCGGGCTAGGAGCGACCGTTCGAGGCGGGACTGGTACCCACGCGTCCGGCTCGGGGCCCCGGAGCCAGCCGTGGTGGAGCGCCGCGGTACTGCAGGCGGCGGAAATACGGCCACAGCTCGGCCCCAGAGCCACCTGCAGGGACGGGGCCGGCTCCCAGGGGGTCCCCGAGGGGTCCCCCACGCTCGGGGACCCCCGCGGACCACCTCGCAGCCCGAAAAAACCCGGCCGAAACGGCCAAACCCAGCCCTTCCACCGCATCTATAGCGGATACCCAAGCTCGTGGCCGTGGGGCTAACATATTGTATATTTACTGTATGTATACCATTGTGTTTCATGTGTATAAACATATTGTGCATTCAATAATATGCTATTAAAATAATAGATGAATATGATCATGCTTTTATTTTAAACATGCATGTACCACTGCCATTTATAAACATAGTTTATTAACTGACAACCAATGTCAATACTATCAATCTAGCACAAACAATCTGCCAATTACACAATAATCATGTAAACAAGCTATTCAAAAGAGGCAGATATTTTATATTTAAAGACAAAATATTATTTTTTCTTTCTTTTTAAAAAAACAATACAGATATAGATTTTATATAATTATTATTATTATTGTTCAACAATTTCGGGGACCCCAGTATCCCCGCGGACCCCCTAGGAGTCACAGACCCCCTGTTGAAGAACCCTGGTGTAAAGCCTTTTATATCCATGTGTTACTTCGAAACATGAAGACGAACGGCGCTGCAGGGTTAGCACTATGGGTTAGCAGCTGGACTGGTCCAGGGTCTCCCTCACGCTCTGCAAGGAAGCAGCCTCTAACACAGGACCAAGAATTCCACTGCCCTACTAGTGCTACACTCTAGTCAAAATAAACTAAACTACTTCGCTAATCACAAAAACAAAGGTTATTTTGTGTTGTTGAAAGTGTATTCTCGAGAGTGGCCAACCTCTCAGCACCCCATCCACGCTGTAAAATACACTTTATGAGCAGAAAATAAAATAAAAAAGTGCGCAAGTGACTTCTTGCCGCTTCTGCCTTGGAGGAATGAGGTCACTTCCTGCCTCCCATTGAGCTTCCTGTCTCCCATTGAGCTCCATGGGCTACAGGAGAATCTCTTTGAGGAGTCTGCGGCTGGGTGCTCTCGGAGAAACTTCACACTGGACTTCCAAGTTCAAGCAACTCTGTCTTCAGAAGGTTGACATTTCAATAATGCTTGTTTTGAGTGGTCTTGTGTAATGTTTGAGATATGGATTTAAATATGAATAATTCACTGCATGCGCAAAATATATTACATTTTTTACTTTTATACAATATTATATTTGTTTTAGATCACTCGCTCCTGCCACTCATATCATGGTTGACATTGTGGTTTAAAATCTAGTCGGACCACAAATAGAGACGTACAGGCAAGGCTGTGCTACTGTGAACTGTGTCCGGGTAGATAATATTTGGGTGAAAGGTCCAGCTTCCTCGTCACACTTTCACAGGTTGACAGTTCAAAGTGGCAGCTGCAGATCAGGTCTGTTTTTGTCCTGATTTCCTCGTAAAAGAACCAGTAATGTAACTTATACGCTATTAATGACGGTAATTCATTTGCATGTTGTTTTGTTTTGCTTTTTACAGAACCGAACCAACCATGTCTAAGCAGAAGCAAGCAGCAATAAGTCCAGGGAAGAACTTCTTCGCCGGGGGGTTCGGAGGAATGTGCCTGGTCTTCACTGGACATCCACTCGATACCATAAAGGTAATACGTCTAATAATGTGTCTCATTTAAACATGTATATCAGCGAAAATACTTTGGTATCAGTAGCTAACGTTAATGCTGTAATTGGTGTCAGGCATAATCGCCTATAACATTTTCGCCAGGTCTTTTCACGGGGCACTTTTGCCTTGGAGGAGAGTCTTTTCACCTACCTGTCTGAGCCATTTCGCCTACCCTCAATTCTGCTGTCAGACTGTCCATGTTTTCATATTATCTCTTTGTCATTTAAATATTATAGTGACTGTGACAGTGGTGTTACATGTCAAACCTACACACGGCTATCCTATGCACTCCATAGTAATCACATAAATACAGAGCTATTGGAATCAGGTGCGCCCAAATAATTAATTAATCCATGTCCCGATACTATACATTCTTTGGTGCAGTATTGAACAGTATTGTAAAATGAACAGTATTGTAGGCCTATATTGTTTTAACATTAGGCTATACAAAATATATATGTAGGCTATTAGCCTGTATAGGTCTATATAAGATATGCTACACCTAAATAGCCTATAGAATCAACCTTGTCTGTCAACAGGCATAAAAAACTATTTTGCTATTTTTTAGGAATAAAATGTGATGTAGATAATAAATGTCAAGTAAACTGTTAGATTCACTTGACACCACTGTCACAGTCACTATAATATTTAAATGACAAAGAGATAATTTGCAAACATGGACAGTCTGACAGCAGAATTGAGGGTAGGCGAAATGGCTCAGACAGGTAGGTGAAAAGACTCTGCTCTAAGGCAAAAATTCCAGGCGAAAGGACCAAATGCGTGTAGGCGAATATGTTATAGGCGAAAGTGCTGGTGACCCTGTAATTGAGTAAGTACTAATAGCAAGCCAATGCAAATAAGAAGTTACCTTATATTGTTGAATTGTCATTTTAGCTTGAGTCATTTGGGTACATATTATAGACTTAAAATGCTTCTGTTTGTAGACTTGATGCTGCTAGTTTGACCCATCTGCCCTTTGACCCATATTCTGTTATCAGGTTATATGACAGCAGTTAACTCGGGTAACAGGAGAATTAATCCTCCTGTTACAATTGTTAGCGCCTGTAGTGGTCATACACCATAGATTTCCAACCCACTAAGCACGCCGTCTAAAAGTGGTCTAATAGTGGTATAGATTTGAAAGTTTTTTTGTCGTCTAAACTTAGACTAGACGACTAATAGACGTCTAATAGTCGTCTAAATATAGACGGTCTGCATTTAGACGGTCTGCATTTAGACGACTATTAGACGTCTATTAGTCGTCTAGTTTAAGTTTAGACAACAAAAAAACTTTCAAATCTATACCACTATTAGACCACTTTTAGACGGTGTGCTTAGTGGGAACCTGTGGGCCGCAAGGATATATATTGCAAGTGGACTCCCAAATAAATGGCAAAACACATTTTAATGATAATATAGCATTAATAGTTCAACATTAACATGGTCAGATGGGTGGACTGCGGACGCTTCAAGATGCAAGCAAACTACTTTCTGACAGACTAATGTTCCCCTGAGGTATTCTGGAATGTTGAGACAAAAAGGAAAAATGCCTATTTGCATCCTGTGTGTTGAGTATGATGTCATTTCTGTTGGGACGGCTGTGCAATTAGTGTTGTGACTAAACATTCAAGAGAGACAATTTGAACGATTCTGTCGGTAAGCCGACAGAAAATGTCCAACTAGTTAGACAGGATGTAGTTGGTAGAAGTGGACCCTGATCCAGAAAAGTGTCCTACACCAAGCATATGAAGGTAGTAAGGCACGCTAATAACGTCATTATTTTAGTTTTGATTAAATGCTATGACCGAAAGCTTGCTATAAGAAAAGGAGAAAAGCACCTCTCCCAAGTTTACTGGCAGATGAGCTGTGTTTTGTCACTACTCAGTTTTGAAAGAAATATAGAATGTGCCTATTGCAACGCACTGTAAATTATACTAGGTATCTTATGCATGCATGCTCTCCTCTTTCAGGTGCGTTTGCAAACACAGCCACTGCCTAAACCTGGAGAGGCCCTCTTGTATTCAGGAACCATCGATTGCTTCAAAAAGACCCTTGCTAAAGAGGTAAGTGAGCATGGCTATCTCTCTACTACAGCCAATATTGTATTATATTTTTTTCACAATACGTTTTATCATCCTTGTACCCTCTTCACCTCTTTTGCAGGGCGTGAGAGGCCTATATAAAGGTATGGCAGCCCCACTAGTTGGAGTAACACCCATGTTTGCCGTCTGTTTCTTTGGATTTGGCCTGGGAAAGAAATTACAGCAGAAAGGCCCTGATGATATTCTTACGTAGGTGATTGCTATCTTATAACATCTTGTTATCTTCAGAAGTAAATTCTGATGGTGGTTGTATGTGATTGCAATGTGCGTTGTTACCTTTCTCTAGGTATCCACAGCTCTTTGCTGCAGGAATGCTGTCCGGGGTGTTCACCACTGCCATCATGGCTCCTGGAGAGCGTATCAAATGCCTTCTTCAGGTCAGAGACACTTCTATAGATTTGACCGCCACACAGGATCTGATATGACCGAGCCTGGGATCAATACCATTTTCAGGTTTCTGACCCGGTCGGGAGCGGAAATAACATTTGTAGTTTTTACATCATTTTGTAGTCATGAGGCGGCTTCAGAATGATTCCCCTTGTTTAAATTTGGTATAATTGTTTAGTTTCTTTGTTCATCTTTTATTCTAACTCATAGCATGACTTGCGAGAATGAACAAATGTATATTTGCATTATGTGGGGAACAAAAACAATGAGACGCCAACGTTAACCAACCACCTGTGTGTGTGTGTGTGTGTGTGTGTGTGTGTGTGTGTGTGTGTGTGTGTGTGTGTGTGTGTGTGTGTGTGTGTGTGTGTGTGTGTGTGTGTGTGTGTGTGTGTGTGTGTGTGTGTGTGTGTGTGTGTGTGTTGCAGATCCAAGCTGCATCTGGAGAGGCCAAATATGCAGGTGCTGTGGATTGTGCCAAACAGATCTACAGAGAAAGTGGGATCCGGGGAATCTACAGAGGCACTGCTCTCACGCTCATGCGAGGTACCGGCTGTCTTACTGCTCTCACACTTAATGCAAGGTACTGGTTGTCTTACTGACCATAGAAAACAAAGTCTTGATCTTTCCCTGACTCTGTCTGTACTTTTTCCCAACCTAGATGTGCCAGCAAGTGGGATGTACTTCATGACCTATGAATGGTTGAAGAACCTTCTCACGCCAGCAGGAAAGAGGTAATCAATTACATTTTGTTTAGAGCAGAATTTGCAGATGTCTGTTAAGGCTGTCGCCGACCATTTTTGGCGCTCGCCGAGTCGCCGACAAAAACGGTGATCTGACTCGGGGTCGGGCGTTGCTCGCCGATCGTTTTGCTCGCTGTGTATGAAAGACTCTGCGAGCAGGTCCGTGCGCGATTCCAGCGCTCGCCGACAGCTTCCCGAGCGTTTCTAGATAGACCTAATTAATAGGAGCTTTGATTAATTTGTCACTGTCACAGCGCACCCCACCCGAGTGCGCTCTCTCTCTCTCTCTCTCTCTCTCTCTCTCTCTCTCTCTCTCTCTCTCTGTCTCTGTGTGTGTCAAATGGAGACGCACGGAGAGAGAAAGAAAGGGAGGGGGGGAGACAGTAGACAGACAGATAAACGTAATATATACGTATAAATATAGGCTATAAGCCGTATGTTTATTGCCGCTGTTTTAATTGGTTTGGCCGCCCGTACTGCAGCCATGTATTTAAATAGCCTACCGGCGGGTTGAAGATTAAGAATTTAACATGAGAAGAGCTGGAGACTGGAGAGCGCATTATTACGCATCGGACCATCCGATCACTAGTAATATTGCTGTTTCATGACTTTCATCATAATAACATACTGTAGATGCTGTTTCATAGCAATATAAAACCAACGCATCTCACAATATGTTGATAAAACCGCAGCAGCATGGCTAGTGTCATTATGAAAACATTGAACATGTGCGGAGAGCGGAGTGCGCTGTGTGTGTGTGTGTGTGTGTGTGTGTGTGTGTGTGTGTGTGTGTGTGTGTGTGTGTGTGTGTGTGTGTGTGTGTGTGTGTGTGTGTGTGTGTGTGTGTGTGTGTGTGTGTGTGTGTGTGTGTGTGTGCGCTCGCGACACGCACGCACAGTGAGAGAGGAAAATCATTTACGCCCGCTCTCGTGCACAATTAGAATAAAAACAAATGTAATATTGGCTATGTATCAGGGATGCATCCTGGTGAAATATCTGGCATTGTGTGACCCCTTGTCGGTGATCTGTCGGTGATCAATCTTGTCGGCGAAAACCACAACGAGCCGATTTCAAGAAAGCCACTCGTGCAGTGTGAAATACTCTAATGATCTGTTGACTCGCCGACCATGCAAAATCGTACAGTGTATTCGAGCCCTTACGGTGTGAAATTAATGATTGTGCTTAAATCTGTCCCTTTATCTTTTACACCACAGTCATAGTGAGCTCAGTGTTCCCAGTATTCTCTTTGCGGGAGGAATGGCTGGGATCTTTAACTGGGCTGTGGCAATTCCGCCCGATGTTCTTAAGTCTCGTTTCCAAACAGGTATGCATTTTTAAATAATTCTGTAACTTATTAAACTAAACCAATATTATTTGACTTTGGAAAATTGTTCAGGCTGACATCTATAGAACACTTTATTTATTCAAGTAAATTGAAGAAAAGCATTGCCCCAACAGGACAGTGTGCTAGCACAGTGGATTTCAACCAGTGGTCCTTGAGGGGGTTCCAAGTGGTCCCCAGCTAAATGATTGAGCGTTGGTAACCAAATGGACCCTTATAGATCTTTAACTGTTGAGAGTGGTTTAATTTCATTCGTTAATTTCATTTTACGCTCTCTAGAGTTAAATTATTGTTAAACATCTGCATTACTTAATTTACAAGAAGTCTAAACAATTACAGAATGTAGAAGAATTGTTATTTTGATCAACGTTTGCCTGTTATCTCCCCTGTGGTACCACATAAATACAGCATGGAATTGTGGACAAAATCTGATCCAACGACAACTAAATATTCGAAGTCTTTGGTCTGAGAGGCTAAATCTCATCAAATGGTGGTCCATGGCTCAATAAATAATGGACCTTGATATGAAAAAGGTTAAAAACCACCGTGCTAGCATATCAGACTTACTTTTGAGTGCTGTTAATGAGACATATTTTACAATAACACATTTGAATATTAACTCTCGGTACATTTTCTCCACAGCTCCTATGGGAAAGTACCCAAATGGTTTCCGGGATGTTCTGCGTGAGCTGATCAGGGAGGAGGGAGTGGCCTCTCTTTATAAAGGCTTCACTGCTGTCATGCTCAGAGCTTTCCCCGCCAATGCAGTGAGTGCAACACGCCGTTTTTGTTATGGCTCGAATGATTTTGTGGTCTATCCGTTTAAGCAAGATGGAATGTGTGGGAAAAGTTGAGACTTTTTGAGAAGGGCATGATTCAAATAAATGCTGCTTCCACCAAAGGACAGTGCTTCCTGGTCACTCCATAAAGCATGTGGTTCAAATCTGGTGCTTGTAGAATGTAGATTGACATGACATGAACAAGACAAGAGAGACGATCTGAAATCCTCTTGCAATTTTGCAATATGAGCTTGAGCTATACAATGACAAATTTACAGTAACAAGCAGAGAGTAGGTCATCAAATATTTATAGTGGCAATGGTTTCAAAGAACAATGAAGTAAATACAATTTCAATGCTGTATAGTTTTTTTTTAGTTAGTTAGTTTAGTTTATTTGATCATCTTTCACAGTGTGATACATTTTACAAATCATACCTCCACAAAAGAGAAGAAAAAAACCCCACTGGAGTCATCAAAGGGAATAGGCTGAAGCTATATAGCTTATAATTGCCTATCCTAAATACGTATCCTCCTTAGTTACAATAATGTTTGAAAAGTAATCAAAACTAAAAACAAACATCTCAAAACAAAGCATGATGTCATAGGGATCTGCTTGGATCCTTATAATAACATGTAGTCTCTGCAATATACCATTAAAATATGTTATAGTTGAATATAATATTAACTATGTTATAATAGTAATGTACCATTTAGCTATGTCATACTACTATGTCATAATAGCACAGTAATAGACAATAAAACTGTTATAATAGAATATAATAACTATGTAATACTGTATTTACTCAGGATGTTGAATGTTAGCCTTTTTTTAAATTGTACAATATTGTTACTTTGTTTAATCTCCTCTGTCAATCCATTCCAAATCTTAACCCCACAAACAGAAATGCACATACTCTTTCTTGTGGTCATAGCCCAGGCTTGACCACAGGCTTGTTTACAGCAAGAAGATCTAAAAAATCGTTTCAGCAAAATCCTCTTAATTTAAATCTCTATTATATAATTTTCTTTAGTGAGTACACATTTATTTTGTCCATTTCTTAGATTTTTCTTTTATCGATTAATTATTATGCATGAAACTCTTAGCCTTTCTTTTTTTAATGTTTTAGCAAAATGTAGGAAACAAAATCAAGTGACCCGTAAAAATGTTTACGCGACCCACAGATGGGTCCTGAGTCCCGACCCAGTGTTTGGGAACCAGTGATGTAGATCCCCACAGTGAAAACGGCATACCGTGATTTTTACTTTTTTCGGACAAGCAGGTGCACGCAAGGAGCCAATATTAACAGTTAAAGCATTGTAATTGGGATTGAAAGCTTCAGAATCCATATTGCATTCGAATGTTATGTAAGCCTGCCAAACACAGAAGACAGACGTCTATTTCTTTCTACAATCTCCAGCCTATACATACGGCCGCGGTGCTGAGAAATGCAAGCTTAATGCTAGATCAATTCATGGTTCAAAATTATTTGTAGGCTATTCTATAGCCTATTTGTAATTAAGCTGTGTGGGTTTTGATACAAGTCCGCTCTGGAGACAGGAGTACGGGACGCGATGCGCTCGTAATGTGATGAAAGCTGGAATCTTTACCAACTCTTTTTACGGTGCTATAGCCTATTTTTTGTCTGATTGGGACGCAATGCGCTCATTTGGCCTATGCTGTGATGAAAGTTGGAAGCTACCAACTCAAAGAGCGGCATCATTAGTTAATAGTTTCTCGTCGAAAAGTGTTTTACTGAGCACGAGCGAGTGGATGACCATCATCCATCGGTGACGCGTGAAGAAAAAAAAACAAGCCCACAATCCCACATGTGCAACACGTTGCATAAGCGATCCTTTCTGAACCTTATGTGACACATAAGGTTCATCATGTGTTGTTTCATGAAGAATATTTCTTGTAACTTGTTAAATCCATTGGTGAGAGAGAAAAGGAGAGACGAACAGACGTGAGTCGCTGCTGCTTTAGCAAGCGACCAAGCGTCCAGACAGTGTGGTGCGTACTGGTTGCCATGTCTGCTAATTATAAGCGACTATGGTCTTGATTTCCGTAAAGTTGCTTGTATATATTGATCGTTTCTGGCTGCGTTTTATTTGTTGTGATCTTTTAGATCGGTAATTGTCAAGTAGCTGATGTGGCGATGCTTATAGTTTTAAATTGCTTGTGTGGCCTAGATAATATCACTTTTTGGGGGTTATTTTCGTACACCTGGTTGCTTATTTCTCTCGCAAAGTCTGGCAACACGGACTTTCATACCGCGACAATGCTGTAGTGAAAACGAGGTATTTTATGGCTATGCCAGCATTTTTGCTCATGTGAAAACACCCAAAAAAACAAAACTCCCGGCAAGTTGAAAATGATTATGCTAATTATTTTGCAGGAAAAATTCCGGAACTGTAGTGAAAACATGCCTTAGGTTGGACATAACTTTTGACATGATCCTGTTTCTGGTTTGACATGAATTCCTCCATAGGAAGGCTCTATTAGCTCAGTGGTAAAAATCACACCCGTGTGAAGTGGAGCTGTGTGTGTGTGTGTGTGTGTGTGTGTGTGTGTGTGTGTGTGTGTGTGTGTGGATCATGTGTACCGATTTTTGTGACATTTGAAGAAAATATGTAGGAAAAGGAGCAAAAAGTGTGTTTTGGAGAAAATTCAAGATGGCGGAAAATCTATCATGGCGCAAATGGGCGTGGCCTATATGGGGAGATGCGTCATGACCCAAGGAATCCAGGGAAAAAATAATTTTAATTTTCCGACCTACGGTTCAAGAGTTACAGGCCAAAACGTAAAGTGGGGTGTTATGGCGCCACCATGCGGCCAAATGACACAATTATTTTTTATTTAATCCTTGAAATCATTATGAACCTCCTCTCCAAGTCTTGAAACTCTAGCCCCTATGGTTTGCGAGAGACAAATAATTGAATGTGAGTTTTTGCGATTCCCATTATAAGTCAATGGGGAAAATTAATTCACTAATAAATTAATATCAATTAAACTATAGAACCTTTCTCTTAGAAAAGTAATAGCCCACGATTCCCGAGTAAGCCGGTCGATTTGACATATGGCGCGAGTGTGTGGTGGCAAAACTGTGGGACTAGTGGCGTGCCGAAGTTTAGGAAGTTCAGGCTACATACACACACACAGACAGACACACAGACACACCCACACGGCCACGTATAGGGAGCCTGTGCTTCACACAGCTCCAAAAATGTGAACACTTGTGCAGGAAACCCGGGTTCAAAGAACAGGGAGGTTTCATAGTGCAGCTTTAACTCATAAGAGAATGTAAGACTATATAAGACCTTCAATTCCATTGCTCTGCCTCCCTCAGTGGAATCAGCTTATGCCTGGTGGAAACTGCAGGAAGCATGGGAATGTATTTATTTTAAATAAATTAAAACGCATGAACCTAAAATCTGCAGTTGTTTGTCATTACAGCTCTGTTTTAAATTTTTTATAGCTCTATTTATATAAAGCGCTTTTGATTAAACAGGATTGTCACTAATGACAAACCACAAATACAATTAGAATATAAATAAAAGGAACATATAGGCGACTTCTTAGAAAACAATACAACCTTTTATGTGGGATTTAATACCTTTTTTTTCCTTTTGTGCTCTCTCTCACACACAAACTCTTTCTGTTTCAGGCTTGCTTCTTAGGATTTGAATTTGCTATGAAGTTTCTGAATTGGGCTGCACCTAATTTGTGATCATCACATCTGGATCCCAGGGGAAGCTCTCTTAAGAAGACGGTCAAGTGTTCACGTGCGCAATAATCATCTTCTTCAGAAGGAGCCATGTACCCTGTTTCCTGTTCCTGTTCATTTTCCCATAGCTTTCTTTGATTGGCTCAGCAGCAGGTTTGAACTGGAAACACTAGTGACACCTTCACATGTGTTTCCTGGAACAGGGAACCGGAATGCTACCTTCTGAAAACTGGGACTGCAGTTACTGTAGGCACAGTATGAGCCTATTGGAATCTTTAGTTCTCTCTCTCCTACACACACACACACACACACACACACACACACACACACACACACACACACACACACACACACACACACACACACACACACAGTCTAACACAGTGTTTCTCAAACTTTTAAATGTCACGGTCTACCCTTAACTCTGACTGTATACAAATGGAACCAAATGGACCCGTTAGGGTCCATTTGGTTCCATTTGTATACTGCCAGAGTTACAGACTTGTATGGGTCAATTTGGACCCCCATAAATGAACCTATAAAGTCTCTGGAATCCACTTTGAGAACCACTGGTCTAACATATCAACAAATTGTACAGCTTGAGTTTGTGTTCCCTCGTCTGTAAGCTATTTTATGGTACTGTGTTGAACACGGAGGGCATTCGTATTACTGTAGAAGCTAAGGTCTCGCTGCAGAGATTGAATACTATACGGCTCAGTAATGTACTGTATGCAAACTCACACGTGAACATTGTTTATACAGCCCAGTAATGTACTGTATGCAAACTCACACGTGAACATTGTTTTTTTGAATGTTGTTGGGGCTTTTTTCTATTAGAAAAGAAGTGAATATCCAGGACATGTGCCTTACCTTTGTTATCTGCAATGAGGTCTGCATATCAGGGAAAAGGTGCATCTTCTTGTATTGTGTGTGTTCATTCAGTCTCAACAACAAATGCCTTTCAAATGATAAGCTTGCTGTATGGCAATAAAATTCCAGCCAGTGAACCAATAACCAAATGCTTTACTTTACATTTTGTCTGTTGACAAATTACAGGAGCCTAATGATATTAAATCTGTCAATAATAATGGCCATGTCATCATGTCATGAATGTCAGCATGTAAATAAAATGCAGAATCTGTATCCAGAAATGTTTGCTGTCCACTTTTTAAATGGGGCCTGTATCTTTCTGCACTCGGTTATACTGTGCTTCTAGGATTAGCAGCTAAAACGTCTTCATATTCGGTCATATTCGGTTGATAATGTAAATCATGCCCATATACATGACTTTGACTAAGTGATGTAAATGGTCAATACTTTCCGATGGGCTGTTCTAGATAAATCAAATCAATAATGGGAGGAGCTGTGTTTCTGGTAGTAACGATTGACCTAATTTTCAGCCATTTCCATGGATTAATTTGTAGATGCAAGTCTAGCTGTGAGATCAACTACGAAGAACAATTATCAAAACAATTTTATTTATGAAATATTTTAACAGATTTGGCCTTCAAAGTTGAATAATGGGTAGTGTGGAGATACCAGTTGGCCTGAAAGAGTTGTTGTATGGATATACCATAGAGGTACTTCGCCACAAACCACCAGACCTGGTTGAATTTGCAGTGCAACATTTCGTGCATATTCAAGAGAGCCAAAAGAATGACCAACATGCTAAAAACCACACCATCAAATCTGCACGAAAAGGGGTAAAGTTTCATATGAATTCAACTGAATCAGAAGAGGAGGAGGAGGAGGACATTGTTAGTGAGTAATGTTCTATAATGTTCATATTAAACCTTTCTTTCAAACATTGATCTCTTAAAGAAGCCTACTAAAAGTGATTTGATGTAAGGGTGCCCTCACACCAAAATACCTAGAGTGGAATCTGCCAATGCATTTCAATGAGAATGGAGGGTTTTTTTTTTGCCAGTAGAGGATTTCTGAAAAAAAAACAAAAAAAAAAAACGCTCCATTCTCATTGAAATGCATTGGCGGATTCCACTCTAGGTATTTTGGTGTGAGGGCACCCTAAGTGATGTTTTGGAATGTATGGTGTGATTTCTTAATTTTTTTTATTTTTTAAATAAACTTGAATAATGTCTTTGACAGGAGGGCTTATTTTATGGCAGACCTTAACATTCTGAAAGATGAAAACAGGCTCTTTAAATGCAAAAGTCTACTTACAAAAGTGCAATATTGTGACTCATGCTGGCCTCCTGGCCTCTCGCACCTATTTTTCTTTCTTTCTTTTTCCTTTATTTACACACACTGGTGCATCACCAAAAAAGGAATATAGTGGAAAAGTACAAATTTAAATGTAGTTAAAAAAAAATTAAAGAAAGAAAATCACAATATAATTTGAATTGGAATAATTCTCAGCTTTTCTGTTTTTACAGAGCCACAGTTTGGTAAATACAACCGCAGAGTGTCAGGTCAGTAAATGGAATGCATTTCTCTTTTTATATTATTTTTCAGATCAGGGTACAACATACTGTGTTTTTTTTCCCTTTCTTTTTTTCACATTGTATTTGTGCTGCCTCAGTGTGTGCAGAAGCTTATAACCCAGATGAGGATGAGGAGGATGGCTCAGAGCCCAGGGTGGTGCATCCTAAAACAGATGAGCAGCGCCACAGACTGCAGGATGCATGCAGAGATATCCTGCTGTTTAAAACCTTGGACCAGGTACTGGCTGATGGAAGAAATACTCACATGTTATACTTGAAGTAAAAGGATCAATACTGCAATGTAGATATACTCTGTTGCAACAAGTAGAAGTCCTGCATTCAAAATGTACTTGGAGTAAAAGTACAAACGTATCTGCATCAAAATATCATAATACTTAGTAGTACCAAAAGTAAAAGTACTCATTGTGCAGAATGTCCCATTTCACAAGTCCAAAATGTATAAAGAAAGTACAAAGTATACAAAGTTTTCATATTAATTGTATGGTGTAAAAGTACAATATTTTCCTGTGAGATGTAGTTAAGTAGAAGTAAAAGTATTGAAATGTGTAAATACTGAACAAAGATACCTCATAATTGTACTTAAGTACAGTTCTTAGTTGCTTTACACCACTGCACGAAAGCTGGGAACACATAATAATGCTGCAGATTCTAATCATATTTTACGAGGTTAAGGTGCATACAGTATGCACAGCACAGACACAACTCATTTATAAGGCCCTTTTTAATTATTATTTATTGAAATGCAAATGGAATTAATTTCAATATGATGCAAATGTACACATACTGTACTGCAGGCTTAAGACTAAAATGTAATTTAGATAGCATGTATAGACTGATGCCAGGTCATTGTTGACCTGGCATCCTATAGTGTGTGTATAGTTTCAATACACAGATTATTGATTTTTCTGGCTATTCTACTTTTGGTTTACCTACAATCCTAGATTACTATTTCTATGCATTTGATGTATTACCTTCTGCTGTCCTTGCTTATTATAAACTGCTCAGGAATAAGAGTGTCAGCCAAATGCCTAAGTTGTAAATTGTATATTGTAAATACAGGAGCAGTTCTCAGAGGTCCTAGATGGCATGTTTGAGGTACTGGTCAAACCACTGGAACACATCATAGACCAAGGGGACGATGGAGACAATTTCTATGTCATAGAAAGGTATTAAAGTGAATGTGTGCGAGGAAGAGAGATTTCAAAGTTATCTCCTCCAAAGTCTTGTCCTCTCCTTTATATAGTCTTATTATGCACTTCGTGTCTTTGCCTTTACATCTAGGGGTGTCTATGATATTGTAGTGCAGAAGAACGGAGCGAGTCTGTGTGTGGGGAAGTATGACAACAAGGGCAGTTTTGGTGAGCTGGCTCTTATGTACAACACGCCGAGAGCAGCTACGATCATTGCAACACAAGAGGGTGCGTTGTGGGGTCTGGTGAGTAGGACACATTTAGATGGACCCCAGTTTGATCTGCATTAGGCCAGAGACCCCCATTTGATACCATAGTTTTAAATCTCTGAGACCTCAACCAGACAATTAAAACGTTAATTTCAAATGAAACAATCAGAAGATCCTCAACTACATATTAAGAAAACCCACCCTTGAAAACTGAAACCCACATTTTACATTTAAAGGAGGAATGGGAAATTAAATGAACTGAATACACAACTAATATGTTTTTGTTTTTTGTTGTCGTTCAGGATCGAGGCACCTTTCACAGAGTGATTGTGAAAAATAACGCTAAGAAGAGGAGAATGTATGAGGCCTTTATTGAGTGTGTTCCACTTTTAAAGTCTCTTGAGGTACAGTATGGGTATTTCAGGAAAAAAAAACATACTGTGTAACAGTACAATAAATGCACTACTTTCTTTTAAAAAATGTGCTAATCTTATTGTTATCCTTACTTTATGTTTGCAAGCTTTCTGAGAGAATGAAGATTGTGGACGTGTTGGGAGTAAAGGGCTTTAAGGACAGTGAGCGCATAATAAAGCAGGTATAGTGACATTTCCTGCATACTAGATTATTTCATAGTTTATACTAAATGGCCAACTCTTTAGATAATGTTTCCTTACTGTGTATACTTACAGGGGGAGAAGGCTGACTGTTTCTACATTGTGGAGTCAGGGGACGTGAAGATCATGATGAGAAGTAAAGTACGTAGCGTGTGTGTGTGTGTGTGTGTGTGTGTGTGTGTGAGAGAGAGAGAGAGAGAGAGAGAGAAATAATTGATTTCAAAATACTTGTTGGTCTATTGAATAGTTCAGGGAAAATTTCTGTCACCTATAAAAATAAATGTGAGGAAACAGCATTTAGTTTGTATGGTGTGGGAACAAACATAATGGACCTTCATATGAAAAGGGTTGAAAACCACTGTTATAGTTCTTGCCACGATGGATGGTTGCAATGTTTTACTTATCCACATAAGGAAACATGTGGAGATACCATTACAAATGTAAGTCTCACTGGGTGGTAATCATTTCTCTCTCTCTCTCTCTCTCTCTCTCTCTCTCTCTCTCTCTCATAGACAAAGGCTGGCCAGCAGGATGATGCAGAGGTTGAGATTGCTCGTTGTGGCAGAGGCCAGTATTTTGGGGAGCTGGCACTAGTTACTAACAAACCACGCGCAGCTTCGGTTTATGCTGTGGGAGAAACGAAGTGTTTGGGTACGTAAAATCGTAATGCTTCAAAGTAACTTACTACACATTTAGTTTTTGAGCGGTGCCCGTGGAAGGAGCTAAACTCCAACATCTGGCTTTAGTGGGAGAAATATGTGAAAAAGGTGTTCACTTCCGGCAGAAAGCGTGAAAACTTGCACCTAGGGGTATTTTTGTGCGCTGAATTAAAAAATTGACGGATCCAAGCACTTTTCTCAAATTCACTTTTCTCTAATACACTTACCATTCAGGGAATAAAGACCCCCCAAAAATCTTCTTTAAGTAGCGGGGTCTATCTAGGGGGTTTTCATGATTCTGAATCCATTCCAAGCATTTGTTTTGCACAAAAAACATTCCTTGGGCTAGAAATGGACCCCACAAAACTATGGTTTAGTGATGAGTCATCACTTTTCACAGTTTTGTAGGGTCCATTTTTAGCCCAAGGAATGTTTTTCGTGCAAAACAAATGGTTGCAAATCCCCTAGATAGACCCCTCACATGCTACTTAAAGAAGATTTTTGGGGGGTCTTTTTTCCCTAGTATGGTAAGTGAATTAGAGCCACCAGATCCCATGGGAAAAGTGCTTGGATCCGTCAATTTTTTTATTCGGCGCACAAAAATACCCCTAGGTGCAGATTTTCACGCTTTCTGCCGGAAATGAACACATTAGCCTATTTTTGTTACATATTTCTCCCACTACTTTGTCTGGGACACAAAGCGTGGCCTACATCTTGGCACAAAGCGCTCAAAGTTTGTTGTACGCCCAGGGTTACATTGGCGTACAACAATGTAACCAAACTGGGGTCCATCTAAATGTGTCCTACTCACCAGACCCCACAACGCACCCTCTTGTGTTGCAATGATCGTAGCTGCTCTCGGCGTGTTGTACATAAGAGCCAGCTCACCAAAACTGCCCTTGTTGTCATACGTAAATTATACAGATTTTTCTTCACTGTGCGAAGATGCAATAGTTTGGAGATTGATGAAGTGAGAGGGACAGGGTAACAATGCAGGTCACTAACATCTACTCTAAGTGATCAGTTTCCCAAAGTAAATGAGTTTATCAAATTTGAAAAAGAGAGAAAAGGCTAATCAAAGGAAGAACAATTACACCAACAGCACAGTTCTTAAAAATTAGAAATTCATTCCTCATGATGTTTCCTTTGTTAGACGCAGGAGGAAACATAGGCGAGAATTATATGACAGGATACAACAGGGCAATGGCAGTGTTCACACCTCTTCTCCCATCTACACTTCTGAAATAGATATCCACACCTCTCTACTTAAACCTGCTCAATCGGCACAGCTACAATATATTCTTGACAGAAATACATTTTCAGTAGTCAGACAGCTGTGATTTAGAGCAAAATGTAAGCCACACATAGAAAGATCTAAATTAGACTGAAGGAAGTTGAAAAGATGGGATTGATTTAGGTTGCATCTAACTCATGAGACTTCTCGGGCATGTGTAATAGGCGCACATTGATTGGTATCAGCTCAGTGATGGACCATTAGACCACATGTTGATATTTTGTGTATCTTTTTATTTTTTTAAGAGAGGAAAAAAAGGCAGGGGGAGGCAAAGTGTTTCACAGACGTCTAACTGGGTTTGTTGTAAATGCTTTGTAGTCTGTGTCAGCGAGAACATTATAGTGAGGTCAGACTCTTCATCATGAGGGGTGATTATCCCTGGCTCACATTTGGTGTTCCAATTCATTCCAAAGGTGTTTGATAAGGCCTCTGCGCAGGCCTCACTCAACTCAGCCAACCTTTTCTCTGTACATGGGGGCGAGCGTGGGGGTCATGAGGGGATTGTAATTCTGGTGGAAAAAGTAAATAGCCTTCAACAAACAAAATTGGAAGCATACAATTGTTTAGATTAGAATGTCATTATACAATGAAGATTTCTATTCGCTGGAACAAAGGACACTAATTAAAGTATGTCCCCAGTCTCCCCACTGACCGTAGGCTATGTTAGTGTTACCATTTACAATTTAGGCATTTAACATGCTATTGCTAGAGCTGGAAGTCTCTGTAAACAGAGTCAAAGGCAAGTGCTTTTCAACTAAAGTTCGTAAACCTAACTATGGTCCATTATATCTCTAATACCAATTGCTATTGTGTTTTAAATCATTTTTGAGTAGTCACCTTTACACTGAAGTACTGTACAGCTTGTAAGCATCGGGCATTTGTGGAATGAGCAACACAGCCAAACGTGTGGGTAGCGCCCCCCCACAAATGTGCCAAAATGGCCTGCTATACCATTTATTCCGTTGGTATATTCACCTTTGTTGCTTGATTGCACTCTCCCACAGTAAGGAAAAGAAAAAAAACAACACATATTGGCCATTTTTACACTATGTTAATTTTACTCTTTAGGGGCGCTAGTAGGCTACCCACACATTTAGCTGTGCTGCTCATTCCACGAATGCCAGATACTTACAAGCTGTACCTGGTTGTTAAGGGACCAACTGACTAAAGGCCTCTCCATACTTCGACCGAAATGTTCGGTGAGTTGAGTTGTGTTTTCCGACGTGCAAATTTCCGAACTCTCGTTCGGTCCAATGCTTTTCAGAAGTCCCGAGGGATATAATTTTATGGTAGAAAAGGACCTTTTGACCGAAAACGGCGGTTTCGGTCGAAGTATGGAGAGGCCTTTATTAAAGGGAAGATATAATGGACCGAAGTTATGTTTACGAACCTTTTGTGTGTAGTTAATATAAATGAGACTCGATGTATTCTTCTTGTCTTCTGTAGCTGTATGGTTTTCCTTCAGCTTTTTTGTTGTTGCAAATTAAAACTTTGCATACATTAGCAGTGCAAATTGTTCATCCTAAACTTAACCTAAGGAACTAATTTCTTGACGTCTTTTCCTCATCTTCTCAGTAATAGATATTCAGGCATTTGAGCGTTTGCTGGGTCCATGTAAGGAGATCCTGAAGAGGAACATAAGCCATTATGAAGACCAGCTGGTGGCCCTGTTCGGCTCCAGTGTAGATCTGAAGAACTAAGGCCTGATTTATGCTTCATTGTACAACAAAGCATACATTAAGTAAGACATTAGAGGTAGTACAGTAGTATTTTGTTTCCTGTACAATTGCGTTTCAGTTCATATTAAGTTTGTAATTTAAACAGTGTAATGCCTTTCAATTCCTATTTTCTGTTGAAATCAATCTATGGATACTGTATTTTAACGGGGAATTTAAACTAAAATCTGAAATGCATTTTGTCAATGTTCCTTGTGCGAAGCTACATGTTTAATGCTTTGTCTTGCCTTGTGTTAATTTTAATGCCTGTACAAAACACAACAAACGATTTGTAATACGATACCTAATAAAAAATATATTTTGTATTGACGTTTAAGGGAATTGCATTTGTCTAATCACATCGTAACTCATTTGAAGTACTATGAAGAGTATACTGTGAAAAGTCAGTACCATCATGTCTATTAGTTTATAGCTGTAAACATATTTATATTGACATCCTGTCTGCATCCTATTGCTTTGGCCACCACTTTTGGCTCATTAAAAAAAAGATTGCATACATTTTCACGGGGAGGAAAAAAGAAAATTTAAAACAGATCTGACAATTTTCTAAATTACAAACATATAGCAAATAAAGATGCCTTTAATGTTCAAGTTTTCTGGATTTCTTTTTTTTATTTGAGTTATAAAATGTGAAGTGCCATCAGCAAACTCCGCAGTTTGCCAACCTGCTTTTTTTGTTACAAGTATTTACACCCAAAAAGTCAAGGATTTTCCATCTCATATTTCCATACCTCCATTAGTCCCCGTGTTTCCATGGGTTTGAAATATCTTGGTTATCGAGTTGTCCCAAGTTCCATTGTCAAAGTTTTAAATATTTAAAAATATTTACAAAGTCCAGTATTCCAAAACTCCCCCAAGTTCACACTGTAGCTTGTTTAATGCAAAGGCAGGGTTGCAAGAGCTTTAACTGCTTCCAGTAGTGGCTGACAACGAAACAGTTGAGCTCCAGGGTGGAATTTAAAGGAGTTGTTTAAACTGACATGGTCCTCTCTCTACAAGATCTCAAGGTTTTTAGAAGGTAATTGTTCCTCTTCTAAAAGGAAAGGCTAGACAAAGGAAGTGTGTAGTTAATGTACATTATTGAAATGTCAATTTCAGCCATTGTAGAACACCAGCTTCCATGATCCTTCTTTCTTGCGAAGAACCGAATGAAAAATTAATCATTAAAAAAAGAGAAAAGAAAAAAGGCCACCCAAAGTCACTCATTCTTATTCCAGATTTAGTTTTTCTTCTTTTTTTTCTTCAGAGTATCTCAAGACAAAAATAAAACTCCCGCAATAAATACAAATACAGCAGAGAATGTGGTCAAATAAGACTGCACAGAGTTCTGGCCTGGTGACCAAAAAAAAAAAAAAAAGATGGAAAAAGTAAAATAGGATGTTTTCCTTCCTACACATGTCCACTGTGTCCAGAAACAAAAAAACACAAAAATCTGTTATTCCTCTTTTCCTGAGGCTCATCATGATAAACGTCCACTGATGATGAGTCAGTTCCCAGCCGTGAAGATTACACAGAGGTAATGACAATCATTAGGTGGGGTGAGATACTGGAGATCCGGTTGAGGAGGTCAGGAGCTAGCTGGGACAGGTGGCTCTCAGAGAACTCGCACGGCGGGAAGATCTGCAGCACGTAAGCAGGCTGGGGAAACACAAAAGTCCAAAAATCAGTTACAGGTGATTTTATACTTGGTTTATGTGCAGGTGTCGCACAAAGAAACTAAGCCGCCGTTTCCAAAATACTGGGTCAGGAGGACCCATTTGTGGGTCACTGACCAATTTTTATGGGTCCAATTTTCTTTTCCTCAGTCAAGTCATAATTCCTCTAAACGCTATATGAAAACGTCTAATTTTTGAAAGTTTGAAATTAGTCGCGACCGTAGGGCGAGGTTGCTTCTCGGCCTTAGGGCGTCTTACTAGTTGTAAATCTACTGTATTAAACCTTCAGGTTTTAATGTACATCGTTGGCAGGAAAAATAAAAAAAAGTGCAAATAAAACATTAAATATCTCAAATGTACCGACTAGAGACATACCTGATTGGAACCTGGGTTAGGGATGTTTATGATGCCAGCAGCCAACTTTGCCTGCAAGTAGTTAATGAAAGCTGTCCTTAGAGCCTGCGTCTGATTGAGGACGTCATCCTGGTCTCGTCCACATGGTAGAGCTAGGAGGAGACAGAAATCTGTGTCCCCCTGGAATAGAAACAAAATGGTGTCAGCAAACTTTGGAGTTCTACGTAGTGAGGAATGTTTTCAAGTTTATAGTTCACTATACCAGGTGCTCTCAACCTTTTTTGGATAAGGGCACCCCTGTAAATAACTTTTTTCATCCACGGCACCCCTGAATTACATTGCTACTTTATAGCACCTTATGTCAAATTAACAATCTTGTTGCCAGGATTAAAATGCGACTTTAATATTACATGCCGCCATTTTCTTATATTTTAATGTGCACAATGGTGCACGGATAATGCACGGATCATGCACCACACATGTGCACACCATTCACAGCTTTCAAACAAAATAATCCGCTTGGAAATCCGTTCAGACATTCCCCAGATAGAAGCTATTGTGTTTTCTTCAAATGTAAACAAACATGGTTGCCATGTTTGAAAGATAGAGCTGTTCTTGGAGTCAAACATGGATTTCGCGATCGTGATCATGCCGAAACCAGAAGTAGGAAGTAGGGAGAGCAACAAAAAAAAAACTGCCAATTCGGGAAACTCGTGTTTGGCACAGGGAGACATACGGCCGAAACTCGTGTTTGACACCAAGTGTGTTAACACCTGGAGTGCCTAACACGTTCCCACATGTGTTAAAGATTCCCCCCCCCGTGAAGTTAACAATGTTACCTGATGTGATAACTGGTTTACCATGGTTACCAATAGCCCCCGCACTACCGCGGCTGGGAATGAGGGAAAAGACTCCCCATGATGCCTCGCGAAAGCCACTTTCGGCGACTTCCGTTCGGCCATTCATTCATCCTGGCTGCAGAAAAATGCATATATTTCGGCTTCTTTTCCCATATCGCGCGTTTGCATTGTGGGCTTTTAGATCGTCTATTTTCAAATGGCCAAAATGTATATAGGGTTGAAGTGGTTAATGTATGTTTATAATAATCAATATATAAAGTAACTAGTAACCAAAGTTCTCAAATAAATGTAGTGGAGTAAAAGTACAATAAATGGATCCAAGATGTAGTGGAGTCGAAATAAAAGTATTGGAAATACTCAAGTAAAGTACCAATACCTCACATTTTTATTTACTTTCCACCACTGCCCTAGATTTGCATCAAGGCACGCACTTTGAGAAACCCTGCACTATACAGAACAAATGACCACAGAAACGAACCGTCATTCTTCTGGCCACACTCTCCAGCTGGGATGCCTCTAGTCTCATTCTCTGGACAATCCGTAGCAATGCTCCTCCCTCTTGTAGAGGCAGTGACCGATGAGCCAAAGCCTTGTTGCCACAGACGAAATGCAGCTGGACCGCAGCTGTGTCGTTCTTTAACGCCAACAGGCCTTGCCACACAATAGGATATTTCTGTTCAAAATGGAGAAAGGAAAATCAATTAATAATGCCAGCCAACGGAGTCCATCGAAACCTTATCCGTATTTCAATTGGCCCACGTTTCCTTATGAAATCTAATCTTACTGTGAGCAGCTGCACCATGTTGACAGGTTGGGTCATCTTGCCGTCAGTTTTTACTTGATGGTCTGCACCCTAAGGACCAAAATAAAAACGTTGTTATACTAGGTCACGATCCAATTGTTTCTGAAGCATTGCGGCACCATAGTAGGGGTCCAACAGAAAATCAAACAAATCAATTGATCATAATCAATTGTGATGAAATAATCAATAAAAAAGCAGCTCTCCAAACTGAACTTTGTAGGCTATTTTTGCATGACACTGATGTGAACAGAATTGATCTATTATTTAAAAGATCTCAAGTCAATGAGATGGTTTTCATGTTGATTCATTGATACATAACTAAATTATCTTTTAATTATATTATAAAGAAACCCATTTCACGATAATCTACACTACAGTACACAGCTGTAAGGTGTAAACTCACCATGGCTGGTGTTATGCTCAGTGGGGGCTGGTTGAGTCCAACAGGAGACGTCTCTGTGATCTGAGAATGGATACTCCTCGGGTTTGTGTACATCCCTGAATACTCTGGGAAGGATCCGCTGGGTCCTGGTGGCATCAGTTGAACTCTCTGGGGAGAAGCCATGGCAGGACCAGGTGTTCGTATGCTCATTAGTCCATCCTTGCCAAGAGGAGAATGGGACCTCTTTCCCTCCAATGGCTTGGCGACATCCTTCTCAGACACGGCTTTTGTCAACACATGGGGTCTCGGCGACAAGGATAAAGGGATGTTGGAGGTTGTTGATGATGGAGTAAGGGACTCTTGGATGTGTCCAGCGTGTGGATCTGCAGCGGTGCGCTCGCCCTGTTGGTGCAAGAGCACACGCATATCTCTTTGTGCCATGTACGGATCCAACTGTAGTCCGCCGCGCAGTGACGCGCGGGAATCTGACTGCAAAGTCTCCGCTTTCAGCTGCGTGGCAGATTGTCGCCCAGCAGCCTGGAGAGTCGAGAAACGTCGGTTTTCGTCCTGTTCCGCCTCATGGCTCCTTACGGAACTGGGATTAACCTTGAGAACCATGTCCCTGCCGACAGCCTGCGGTGAAGTTGGACGCTGTTGTAAGGAACCAGGCCAGGAAGAGGCAAGAGGTTCACTGTGCATCCCATAATTCATCACAGAGAGCGGTGGGGTATTGACCCGAACATCACCCTGAACAAGGTGCCCTATTTGGCCAACACGGTGAGGAGACATCCTCCCTATGCTTCCGTGAGCACTGTGGGGTGGCATGATAACCGATGACTGTTCTGCGTGATGCACACCAGACACATACTGTTGCATAGCAGGTAGGCCAGAAGGTAACATCACTGGGATGCCCTTAGGGGATGAGGAACCTATGGGTGAGGACACTTTAGCAAATGGAGAATGTGGATGTCCCGACTTCCGGGGGGAACGTGGTTCCTGCTTGACTGTACCAAGGTGAGATGCAGTTCTGTCACCAGCAGCACCTGAAACAAATCCCACATGGTTGCCAGGTGGAGAGGGTAAGTGGGGACTTATCGCTGGACTGATAGCAGAGGTCCAAGATGATTTAGCACCATCTGCACTGTGAGGATCACCACTTTCCACTTTCTTTTGATGTTTCATTAACATGTACTCAGAATGATGGTAGCCCATTACTTGCTGGTTTCCCACTCCTTGTTGAAGACGCTTCACAACACCTTGGGGTGCAGACTGGTACGGCGAGTCCATCTTCTCCAAACCTGTGCCTTCTTGTTTGATAGAAGATGAGGCTAACTGTGTCTTGCCAGAATGCCCATGGTCCATCTGTGAAGGAGGCCCCTTTGCCGTCCCCGATTGAGCGTGTGTGTACAACTCCTGTTTAATCTGTGGCATGGAAACCAACTGCTGAGATTCCATGTCGACTGCTGTTGCTTGTGGGATCTGGCTAATCTTTGCACTTATCCGCTGCGGTCCCTCAATTTTCTGTCCAGAGTGGCTTAATACTACCACTCCTTCAGAAGTATTCACCCTCAGACCTGGGCTAGAGCCAGTGCTAAGAGTGGAGCTCTCCACCAGGAAGCGCCCAGCACTTCCGCCCTCCTCTCCAACAGATGGCCCATGATACGATCCACTCTCATCAATACTGGGCCGATAGGCCTGTTTGGGAAGAGCCATATCCAAGCACGGATTTGCAGCCGTCATGGGAGCCTTCTCTTCAGGGTCAGGGGGATTGCAAACACGACTGATAACGGAAGTAGCAGTGGATGCAATAACAGAGATCACAGACTTTGTCTCAGGAGATGGCAGTGAGGCTGGAGATCGGACAATGGGCTGAGCTGAATGAGTTTGCATTCTACTTTCTGATAGTGGTGACTTATTTGGCACGACAGCTGATGGAGTATTGTTGTCAGACAGGTGTTGATCTCGAGTGGTAGATATATTACTAGGAACAGAAATATTGCCCGGCAGTGAGACGTTTTTGTGTTTCATGAGAATTCGCCGTAGGTCACTAGTGTTATGATCAGTATCTGTGTTTTCATTTAAAGGCTGGTTTTCCAATGACGTGACTGGCAAGACAGGTGAAGGAGGAACTCCTGTATCTTTAGGTTGGTTGAGCCAGTCGGGTGGGGAAACCGGTATTCTACTCGACTGAAGGGGCCTGATATTTGCCTGGCTGGGAGGCGGCGACAAGGAAGGGGAGATGCACTCAGGTGGTACCGGCTGAGGTTTTGGACAGGTAGGACTCTTGGACTGAGGACAGACGGGTCTAAGGTGTTGATGTTGCTCTTCGGGAGATGATTTTGGCTCTGTGTTTATATCTGTAGCCTTGATGGTCAAAGGCTCAGGTTCTGGCTTCCATGTAGTAGCGGTAATGACAGCTGCTGCTGCTGCAGGAGCTGCCTCTGAAGGACTCTTTATGTTGGAAAGTGTGCTGTCTGGTGGAGGAGCCAAGGATTCCTCAGGCAATGACTTGGCTTCCTTCGAGTCTTTTTTACCTGGTCTTTGGCTTTTAGAACGTTTAGGTGTCTTAGCTCTTCCCTTGGCACCTCTTTTTGTTGGTGTAGCGGGGAAGAGAGGCTGCTCCTCTGTTATGTTAGATGCATCCGTTTCTGGTTCATCCTCCTTGGTTGGTTCAATGACGACTTGCAACTCTGGTTCTGAATCCAAGTCTCCACTGGTTACTGGGGGTGCTTGGGAGACAGCTGCAGGCATATCCTCAGCAGTGATGGAATCAATAGCAGCCATGAGCTCCGTCTCACTTGCAGGATTAGATGGCTTTTCTTCCAGTGTGTCACATTTAATCTCAGTCGGTGGAGCAGGTGGAGTAGGTGGAGTAGATGGCTCTGCTGGCAGGGATGGATCTGTAAGTTTAGCAATGTTCTGCACAGCCTGCGCCAATTCAAGCTCTTGGGTGAGTAAGCTTTTGGGTGCATCCAGAGCTTCGCTTTCATCTGTTGCTTCTTCCTTGTCTTCTTTGCCAGATGTCATTTTAGTAGTCTCCGATATTTGATCGGGTCCAACCATTTTGGAACCCTCCTCTTGAATCCCAGGGTCTTCCTCCCCTAATTGAAGTAGATCTTTGACCTCTGTGACGTTAAGTCTGATTTTGAGGTTCTTGAGGACTGGAGACTTGGGCGTCCGCGTTAACTTGGATTTTCCTCTAACAATCTTTTCTTTCTCCAAAGGGGGGGATTTCTCGTCCAAACATGGTGACTCTATATCACTTGTTTTACCTTCACAGGCCCTTTCCTCAATCAGCAGATTCAGCACGCTTTTCTCTTTAACAGACTCGCTTTGAAATTCGTCAGCTACTTGATGCATATCTTCGTCTTCTTTATTGGGTTCAGCTTGAATTGAGGTGGGGTCACCTTTACATGGATTTGAATCCTCCAGAGTAAAATTATCTTCATCTGTAAATTCCATTTCCTGGTCATCTTCAGACTGTTCTGTTTTATCCCCCTTTCGTCCTGGTCCTGCTCCCTTTAAGGTATGAGGAGAATGTTTGCCTTTTGATACTCTAGGAATTCGTTCACTCTCTGATTCATTCGAGTCCACATCTTTAGTGTCCACTTTAGATTTTTCCCCTCGAGATGTTGAACTGTCTCCAACCTGTCTGCGGTTTTTAGGAGGCCGGCCTCGTCTTGAGTTGGAGACGGGTGGTACGGGTGGTGCGGGTGGTACGGGTGGTACAGTCGAATCTTGCTCCACATTTTGTTGTGGGGCTGCGTCTTTATCCACACCACGCTTTCGCGCAGAGCGTGGCGACTCAGTCATGTCTTTTCCAGTCCGCTTTGCGTCATCGTCTTCAACAGGCGTGGCGTACACAGATTTGACATTTCGGCGCCTTGCTCGTCCCACTGATATGCTCTGCTCCGTGACTTCAGAGTCTGTTCCATGAATGGGAGACTTGCCTGTGGATTTGGACTCTGAACTGACCTTCACCGACTCTGCCCTTGGGGATGACCCACGCTTAGTGCGTTCACTCTTACGCGTGGCTTGTTTTTCAGAGGTAGCTGCTGAAATGACAGGGGCTGCAGCAACCGGAACAGGGGATTGTTTATTCCTTTTGTTCTTTTGCTCTTTTGTTCTTAGTTCTTTATGTGGCGGTGAGGTTGGCTCCTCATTTGTGTCATTATCTATATGCATCTGCGCTTTAAGATTCTTTTCCCCTTCAGGTTCTGGTACGGCTTTGTAAGTGAAATGGGCCTCCTTTGTGACGTTCATCTCCTCTGTCAGGCTGGGCGTTGTGGAACTTGTGGCTTCATTTAATTCTTGTGTTGGCTCTGGATCAAGCTCTGGTTCAGAACTGCTCACTAGCTCTTCTTGAGCATCACTATTACATGTTTGTTCTTTATTAAGAAGTTTAACATCTTCAATAATATCAGTTTTCCCTTCAGAGGGAGATGCTTTACCTCTAGCCATTGGATAAACAGGCTCTGGATCTGCTACAGGTACATGACCAGAATCAGTTGGTGGAGAGGTTGGGGGTACAATATGTTCATTTTCTTCTTTTACGTCTCCCTTTTTTGTTGATGCATTTATCAGTGGTTCAGGGGAAGGATTTGACACAACACATTTCTCTTGTGAGGGCATGTCCTTGGGCAAGGGCTGGGCAACAAAACTGGGCACCAAGTGAGGTTCAGAAACTGGCTCCTCTGCAGGGCTAATGGGTTTTATTTCTGGCTCCATTGCAGGTTCTGAAATTGTAGGGGATTGTGATTCTGGGGATTGTTGTTCTGAATCTGGAGCCTTTTCAACTTGATTTTCTTCATCTGCCAGCATCTGTTCTCCCACCTTTTCTTCTTGTGGAGGTTGCTCTTTTCCTTTCTGTTGAAGTCGTGTAAGCTCCAGAAAACGACTATGAAAGAGGACAACTGGCTCAGAGTCAAGCTGTCCATCTGTTGCCCCGTGTTGACCCGTTTGCTGACTCTGCCCATGGTCAGGTTCCTCATGCTGACGTTCAAGATGTTGGAGCCGCCTCGAATCTTGCTCAAAGATGGAACTGTGAAGGAAGCGAGATGCAAAAAGCTCTCTGCGTTCCTGTTCTTCTGGCTTGGGCTCCTCCTTTATGTCAAGTTTGTCTTCAGATCCAATCCTAATCTTTTTCTTCTTCATGTACCAAGACGGTGTAGGTCTTGGTGCCACTTCCACCTTCTCAAGAACATCTTTTCTGTTGCGCAAACTTGCAAAGTGAGTATCATAGTCTAAAAATGACCAGTTGTCTTCTCTGGATGAGGAGAGGGATTTTGCACGTTCCAACAAAGCCTTTGTATCTGGTGTGATGTTCTGGTCAAGTGTAAAGGAGTTGAATTTGTACCTCTCAAGATGGGCTAATTTGGGATCTGAAAACCTGTCCGCCCTTGGCCTCTCAGTGAAAGGTATAGAAGTGGAAGGCATCGGGGAGTGAGGTTTGTTTTCTCTGTCCTCCTCAGAGTCTGATCTTACTTCGCCAGGTTCCAAGTCATGCCAAATGCCATACTCCAAACGCTTGAGATTGTGGATGTTCTTCCCCAAATTTCTAGAGAAGTTTAGGTCAGGTAACAAGTTTTTCTTGACTCTATTCTCCCATTGTTTTTCCCTCTCCTCCTCACAGCTAAGTAATGGAGTATTTGGCTTGCTAATCTGTGTCATGTGTGTCCGTTTAACTGATGCCTCAAGGTCTGAATGTATTTTGTTATCATGTCTAGCAAACTCTTTTTGAAGAGAATGGTCGACAAATTCATCCTCTCCAAGGTGAGGATAATGTTGATGTCCTGGAGAGGCAGAAGTGTTGTTCCAATCAGGATCCTCGCTCTTTTGTCTAAAGCTCCTGTAGACACGCTCCCTCTTGGCACCTAAATCAGTGTCAAACGGGTCTAGTTTCTTTAGTTTAAAAGATGGGAAATTGTCAGTGACATCTTCAGGTGGCTTGCCGACTTCATGGATGAGACTACGGTGCTCAAAATCCTCAGTTTCACTTCCATGAGGGCTTCCAGTCTTCTCTGATTTGTCAGACTCCTGCTGCTGCTGCTGGTGGAGCTTTCTATTTAGCTCCATCTGCTTGCGATAACTCTGAGAAAGATCAATATCTACATGGTCTTCCCTTTCCTTGTCACCTTTGTCGATTTCAGCTGTATGAGCACTATATTTTCCTGCGCCATGCTGTTCTTGATCTCTTGCACTACCGTGGTCAATATTCCCATCATTTGAAAACCTTCTGGATGAATTATGCGCTGGGTGGCGTTTTGACTCCAGTGGGTCTATGGGTACTTCTGATGCCTCTCTCTTAACCCTCACCTCTTCCTGTCCATCCTTCGGTGTGCAGGGAAACGCACCCTTTTCAGTTTTGATCCTTGCATCTCTACGCTGAGAATCTTTCTGCTGTTTTTCTACATCTGGATCTTTCAAGTATGGAGCACCAGATGCAAATTCTGGAGGTTGATTGCCATCTTCCTCTTCAAGCCGGCTCCTCTTTGCCCGGATAGTTCTCCCACTGGCGTCAGCAAATCGCCTTTTTCTTGCAGCGAGGCGATCAGAATCCAACAATGAATCTTTTACTTCATTTCCAATATCTCCCTTTAGGTGTTTCTTACTTCGATTTTTCCCATCCAGTTCTAAACCATCACCTTTTCCCATTTCGGATCTTTCAATTTTAATAGTATCAAGGTGAGAGACTGACATTGGATCCACAGTGACTGCGTCACTCTCCACCTTATACCTTTGCCTCTCGTGGCCATCTTGGTCTGACAACTTCCCCCTGCCAGAACCTCCATCAAAACCAGCTTCCAGCTCCGTTTCAGGTGGTTGAAGGGTGGAAGGGGACTGCCCCTTTCCTTTCCTTGATTTAGTCTTCTCTCCCTTGTCCTTGTCACCCTTCTCCTTTCTCCGCGCACGCTTGCTTTTCTCGCTTTTCTCAGCACCTGCCACGCGCTCACCTTGACTGTTTTTATCCGTCTTGTCACTCTTTGAGCTGTGTTCCAGTGGGGTTTTGTCCGTTTTGTCAAAGTGTAGCGGCGAGAGTGAGCCGACACTGCCACTTCGCTCGGATGACTGGCTATACACCCTTCGTTCAGAGTCTCTAGGGGCACGTTCAGATGGCGAAGGGGAGACGGCGGGAGTAATAGGTCTCCGTGGATGGGAGGGGCTCCACCTGCCGCGGTCAGCCTCAAACCGTTCCCGTTCCCTTTCTCGCTCCCTCTGAATGTACGTGTACTTCCGAATGTCCTGCTCAAAAGGGTCTCTATAATCCCTGTACTCTCTGGGGTCCTCATGGTAACGCGGGTCAAAGTGTTCAGTGCCCTGAAAATGTTCCAGCTCAGGAAAACGTTCTCTGCTGCGAGCAGCAGGATAGTCCCTACGAGCCTCTTCTGGATAGATGCCAGGGGTTGTTCGTACATTCTCAAAGAAAGCTCTTTCTGCTGGGAATTCATGGTATGGAGGTCTGCGTGGCTCCTCCCTGCAACCACAGGAGGGAAGAGAGAGAGAGAGGGAAGTACATTAAGTACCTTTCATTTGATACATGGTTTTCAAATATGTAGGATCGCACAACCTAATACCTCAACAATACAAAATGTTGATTTGACTCATCATTGGGGCCATAGCTGATTAAACAAATTCACATTATTGCAAGGCATGTGTAGGGACTAGTAGCATTCGTAAAGCAAGGGAAATTCATACAAATAACTTTTTATATATTTTTTTGGATAAACAGACTAATAATTCATTAACCAATTCATTAGTTGACATGATTGTTCTGATGTTGTAGGGTTTTAGTTAGGGCCAGCAATATTAAATGCATACAGAAAATGTGCACTTTACCGTCTTTCAGTAGGGATTTCATAGAAGTCTCTTATGTCTTGTCCTGATGACTGCATAGACCTATAGAATGCCATCTGACTCTCTTGACTGGCAAAATCCACCTTTTGAGAGAAAAAAACATTGATGAGGTAAAGTAAGATTGTTTGTTTGTTTTCACTTAAAACTGAATTTAAAGATGACAGTGAGTAAAGCTGTGAAGGAGAATGCATAAAAACCCTCCAGGGGCACAATTGTACATTCATAGGATAAAATTACATCAATGTTTAATATACACATCTAATACAAATAAAACATTGATAGAGGTGTCATACAAATAAAAAATACAACAATATGGACGATATAACAAAGGAAACAAACAGCAAAAGCATATCGCAATAATAAAATATTAGAATATATTATAAAGATTATGCAACCATATTTTTTTGTTCGTTACCTTTATTTTATTGCCACCAATCTTCCAGCCTTTGGTCTCCCTGACAGCTGCTTGAGCAAAGTCTGTGTTGTTGTACTGGATGAGAGCCATCCCTTTCAATCTATCAAACACAACCTATCCAAAAAGACAGATTCAATATGCTAATTAGAAATTTCTTTGCACAATCACCTTAAAAAAATAGAAAGAAAGCCCTTTGGGCTGCGCGCGCGCGCGCGCGCGCGCGCGCACGCACGCACGCACACACACACACACACACACACACACACACACACACACACACACACACACACACACACACACACACACACACACACACACACACACACACACACACACACACACACACACACACACACACACACACACACACACACACACACACACACACACACACACACACACACACACACACACACCTACCTTGACCACGTGTCCGTAACGGCAGAAATGCCGGGTGAGGTACTGCTCTGTGATGTTGGAAGCCAAACCGTCTAACCAAACGCATGTTGTGGGCATGCTCTTCCCAAAGCCAAGCTAAAAAGAAAAGAAACCATATAGTTTAAATAAAGTGAAAATTGTAAGGGCATACAGATCTAGGCTTGTGACAATTATTACATAATGGTCTAATAGCAATTGAGATCATCGCAAAAGAAATGTTCATACTGTACATTAAAAAAAGCCAAAATAGCAGATCTACAAGCTTACGTCTATTTCCACTAGTTTCACCTTTTTCTGTATAAACTTAATAAATATGTAGGTAATTTCTTTGTATATTTCAGTTATTTGTCATATCTGCCCTGTGGATCTTTTATTTTACGAGGCCAACAGAATTTTATTTTGTATCTTGATAATGGGTTACCACTGAAAAGAAACGCTACCTTTAGTCTGTTGCTTCCCAGATATTCTCCATCCATCTTTTTGATTGCTTTGCAGACACTGGCAATATCAGAGTACTGTACAAAAGCATATTGTGGAACTCCATTTACTTTCTTGATGTCAATGTCCTGAGGAGAAAAGGGCAAGACAATTAAGTTCAAACTCACATATTGAGTCCATTAGTTTACTTTACTCCTATCCCATGGTAAGTTAACGTACCACAATTTCACCAAAGCGCTGGAAAATATCCAGTAGTTGTTGATAACTAGTGGTCTTCTCAAGGTTGCCTATAAACAGTGTCCTCGTGGCCTTGGGATGGAACTCGTCTATCCGACCATCCAAAGGTCTAAACTCATTTTCACTCTCGGTTTCTGATGGAAGAAAATGTCTTTATCAATATGAGTGGAAAAAAGAAATAATAATAAAAGTTAATATTTGCTGACATATTATTTCACAAGCACAAAACTTACGCTTACCAGGGCCATTCCAGGCGACCACCTCAATGAGCATGCCAAAGAATAGCTTTCCTTTTGAGACCGTCATGGCTTTTTCTTGATCCTCCTGCTGCCTGAAGAACACCAACCCATACCGGTCTTCTGTTGCCCCGTGAATTTGCACTGATGTTACTTTCCCATGTTTCTTGAATTCATGGAAGAGTCCGTCTTTTAAACTAGTGTCTGGAGGAAAACATATGAAGGCTTAATCATTCTGCAATCTGTGTCTGCAATGTAAAAAATATAATCTAAACAGCACGCATTAAAAATGGACGGAAATGACAGTCGGCTGCAGAGTTCAGCAATAAAACACATTCACTAGTGATCTCATGAATAAGGTATGACTCTGTGGAAATGTTCCATTTCCAAACATGCATTTCCTGAAAGGTTTTTAAGCCTGCTGAAGATATGGGTAGTGTTCATGCACCAGTTGCACCCAATGATTATTTTAGTTCTCTTTCTCTTAACGTATTAGTCAGTTTTACTGACTTAAATGTTCCGTCAGTGATTATAATAAATAAAGTCCCATTGTATTTACACAAGTCTTGCTGGGGTAAATACAAACTGGTGTGAACTGGTGTAAAGTTCTAATAAGTTATAAGACTGTAGATGACTCAGCAACAAGAACTTTACCCCACAAGGCCATTATTCTGGCTGTACTGATTCTCGTTAAGTTGGGTAATTGTCTAGAATTGCGCACTCAAACTATAACACTTTTCTTCCCTCAGAATTTTAGTTTCTATAACTGATCTTAAAAGCAAATCTAGAAAATATTTTATTTCATATATGTTCATTAACTGACCTGTGGAGCGCACTGGTAGGTTTTGCACCCTAATTCCAAAGCTTCTACGTGGCTCATCTCCATCCATAGTCATGCCTGACTGGGCAGCTACATGTGTTGCAGACGACTGCACAGACCGCGCACGGGACCCATCACTTGAACTGCTATTTGAATCACTGCTGCCAAACAGACAAACATGCCAAAACACAAGTCAACAGTCAATAGGATATTTGGTCAAAACACAGCTTCTCCTCATGAAAGAAAACATTCAGTAATACAGTAATAATAATAAAGAATTTTATTTTTATCTTTTTATCTTTTGCTCAAGCGCTATACAATGGTTAATTCATTCATACATTGGGAGGCGAAGCGGCAAACAGTCGAGTCAACGCCAGCATCCTCACTTCCCTAACCCTAACCCATTCACACAACAATGGTGGTAAGCTGACACCGACCGACTCATTGGAGGCAATATGGGGTTCAGTGTCTTGCCCAAGGACACTTCGACACGTGGACAGGAGGAGCTGGGATTCGAACCGCCGACCCAACGGATCATTGGACGACTTGCTCTGCCTTTTGAGCCACAGCCACCCCAGTAAGTCACTATAGCACTTTAACAAAACATAACATTGTCTTACCTGCCGCTGCCTGTGCTGCTGCTGCTGCTGACCGAATCAGAGCTCGAGGACCTGCTGTGGGACCGAGAACGTGGGCCTCTCCCAGGCGACAGAGGAGCTCTTTTCGGGGAGTGGGGAGCTTTGGGGGTTTGTCCTGTGCTCCGTTGTGGAGAAGGGTGGCGAGACTGTGAGGAATGAGACGATCGGCTGCGACGGTGATGATAAGTTCTATCCACGCGCCGCCCCCTGTCATCTCTATAGAGCTCACGCCGTGCAGCACTCGTCGTGAGAGTGAAGGGGTCACGAATTCTGGATTCAAAATGTGGGTCCGCTGCGTCAAAGCTTGCCGCCATAGTACTGCTCCCAGGGCCAGCGGCGGCGAACATGGTACGGTCACGGTAATAATCAGCATTGTAGTGACGCTGTCTGTCGAAAGAGCCACTGCGATCATGGTGTCCATAGGGGCTGTGATCGTATGCACGTTCCCGGCTTTCTGAGCTACTGTAAAACAAGAACAGGTTTGCGGGGGAAATGGGAGAGCAAGAGTTATTTTTAAACATAAATAGTTAAACAGAAAACATACAGTATATACATTGCACCCTAAGCAACAGTGAACATCTACAAATGCAGTGTTCTTAAAGTCCTCCTCCAAAACCAGGAATTCATCATAGAGCTGGCCAAAAACAGAGGGAAATGTATCAATTAAGTAACTTATCAGTGGTTTAAAGAGCAATATAGACTTTGACACGCTGATCCCCTAATTATTAAAAAAAAAAAAAAAACTATTAGTTAATGAAAAGTCCCACAGAATGCTGAAAAGAAAAGAAAGGTTGGCTTGGTGGTTCTACCTCAGTTGTTTTGTGTGTGTGTGTGTGTGTGTGTGTGTGTGTGTGTGTGTGTGTGTGTGTGTGTTTAACTAATGAGAAGAAAAGTGACACTGCACTAGTAGCCTGTATATTTTCATAAAAATGTATGACTTTAGCAGTTTGCAGTTGAGTTTCATTTTGAAAACATTTGACATCCTGGAAGCCCATGGCAATAATGTGAATCGATGAAAAGAAAGCTAAGACGTGCAAAATCCACACCCTGTGTTGGGCAGGTGCCGAGCAAAAAGCAATAGCGCGAATCTGAATCAACACAATGATTGCCTAATTCTACAATTATGAGAAAGAATGAATGGTTTGAGGCATTTTTTACCCCATCAAAGCCATAATGAGAGACAGACGTGTCAAATACAGTGGTTTTGTCTTGACGTAAATAAGCCCAATTCCCTGGTGCTTGCTTCTCTAATATAAATAGTCAGCAGCCAAAATGACCATTTCAATGCAATATAGAGCATTAACACTTAAACACACACTGTTGAAACAAGCTTAATTTATAATACTAGAAGCTGGGCCGCCCTTCTGGCGGCCCAGCGTCTAGTCGGCGACCTGGCCAACTCGGAACAACGTAAATAGGGAATGAATGCCCCGCCCTTTAATGCAAACCCCATTATACCTGTTGTCATAGGACCCGTTTTGACCATCTGTTTGCCTGTGTCCATTTATGCCCATATATGGAGATATCTGTTATCTGTCTGTCTGTCAGCGTCCATTTTATGTCCATATATGGAGATCACTGCAGATATAGTTCTGGGTCCATTTTATGCCCATATATGCCCATATATGGAGATATCTGTCTATTTGCGTCCATTTCACGCCCATATATGGAGATCTCTGAATCTGTCTGTCTGTGTCCCTTTATGCCCGTATATGGAGATCTTTGTGATTCTGCGTAAATTTTATGCCCATATATGCCATTTGCGTCCATTTTATGCCCATTTATGGAGATCTCTGTATCCGTCTGTCTGTGTGTCTGTCTGTGTCCCTTTATGCCGTATGAGATCTCTGAATCTGTCTGTCTGTGTCCCTTTATCCATTTTATGCCCATATATGGGGGCATTCATTTTATGCCCATATATGGAGAACGCGCGTGCCCGTGGGACGAACGGTTCTCATATGGGGGCATTCATTTTATGCCCATATATGGAGAACGCGCGTGCCCGTGGGACGAACGGTTCTCGAGATACGCGGATTACCTACATACATACACACTCACAGAGATTTTTTGTTGACTCATGTGGCGTACGTCTGCCCATATATGCCCATATATGGAGATATCTGTCTATTTGCGTCCATTTCACGCCCATATATGGAGATCTCTGAATCTGTCTGTCTGTGTCCCTTTATCCATTTTATGCCCATATATGGGGGCATTCATTTTATGCCCATATATGGAGAACGCGCGTGCCCGTGGGACGGAACGCGCGTGCCCGTGGGACGAACGGTTCTCGGAGATCTCTGAATCTGTCTGTCTGTGTCCCTTTATCCATTTTATGCCCATATATGGGGGCATTCATTTTATGCCCATATATGGAGAACGCGCGTGCCCGTGGGACGGAACGCGCGTGCCCGTGGGACGGAACGCGCGTGCCCGTGGGACGAACGGTTCTCATATGGGGGCATTCATTTTATGCCCATATGGAGAACGCGCGTGCCCGTGGGACGAACGGTTCTCGAGATACGTGGATTACCTACATACATACACACTCACAGAGATTTTTTGTTGACTCATGTGGCGTACGTGATGTCAGAGCCTTTTATGAAGTGATGTCACAATGAGTCAGAGCTTTCGCCGATTTCCTCAGAAACAGCCTGATGTCAACAATCAACCCCGCATAAGGAGATTCCGAACGTTTCGCGCCGGTTCGGGAAAACCGCGCGTCGGGTCGGGTCGAGACCCGGCACTGCACTCCGTGCCGCGGCGGGGAACGCGCGTGCCGAATCTGAAGCCGGTGGGACGAACGGTTCTCGAGATACGCGGATTACAAACACACACACACACACGCAGAGACTTCTCGCATTTATAGATAGATAACTGTCCTGCAATCCTGATCCTGGTTTTTAATCATGTAGGTATGTTTACAATACAAATGTTCTATGAAGGCTAAATAGTACTTTATGGATGGATATTCTACTCAGCCCAATTATTACATTTGAAATTGATAGTATTCGTTGTATTTATAGTAGTTTTAAGCAGGGCAAAAGCTTAAGCAAGTGGGAGAGCAAGAGAGTGAGAGAGAGAGACGCAAGTGAGAACTGAGCTCAGAATTTAAGCCACTGACAGAATGATTCCCAAGAAACATTCTGATTCAAAATAGTGATTCGCATTTCTTTCTACTAAAAGCAGTGCAAAACATAAGAAAATGAGACAAGGTGCAAAGGTTAGCAAAAGAGAGATGCAGAGGGCAGAACAATACCAACCTTTTTGGAAAGACGTTACCGACCCTATAATCCAAACACAATCTAGGTGGTGAGATTTGTGACAGCCCCGATAGAAAAACAAATTCTTTTGATCTAATTAAGGAGGGGGAAAAACTGTTCCTTTGAAATGTACCGTGCGCAATCGTCGAATGTCCTGTGGAGCACCAATCCAGTGGTGGTGTTGATGTGTAATCCACAATTAGGCTACTTAATGTCTTCATTGGATGGAAAAAGGGAAAACAAAATCAAAGACATGGATCTCTTAATGGATTTTTTCACGATATGCAAAAACACAGCCACAAATGATCTTAAATAATGTAAACATGAGTAAAAAAAAAAAAAGAAAAAGAAAAAGAGAAAAATGAATTCTTAAAGGCATTTCTGCACTTTCCAATTGGCACGATTAATAAATGTTCAAATCGACAAAAAAATATATCCATCTTCGTCAGTCTGGTCTTCTGCTTCAAATTGTTTTGTTTCACATTCAAAAAAGGTTATTCCTCTTCTGGAGAAGGTAGATACAGTAAAATAGTACACAAGCTTGCAAATTCAAATGAACAAATAACTTTAAAAAAATTGTAAAAATAATAATAACAAAAAAAAAAGGTCTTCAGTGTAAGAAACATAATCCTTCTTATGGCCATGGCATACATTCCGTAGTTTTATGTATCCTATAGTATAGAATATACTGTGGACTGTCATGCTTCACCTCCTAGGCTCTAGCAATAACAATCTTCAGATGAATAGTTGCATTTTAAAAAGTAGATCTCAGTTTTCTGCAAGTATGCATTTTTCAGATCTTCACCCCAGATATTGAGGCTTGACAGCTAAATCCAAGCTTGAGAAGAGTAATCCAAAGGAATGGAAGTTACAGCTATCCAAACTATGGTCCATCCGTACATCCAAAAAGAGGTATCAAACTGCTTACTTCCAAGACGGTATATATCCAAACAGCAGAGTACGTCTTCGTGGTCTTCAATCCATGAATTAAAAAAAAATATTATCTCCCAAAATTTGATTATCCATATTCTCCTTTGCTGTCTCCATATTTATATGAAAAGGAAAATATTAATATTACCATACAATGTTTTAGATTGTCTTTCTAGGTACAATTGGACCCTTACTACATCTAGTCAGAGGAATCTTCTTGAATCCATAACATAACTTGAATAATAACATTACTTACATCCAAAAGAGAGCGTATCCAGAGATGTAAAGGTTTTTCTTTTTTTCTTTTTTTTTAAAAAAAAGTAGGCCATCCATTGACTGGTGCTGAGATGAAAAATAATTCTGTCCCCAGAGATCTGAGGTCCATCCATACATTAATTACTCTACCTGCTTAAATATAGGCTATAGAAGTAATATTTCCTTTGGTAGACATGATTTACTTCCAGGTTCCAGCGATCCCAGGTTAGATTCCATGCTTCAGAAAAAAGGAAGAAAAACTTTGAAAAAAAAAAAAAGAAAACTCACCAAGGATATATTCCCACAAAATGTAATAAATCCAACTCACTGGGATATTCCTCATGGACGTAACATCCAAACGTGAAGCCAAACCTTGAAAGATAGTTACCTTACCGAATGATAATTATGCACTATATTTCTTTTTTCACTTAGATCCCATGAGTGAGGCGAGTCGATTGGGATGGAAAGTGGAACAATTCCTAGAGATTACCTCTGCTTACACCTTGCGGCATATATTCCTGCTTTATAACCCAACTTTGTCATTATGATCTAGTGGGATAACATTAATCTGCTAGATTCCCCCTATACTTAAAGGGGGAGACCGCGTCCACACTTACCCATCTATTCTCCGTTCATAACGTCCCTCTCTGGTGTGAAGGGACACCGGGGGGCCAAACACTGGACCAACTGTCCCCCTAGAGAATCCTGAAACGTCTCGACTGCTCGCCGGGGAGGCGTCTTCGAGACCCCGAACGGCACTAGGGACTGACCCAGGTTCGTTGTAGTCAGTTCGGAGGTCCCTGTCTCCCATCTTGTTGACGGCATTGTGAGCCTTCTGAGCACTTTTGATATCCACAAAATCCACAAAGGCTGCCACGCCGCCTTCTGACCCCCGCTTCCGCAGAACTTTGACGCTCTCCACACGTCCATACCTGGAAAAGCAACAGCAATGACATACAAAATAATTAATATAAAGCACCAAATATTCATACTATAATCAGGGTTCCCACATATTTTTACTAATGAATTTCCTTAACTTTTCCCCAAGATATTTAACACGATTTCCAGGCCTCTTACTCCAGCGTGCAATGCCCCAAAACAGGCAGTGTAGCTAAAATAACAGAATGGTATAAGAAAGGTGGGTTCCACCGTGTATCAACCAGGTACGCAGGCAGGTGATGAATGCATAGCCAAATATTATAACACTTTATAAATTCCAAACCTTTTTCCAGGACTGGAAAACAGTTTCTCATTTTAAAATATTTCAAGGAATATCATCATGACATGACCGTGGGAACCATATGTTAATGTGTTGCTGGTTGTGAGCAGTACACACAGAATAACGTGTTCCAACCCCACCACAGTGAACAACTGTTCCATACATACACACTGTTTTATACATTCCTGACGTGTTCCAAATAATACAGTAACACCAGTAGTAAGTACAGTAATAGTTGATCATCCTTCGGGGACCCGCCATAATGTCAAATGTCAGTATACGTGACAAGTAGGCTACAACTGTGTCCGCAGACTGGTGTTAATGTAGCAGTGTGGTTATTACTGTAATAAAAGCTGTATATTGGATTGTTAGTTGAGTGCAGACAGACAGTGTAGGGGCCGTTTGTTGATCTGTTGCACGAGAGTAACAGCGGCCTTAGCAGCAGTGCTGTCTGTCTGTGCTTGGCTATAACGTTAGCGAGTTGGAAGTGTTGAAGTGAGCTTTCTTTCACCGATGTGTAATAATAAAAGTGTGGCCTTCGACCAGGAGACCACAACCTTTACCTTGCTCGTTATTTCACAATCAGAGATATTCACAAGTGTTTTGAGTTGTTAACATGTCAGGTTATTTGATCCGTAGTACACGAAACAGTGTTTACTGACTGACTAGCTAGTGGTGGTAGCTATTACTGACGTCAGTCAACTACAGTTTAAAGTTAAATAATTTGAACGCAGCCCATTATGGTTCACTGGCTGCTTTTATGAACTATTTTAGAACTAACCCCATAAACGTACACATTTCACACATAACCTTCCACACATTCAGCAACCATTTACACAACACAAGCAGTCATTAAGCTAACAGGCTAATAAGGGAGTCACTCTCGCTCTCTGAACATGGGAAACGTCTTCAACAAAATGGTTGGTGGTGTTTGTGGTGAACGCAGGCTTAAACGTGAGCTTAAAGTTCAACTCACAATGCGTGAAACCCCAAAACTGTGTTTTTTTTTGCAGTGTTTTGTGCAGCACGGGGTTATCGTTTTAAAATTCTAACGTACGGTTCTCATATTAAACAACGAAGCACAGAGAAACGTCAACAGGCCTCTGGTTGACTGTTAGCTATAGCTTCCATAGCTTCCCTAGTGGGCACCGCACGCTAGCAACACCAACCAGATCGCTAACGTTACAACACACTTTGTTTATACTTGCTTACTTGATTGATAAAAAGGACTGGTTTTAAACTAGGGGAAAGTGTCGACGCGACTCTCGTCGACACGTTTCCCAGTTAAAAACAACGTCTTTTCCCCCCCAACAACCGAACGACACACGCTCGCGCTACAAAAGTATAATAAATTAGCCGTCGGTATTTTTGGACGTATAGCAGCCGCGCGCGCTGCCTCTTTCTCTCTCTCTTCTCTCCAGTCGTCTTCTTGCGTAACGTTCGTTTCGTTTAAAACCGTGAAACCAAAAACCCCCCAGCTTACCGTTTAAAATGTTCCACAATCTTCTCCTCGCGGACATGTTCGGGTAAATTTCCGACCCAGAGGTGTCTGGTTTCCCGAACCATCTTGTTGGCGCTCCGCTACTCCTTCTCCCCCGCGTCCTACACATATATATGTCTCTGCCGTGCACGTTTGGACGCTCGCCGGGTCGGTGGTGGTGGGTCGGTCTGACTGTCGGTCGGGGAGGTCCGTCCGCCTCCTCACAACAAAATGAGCGACGACGTCGACGAGAGATTCCTTCAAAATGTTCTTTCTTGTCCTCCTCCTGGCTGCCCCGTGTGCTGCTGCTGCGGCGGCGCCTCGGCCTGACCGCTGATCGTAGTTGTTGCCGTTCGTTCGACTTCTTTCGCTGGTTCAACGCAATCTACTGGGATGTGTTGAGTGTGAGGCGAGCGGTGCACTCGTTGGAGCTTCGCTGCGTGCACGGACGGCGGTTACGGCGGCGGCTAGCTAGCTCCTCCTGGACGGATTTCCCATTTCCCCTGGCCTGAGCAGTGGTGGGAAAAGTATTCAAATGTTTTTTACTTACGTAAAAGTATCAATACTGCAGTGTAGAAATACGCTGTTACAAGTAAAAGTCTGGAATTTAACATTTACTTTTAAAAAAAAGTACAAAGGGTATCAAAATACCAAAAGTAGGAAGTATTCATGATGCAGAATATCTGATTTCACACGTTTTCAAATGTAATGTATGTTTTGTAATACATAATAATACAATTCAGGTTTTGTGCAATAGTGGATTAAAAATAGGCCTACAATATTTGCCTCTGAAATGTAGTGGAGTAGAAGTAATTAAAAGTATTGGAAATTGGAAATACTCCAGTAAAGTACAAATACCTCAAAACTGTACTTAAATAGGCCTACTTTGTTTTACACCACTGCCCGTGAAGTTGCGCGTACTTGTGAATAACCCCCCCCCCCCCACACACACACACACACACACACACACACACACACACATACACATATACACTTAAAAGGAATATAATTCCGATGTATTAGGCTTGCTTGCTATAACCTTTCAAGACATTTGACCAAGAAAGACACTAGTAAACTACCGTGACAAAAAAAGAAAGAAAAAAGTAGGATATACAGATGTACAGTACACTATAACCCCAGATATAGCCTACATTATAGTGTTGTTTGGCATATCAGTTAACAATGCCTCATATTATATATAATATATCCATATAATAGTGCACTTTTAAAAATCACTCTTCAAGCCAATTAAAGGTGATCACAGCCATTATAATGCGGATGTACTGTATAATGCAGTGTAATTAATATAGGATATAGTGAGATATACAGTAGATGACACCTATTAATGATCCAGGGCTTCACATTAACTTTTTGAGGCACTTAACCGGTAAGATCTGTTCGCCGCTATTCACGATTGGCAGATCTTCGAGGCAGGGTTGTCCCCTTAGTCCTCTCCTTTTCGCACTTTCACTCGAACCCTTGGCTCAGACAGTGCGTCAGTCTGCAGATATTACTCCTGTTTCGATTAACAACACACAGCATCGCATTTCCCTATATGCTGACGATATTCTACTGTTCATTGAGAATGCACCACAGTCAATTACTCATGTCCTTCAAATCTTTGATCAGTTCAGTTCCATTTCCGGCTACAAAATTAATTGGACGAAGTCAGCCCTTCTACCTCTAAATGATCAGATGAGATCTGCTATCCTGCCGCCCATAATCCCAGTAGTAAGCCAATTCAAATATCTTGGCATAGATATTTTCCCCTCTCTTCAGGCTATTGTTAAGAACAACTATGGTGACACTCTAAATAAGATTTGTCTTGATTTAGATAGATGGTCATCTTTGCCCAACTCTCTCCAAGCTCGAGTTTCAATCATAAAGATGAATGTTCTTCCTAGGGTTAACTTTGTAAGCTCTATGCTCCCTTTGCCACCACCGCCGCAATACTGGAATAAGCTTCACTCTTCGATATCTAAGTTTGTGTGGAAAGGGAAACGCCCTCGTCTTAAACTTTCTCTATTACAGCGTGCTAGAGATGATGGCGGCCTTTCATTGCCCAACTTTAAATTTTATTATTGGGCCTTCACGCTCCGCCCCCTTTTAAATTGGTTTAACCCAGCAAATAAGGTTTCTTGGAGAGAGCTTGAGGAGAGTTTAGTGCAGCCTGTTGAATTGAGAGATCTTATCTATTCAAACATAACTACACATCAATGCAAAGTTCGCTTTGGACCTATCATTTCTCATTTAGTGGCAGTATGGAGAGCAGCTGAAAAGATGTGTAAGATTGATTGTAAATGGAACTTATTTTCCCCAGTGTTCAATAATCAAAGACTTTTAATCGAGGATCGCCCCATTCGCTTTCCAAGGTGGAGGGCTAAGGGGATTCGTACATTAGGGGACTTATTTGATAGAAATGGTTTACGACCTTTTCGAGATTTGTGTGACATCTTCAATCTGCCTGGAAATACCCTTTTTTTCTACTTCCAACTGAGATTGTCCATGAGGACCTATGGGGTCCCATGGCAAGCTCCCCTTAGATTGCACCCCTTCCATGAGTTTATCTGTGATGGTAACAGAACAAGAGGTTTGGTTTCCACCCTCTATGGTTTTTTATTAGACTGTAGTTATGGGCCCCTATCTGTTGATACTGTTTGGAGGAATGATGTACCAAATTTGGACCCTGACTTTTGTTGGGACACAGTGTGGTCTAACATTAGGCTATCTTCTAGAAATCCAGACCATCAACAAATTCATTTAAATTTTGTTCATCGGACTTATTTAACTCCCCGCAGACTATGTGCTATGAGGATTTTGAATAATCCCAACTGCACTCTCTGCGCCTCAAATAGTATTGGTACCTTCCTTCACATGGTTTGGGAATGCCCAAATGTGTCGTCATTCTGGAATATGGTTGCCTCAAAACTTTCAACTATTTTTAGTATTAATATCATATCTTCTCCTTCTTTATTTTTATTAAATGACGTCTCACAGTTGCAACTAAACAATATACGCAAGCGCATCTTCTTTGCTGGATTAACGGCGGCGAAGAAGATGGTAGCTACGCGGTGGAAACCTCCTCATACGTTAACGTTTCGCCAGTGGGCCTTAACCTTTCTAGATATAGTATATTTAGAGCAGTCGATAGCAAGGTTACACGGAGCAAAAGAAGAAAACATTAATATGTGGTCGGACATTGCAGATAAGCTTAAGGCTATGATTCAAGAAATCACTATATAGTGGTAACAGCCTAGCACAGGCATGCACTATTGTACATTCCGTGTTGGTCCGGGGAAAGGGGGTGGGTGGGTTTTCTTTTCCTTTTCTTGTTTTGCTATTGTTTGTGTTTGTCTGTTAATTGCATTTTTCTTCTGATTAATGTTTTACTTTTTCTTGTTCTATTCATATGTATGTCTCTAATTTTATGTTATGGAAAATAAAAATAATTGATAACAAAAAAAAAAAAACTTTTTGAGGCACTTAATTGTCCCTTGAACAAACATTTCCCATTCACTTGTCCAGGCGCAAAAGTCACAGTTATTTCTTTTTCAGATTTCTTTATTTGACAAATAAATAAGACTCCTCTTGGCCCCTTCCACTCGGCAGTCCATAGTCTGCATACAGCACAAAGCTGCCAGGAGCATCATAGAAAAAGTTAAACCATAAAAGAGCTTTTTTGAGCAGTGCTAACCGCTCCTATAGACCGCTTTTTTACCAAAACCATGATGTCACAAATGATGATGACATGAGTCCGCTAGACCAATGAAACACTTCGATTCTGTTGATCTGTCCATGATGTCATAGTCACATAGGCACCCGATTGGTTAACTCTGATTTAGAACGCGTTTAGCCTAAATACGTCATAAAAAATTATTGAGCGGTGCTAACCTTGAATTTCAAAATTGTATTAGATCAGGACAGGACAGGAGTCAGGTCAGGACGTTCTTTGAATTTCTCAATTGTATGAGTCATGTATTTATTTTATCTATAATACATGAAAACAAACCACACTTTTAGACAGAGTGCTTTAATCACAGGGCCCTGTCTAAAAGTGTGGTTTGTTTTCATGTATTATTGAGATATCCAGCTCAAGACAATTTTGAAATTCAAAGAATATAAATAAACAGCTTATGATTATCATGTAGATCGAAGTACGAGCTTTACCACGCCTAACCAACCCCATATCCTGGACACTTCATGGGAGCGAAAATACAGTAGAACCTCCTTCTCCTCTTTGGATCTGCAACTACTGTTGAATTTTGTACAATCGGTCTCTCATCTTGCCGGCCTTCTGGCTAAACTGGGACAGTGATCATGAAGGTGATACCTAGAATAATGTCATGTTTGGCAGATCCTTGCGGATGTCAGCACTGAGTGACAGAGAGAATGTTTGCAAGATGTCTAGAATGTCTAGAACCACTCCACAGCAGATGTGGGAAAGTCTCGACCAAACAAGTCCAGTATTTGTCTGCAACTCTACAGATCATTTTGTCATTGTCAAGTAAAGCAATAGAAACTGTGCATGACATTCCAGCTGCTCTTCATGCTCTTTGGTCTTGGGCTTCTCAGCCATCATTTTGCAAGAAGACATCAAATATCGTCCCCACAGAAATAACACTCTGCCACATGCCAGACTTGTCTTTTCGAATGACTTTGTCTTCAAAGTATCTGAACATGACCTTTCAGGGTCATTAGAATGCACTATCCTCATGTATTCTAATCTTTAGGTACCGGTATGTAGACATGGCAACATCCAGCTTATGGTCCATGCGGCGGATCTCAGACATGTTCCTCATTTGCTGCTGGACCAGCGAGGCCTCAAACACCACCAGCATGAAGAGTGTGAACACACTGTAGTACCAGTACTCATCCAGACACCACAGCCCCACACAGAACACCTGGAACACAAAGAAGGGGGCGGTGGCTCTCTCCCTGAAGAGCTCCAGGAAATCAGGCACCATCATCTCAGCGCGGTTGGTGCCGTATCGCTTCTCTGCCGCTCTCAGGTCTGTCTCCTCCTGGTAGCCACGCCACACCTGGAAGTGGCTCATTGGGTGGCTGATGGGGAACGCCACCGGGAGGAAACATTTCTTCTCCTCTCGGTCGAAGACGTAGCGGATCATCTGAAACTCAAAGGACAGAATCTCCTCGCCATCCTCACCCTGGTCCCTCTGGAGAGCCACGAGCTCAGCAGAACCGTTATTTGGCGTATGTACCAACTTTGCCAGGGTGGCCTTTTGTGGGTCAGGTTCCTTGGAGCAGGTGAGCTTAAGCCAGCAGTGCACGTGCACAGACCAATAGCCCCCCCTCAAAAGCTCCTAGTTAGATCTCGGGACCTAGCTGACAGTCCTCCGCCAGGCAGGCCACGCACCGTCTATCCCATCCCCTGCCTTCTGGTCTCTTTCTGGCAGAGACTTTGCCCGAGGCTCCTCTTGCTGGCTAACTGGCTGTAAGCAGTGCACTAAATTTCAAACCGATACTGGTTTAAAGATGAAGTGCCATGATTTCACTCCCCCTAAAATACGATCATCAGGTATTATACTAGTACAAAACTGTGGCACCACCTCTTTAACAACACTGTCTTCTGACCCTAACCCTAACCCTAACCTTAACCCTATTATGGAGACTTCCTAATTGTTGGAAGTCTGATCATGTTTCCTATATATCATCTATTGTGATGTAGAAATTACATCATGTAAATGATTGAATGGAATTGGTTTATATTGATGATGTATATTGTGAATATTAATTATTAACCTAGTGATTGTGAATGCTAGCTTGACGATGCTGATAAATGCTGACTTGGCGATTGTGAATACTAAACTGCTCATGTTGAATTCGGCTAATTCATGGTTAGAACAGCTATTGATTGATCACGGCCATTTGATTGAAGACACACAAAGCATATATGATTATTTAAAGAAAAACAAGGCTTGAAAATTGTCCACAATGTATCTCCCTAAATATATTTGCACCGCTCACTTCGCACGAGTGCGATTTTTTTTTAACTTCTCCATTTATTGTGATTAGTTGTCCTGGACAACAGGACAAGCCTTAATGTCAATCATGCCCTGCAGTGATCATTATATTCTGTTCCATTTGTGATACATTAACAAGTGGCCAAGTGGAACTACCTCGTTTTGAAACTATCAGACTATTGATATGCACTGCAGTAAGAAGTCCTGAATATGAAAATATTTTAGAATGTTTTCCCTCTCCTCATTATTGCCCTACAAAGCAAAGGGACATGTAGGCCTAATTGTGTGAGTACTGAGTAGCCTACAGCAGTCCCTTGAAAAGTCACCTATTATTAGCACAGTGTCCCATAGCAACATTCTGGGTATAACATTTTCTAATGTGACATGAACAGTAAGCCCACGTCATGACCTTTAAAACATTTTGCTGGTCAGTTTTGAATGTTTGCTAAGTAGAGTGTAATTACGAGCCTATGAGCTGTGGAAGCAATCTCTCCTGGTCTGTCTCACACAAACAAATTGTTCTGTTTACTGTGGCATAATGCAGGATATTGAAAATTACCAACAGCCTGATACAAATTACCTTCACATTATACTGAAGTTGCCTACTGAAGTATGTAAAATCAAACTATGTTTGAAGTGAGCGGTGGATGTAGGCTTTACCCAGTGTGTGTGTGTGTGTGTGTGTGTGTGTGTGTGTGTGTGTGTGTGTGTGTGTGTGTGTGTGTGTGTGTGTGTGTGTGTGTGTGTGTGTGTGTGTGTGTGTGTGTGTGTGTGTGTGTGTGTGTGTGTGTGTGTGTGTGTGTGTGTGTGTGTGTGTGTGTGTGTGTGTGTGTGACCTCTCTCACCAGTATGTGAGAGAGCTTGCACGTTCTTCTCTGTTTTTGGACCTAAAACGACGTAAGGTCCCACTGGCATGTGGCACGGATCCTAGCTTCCTAGGCTTCAAGAAGAAGCTTAATGGAAAGCTGGACAGTCGCTCTCCTGGTTTCGGTGTGTGGTCTGACTTAAACGATCTGTGCTGCTGGGCGGATGTCACCTTGGAGTGGGTAGGGCCTAACTCTGAGGTGATGGCTGTCTCAGAGGACTTTATATCAGACCCTGGTATCTCTGTGAGAGCAACAATGACTGTGTGTGGAACAGAACACCAACCTCCACTAACTAATGCCAGAGGTCGCCTCCTATGGGCACAACAGCAAAGGCAACAGCAGCATTGGACTGAGCTGAGACTGCAGGGGAAGACTGCATGTCTCCCTGCTGCTGACCATTCTGTATCTCACTCTGTGTTCAAAAATGTTGCCATAGACGAATGCATTGTTGTCTTTACTCTGAAAGCGAGGTTGCAGGTGTTACCATCTAAACTTAACCTCTCCATCTGGTTTCCAGGCAATCATGCTCCCTACTGTATACATCATGGTCATGAACAAATAGCTAAAACCATGTCCCACATCTTAAATGGGTGTCATGTATACAGGGGCCTCTACATAAGTAGGCATGACAGAATAGTGGATTTGATATCAAAAGATGTCTCTTCCATCTTCAGGTCCTCCATCATGCTATATAAGCATTCTACTGTTAAGCCGAGCATGTTTGGCCTGTGTAACGACGATTCTGTGTTCTCTAACATTTCAGCTAACACCCCTGATGTCATTGTTGTTAATGAAACTCATAAGGAAGTGTTTATTCTCGAGGTCGGCTGTACCTTTGACTACAGCTTAGAGGAAGCTTTCTTAACCAAAGTGTTAAAATATAATCAGCTAGAGCAGACCATCGCACAGCTAGGCTACAGATGTAAACTTCTGGTTTTTATCTTTGGGAGCCTAGGGCATGTGCATAAGTTGGTTGTGAGAGGCCTTCAAATGGCCGGCCTCACCAAAAGAAGGGACAAGCAGCTAGCAAGGTACTGCTCTGTATCAGCTATTATAGGAAGCCGCTCAATTTGGAGGAGGCGTTGTTATCTTTACCCTTGATTGTTGTCTGTTGTGTTTGACATCTATGCCAACAGTATTGTACGTAACAATGTTATGCCCTACATGCACTTTGTAACTGGCTGTTTTCCTAATTATCTGCCTGCACTGATACTGTTTATGTCCTTTGTACATTCGTGTACTTCTGCTTATGTGGACATAAATAAACATTTCAAGTGTGTGTGTGTGTGTGTGTGTGTTTGTGTGTGTGTGTGTGTGTGACTCAACAGCGCCACTTGGACACCCAGGGGTATTGCAGCTCATACTACCAAGTTACAAACTAACTAACATACACAGGCAGACGCGTATAGGAGACGGCACCGCTCAAGAATGAAATAAATCCTCTGTTACATGCTGATCCATGGAACAGGCAATCTAGAGGTGTGTATTGTTGAGCTACAACACTAGCTTAAAACACTAGTTAAAACACAAGCCCAACATTGGCACTCACAAACTGCACACCTAATAACACAGACATTGCACAAGGAAGCCACTCCATCATTATTACACGCTGTCTTGTTTTAATATGCATTGGTATACAGTATACATGAAAGAATAATGAGTCTTTTTCAAAATACAAAACAAATAATTCAACAGTTATTTTAGTTTCTCAATTGTCTGAATATGACTGATATCATAGCGAAACATTTATGTATTTTATGAATTAATAAAAAGAAAATGTAGGGCCTTGTTCCCAGTTAAAAAATAAAATCCATGTGTGTTCCAATGAATGAAACAAACATCAAACATGTATATTATAGACAAAACATTATGTATGCTTGACTGTAGGAATATTGTCATGCTATTTTTCAAAAGACTAATTACTAAGTTTAATTTTGAAGCCAGAAAACGCAACATTTTACATTTGACAAGGTTTTGTGGAGAGCATACTATACAGCATTGTATGCATTGTGTAAACCAGTGGTTCTCAACCTTTTCAGGCCGTAACACTGATAAACACTTGGAATGTAGGAGTTGAGGCAATCAATTTAATTTGACTAGGTTCCACAGATAAATATCTACTGTACTCGGCTCACAAGCTCAGCTATTTTCACAATGTTTGCCTCTTTGACAATTTAGCCCGACCAACAAATTGAGAACCACTGGTGACCACATTCAGTCTCTCCCCCACATCAACCTAATCAAGTTATCTAGCATTGAGCATGATGAAAGGCTGCATTGGATCTTCTCTGTACAATAATAAAATGTATACAATACGTTCACAGTATTATTTGTGAAGTGAGTTTGACAGATTAGTATTACTACTTGTTACAGTCATGTAAACTTCTATCAAAGTCTAGCACTGCAATCTTTCTTATACACTGATCGTCATTTCTGTTTGTGTAGTACTACACCACAACCCAATGTTATTATGCCAAATTATTGCCAGACTCCAGATAAAATATATTAGTTTACTTTCTCGTTTGAAATAATATATTGAGGTACTGTATACTGTACTCTGTACTGTATTGGTGGATATTTTCAAAATTGGGCAAATAAGAAGAAAGAATACTTACCTTAGTTTTTTTTTTTTTTTTTGCATTGTTATATATATATATTTTTAATATAAATATCTTTGGTGCATTTTGTAGTGTGTTAAAGAGTGCAAAAATATCAAGTATGAAAGAAGTATAAAATGCCCATGGAAGGGCTATGGTTTACTATTGTGAAGATAATCATCTACAAATGATGCTATTGGCAAAGGAATTTTGTGACATTCACAATCTCTATCTTTGAGATGGATGAGACAAGTGTCTCATCTTTTCCGGGAACCAGGCCTAATGCCAGTTTTCTATTGGTCATCTTGTTGTGCGTTCCATGGACAATGTCAGTGCTGGGCAGAAACCATGGACAGGTGACACGATTTGCACAGCACCCTTCCATCCAAGGGATAGCAGCCATAGTCATTTGGGTCAGGAGAGAGCTGGATATCACAAATCTGCAGACAACATGAAAAACAAAGAATGTTATTGTGTAGTTAGTGGCTTGGCAATCATTTATTCAGTGATGTTTTTTTCTGCACGGTATGCTCACCTCACAACGATAGCACTCCTCATGGAAGGAGCGTCCCAGGCATTCTACTGTGTAGCTATCAATACCATCTGCTCTTGGAATGATTAGTTGGTTGCAGGCACTGCACTGTGGGGCGTATTTCCTGTGTGGTTTGTGGACAAAGAGAATATTATTGTAATTTTATGATCAGACTTACCAGGCTACTCCTTTATAAATGCAACACAATTTGCCATTATTCAGCTGTTTTTGAGCTTATAACGCAGTAACGAAGTAATAATGAAGTAACCGTGTGTCAATATAATTTCCTTTGGTATCAAACCAGATCTTTCAGACGAGCATTTTACCTATAATAGTCCTGGAGGCAGTACACTTCCCCCACTTCTCCCTGAGCAAATCTTTGCTCTCCAATCTGTTGACTGCATGTTGCACAGGTAAAGCAAGGCGGGTGGTATGTTCGTTCCAGTGCACGGATCACATGATCCTTGATAACTTCACCGCAAGCCCAGCAAAGTTCCAAACTGGCCTGAGGGAGAGATAGAGACATACAATTGATTGATTGATTGATTATTATTATTGTTTTAAACTCTTTTATATATTTGAATCTTATGTGGAAATAATTTAATTGATGAATTAAAATTAATTACATGTATGATTATGCAACCATGTTGGTGCTATGTGTGTAAAATGACTGTTGCATGCCATGTAAATCAGACTAATCCCAGATTGAAGGAACTTGAAGCTGATACATACCTGGTAGCAGTCCTCACAGAGTGGGATTCCTGCCTTATTGTAGTACAGTTTACCAGCCAGTGGAACGTGGCACTGCCTGCACTGGAAGCAACCATCATGGTACGTTCTGTTTAACGCTTCCACAGCGGGTTCATTGAGAGCCACGGTCTTCCGACAGAAGCCACACACCTCTGGAAAGTACACAAACGTTACATTTAAAGGACTTTTACATACCGTATCTTATTAAAAAAATGTATAGCTTAGCCATGTAGTGATAAATAGACTGTATTTTACCATTACTCTCTGGACTCATCTCTTGGTGACTGTTGTAGCTCCCCTGGGGCTGTTCATCTTGAACACCCCCACTAGATGGTGTTCTTGGCTCTTCTGGCTTGAATGTTGGCAACTGTCAAAATAAGTTCATACCAAACAAAATTATAAAATGTAAAAACAGAGACTGGGGGGCACTGTAGTGTGTAGAGCATTAAGAGTTTTGAGGGACCACTGCACAGATTTGTAACCGCATTTCAACTCGCTCATTCTCCAATTCAAGAGATGAAGCACTGAAGCGGCAGGTACAATATCTACTAACATCTCTGGATTTATAAAGACTTTTCCAACACATGCCAACACTTCATTATCTCTATGTATTTGTGATGCACAGAAATCACAAACTGCAAAAAACTCCAAATGTTATAATCATTGAAATGGGGATATATTATGTGCAGGTCTGTGAATATTTCCTTTCTATTCTCTTACCGGACAGAGATGGAACTCTGCTCATTTTATTGAAGGGGCCCCCATCTATTGTGAGCGCTTTTAGTAAAATACATAAATTCCCCTCTGACCAAAAACGGGAAAGGCTACAGGAATCCAAGCCTTCTGCTTTTACTCAGTCAGCTTTATTGGTCTGTGTTTTCATTATTTCTACAGTGAGATCAAGCTGTAAAGGAGGCCACAAGAAGTCAAGTTACTTACAGAGAGGTCAACAGTTTGAAAACATCCTGTTTTCTCAAGAAAAGGAGCATGGTTACAATGTGTTTTCGTGTCATCCAATCATATCTAAAAGGCAGCTGTGTTTCCCTCAAGTAATCTGTTCTGCAGATGAGTCCCCATAACTGCTTTGGGAGATGCAGCGTTTGTGAAAGTTGTACTACTAAAGTGTGTAAGCTACAAAATACATGGGAACTTTAAAGGCAAAAAATAATTAACCGTGACAAGTGCATACTGTACCTGTTTGTTATAAGGTGGTGACTGGCTTGAGTACAGAGGGAGTGAGGGAGCCTCTCGAAGAGCAGGCGACAATGGAGGTGCCGAATCTTCAGAGCGCTCCGTTCCCACCGATAAGGACGGCGAGGGAGATAGGGGAAAGTGCTCTGTTGAAAGAGAGAACAACAACCAAAATAAGATGTTTTATTTACTTGGAAATGTTTAATTTGTCATCGAATTTGTTCCATTTTTACCATCAGAGCCTCTGTGAACGTTGTCCCTCTTTTGGTCTGTGTCTGCTAGACAGAGTCTTGGATGGGTCACTGCAGGTTTGGAATCTGAGGGTTTGTCCTGGGGGGCTGCTGGATGAATAAGACCAACACTGTCTGTGCTGCTGCTGGACTCGGAGGAAGAGCTGTCTTTCTTGCGCCTCTGTGTGGAGACGCTTTCACTTGGATGGACTCGCACAGCAGTGTGTTGCACATCTCTCTCGGGGGCGTTGTGAGTCTGGAGTGCGTGCTGCTGCTGTGTCACAGTAGCACGGTACGGAGATGCTAAGGTGATGAAGACAGAGGATACCATCCGCTTTGGTGGAGCTGCTGATGCCATGCCTCTGTTAACTAACTAATTAACACACGCATGCAAGCACGCACACGCACACGCACACACACACACACACACACACACGCACAAACACACAGGATATGAGACATAGGAAGACATCACTCACTGGACACTGAGAACAGTTTACAGCATTCCTAAATAATACTGTGCCGTAACAAAGCTGACCCAAATAATAGAAGCAGCATCTGACATGATCTTTTTCAGCAACTATTCAATGTAAATTACACATAATCCATGACTGTACGCAAAGCCCTGGTTGATTGCAACATGGCAACATTACATTCAGCTGTTATCATGTAAATCAAGTTTGCCATTGTGTACACGCCCTTTTGGCCCACTTCCTCTCAGAGCATTCAGTTTCAATATGCTTTTACTAATACACTCATAAAAGTTTAAAACTCACAGATCTCATGGCCTATAATGACTCCCTTTAGACTAGACTAGAGGGACATGGCCTAAATCTAAATGATCTGAGCTTTTTTCTTTTCTCTTCTTAACTTCTGAGGATCATATAGTCTGTTCCATGCAATTACATACCTGAGGGAAATGTGTGGGTATGATGGTCAACTCTCGTCTTCGTTTCACCACCTCTGTATCTCGAGACGTCTGGTTTGTTGCTCTATTTTCCCTCCTGATCCGCCACTGAGAGAGCCTGGGTTTAGTCGGGTAGAAAGGGCAGCTATCTACAAAAGCCACTCCTTTTCCTTCTGTACCTCCCTCCCCAAACTCCACTCTTCCATCGACCCCTCCTCCCTCTGTGGCTATATGACAATCCCTCTCTCTCTTTCTCCCAACCGTAAAAGGTGAACAGTTAATCTCTGGCAAAGCGTAGTAAAGGGGGGGGGGAGCATGACACATACAAATGAAAACGTGGGCACTGCTGGGCAGGTACACACACGCACTACACATACACATACATGTGTGAGTAAGTGAGTGAGTGAGTGTGCGTGCGTGCGTGCGTGCGTGTGTTGTGTGTTAGTTTGTGTATCTTCATGCATGTGGAACACACACAGACACACACACACGCAGCTTTCAAATACAATACCAGACAAAGTGCTCACTCATAAATGGACAAAAGTACACAAAGTCCCTCCCTCTTTCCACCCCTTTATCTTTTATCTCTTGAAATTCAACAGGATGTGACTGTACCTGCCTTTTCCACCCAATCTCAATCTGCACTCTTTGTCTCTCTCTCTCTCTCTCTCTCTCTCTCTCTCTCTCTCTCTCTCTCTCTCTCTCTCTCTTTTGAGAGCCTTGCAGCTCTCCCTTATTGTTCTATCAGCTTTATTTTCTCTACCTCCCTCAAAGAGTCTGCCTCCTTTTTTCTTCTCCGGCTTTCCTTCTTCCCTTCCCCCACTGCATTATATCACTTACTCTTAGCCTTGACTTACTATCAGTGTGTCTGTAAGGCTTTGCTGTCACTTAGTTCTTATCGACATGCAGCTAGAACATTTAAAACACTGGCTGATAGTGACTCTGAACACATAGAGACTTTAACTTTAACATCTTGGCATAATTACCAGCTCTCAACTGCTGTACTAAAAGCAGCTGTAAATGAGCAACTTCATTACAGCACAATGAATCATGACATTGTGCAAGAGGAGATGGTGGTATAGTGTCTGGAGCTCTGAGGGAGAGAGAGAGGGAGAGAAAAAAACGCACTAGGGAGAAGGGCAACAGTGTGTGATGTCTGTGAGTTATGAACCAGCTGCTTTGTTGTGTTTGCTCTCCTCGACAGACCGACAGGCAGTATCAGCTCTACTGATCAGCACATATTATGCCTTTTCTCCTGCAGGCAGCCTGAACTGGAGGAATGCCCTCCCCTCTCATGAGCCAATACTTTGGAGGGGAGAGGGAGCTCGAACGAGCACAGGAAAAAAAGTATATAAAACACACACATGGGGCAAAAGATCAGGTTGAATGTATGTCAACGTGAAGGAAAAGTGAGGCAGGTATGTGTATTATATAGGGATGCGCTGAAAGAGGGGTTAACAGGGGAAAGGGATGCAGAATAAGGGGAACCGATTGTGCGGCGAGTTTGGTCAAGAGGGTCTCTGTTGTTCCAGGGTCTAAGAATGGAATGCAGCAGTGATGTCAGAGCTGCAGGAGGGAGCAAGCCTAGTGATGACACAATTCCCCTGAATTCCTCCCCCACCACTAAAATGTTCATTAAAATGTTTAAAAGTAACATGGCCCAGTTAGGCAGTGTAACTTTTCAGATTGTCAAAGTGAAAATTGGAACATAACAGCACTGTATGAGTTGTGGACAACAAGTCTACGAAAGCTTTTATTACAAGGTCAATGTGGGGGGGGGGGGGGGGGGGGGGGGGGGGGGGACTGAAGGGAAAACAAAACAACAATTGTCTCACTAAAAGAGAAAGGAAAGGGAAACAAAGGAAGATCACGTTCAGACAAACGTTCTGATTCTAAAAGAACAACTTTGTCAGACTTAATGAGACCGATTTCTGAAACTGGACTGGAAATAAAAAAAAATACTTTTCCTTTCTGTAACCATCTCTTTAATGTTTCCAGATTGAGGAGAACTGTATTTCATGTGAGAAACTTTTCTGCAAATTATGCTGACAACACTCTTTTTTTTCTTTCTTTTTTTTCAGATGCTTGTGCGTGCGGGAGAGTGGGGGTAAAGTACAGTTTTTGCTGACAACACACCCTCTGCTCATTGGAACTGTTGCCCTGTAGAACCTTTCGTCATTTTTCACACCACTATAATGAATCTCGTTATTGTATTACTTGTTTGATTTTACGGTACATTTTTACACTTTGAGATTAAAATGGATGTGGATTTTACTGTGTGCAAAGAACAAAACCTCCACAATTTATTTTGCATTTCACGTCATACAATGGAAAGCAACTTTTATGTAGTATTACATTAAATAGACACATTTCAAATCACACGGATATGGAACATAAGCTGAGCTATGTAAAATGACAGTTTATTTCAGCTAAAAACAACTTTAAGAATGGACTATATAACAATAGGATTTGTGCCAAAAATGTAAACATGAACAATGTGTTTACTACTCTTGCTGAGGTCATTTGTTAATTGCTTTAGAGGTAGCCATTAGTGTTGAGGTAGACAGAAACAAACAAACAGATATAGCCTATGATGACAATGTCTCTATGTGTCAGCTGACTTTGTGGGAGTGATTTGCCTTGATATCTGCCTGGAGCTCCATCCATCCATCTTCAACCGCTTATCCAGAGCCGGGTCGCTCACCTCCAATTCCTTTTTTCCATGGCTTTTGTCTTCTTCCACCTAAAGACGGATAGAGATAATTGAACACTTTCTCAACATTATTAATAATAAACTATTTGTACATATTCTATTTATAACCTAGTTACAACAGACGTCTCTTCATATTAAACAGGAATGACAAGAGTCTACCAGTAGATTAACACAGAGGTTTTCGAAGTGGGGTTAAGAGACCCCCAGGGGTCATCGAGAGGAGCTGCAGGGGGTCCCCAGCCAAATGAGTAGTTTAATATTATTATTATTCAATTCACTTAAAATTATTACAAGACAAAAAAATTCACACCCGTGTGAAGTGGAGCTGTGTGTGTGTGTGTGTGTGTGTGTGTGTGTGTGTGTGTGTGTAGATCATGTGTACCGATTTTTGTGACATTTGAAGAAAATATGTAGGAAAAGGAGCAAAAAGTGTGTTTTGGAGAAAATTCAAGATGGCGGAAAATCTATCCTGGCGCAAATGGGCGTGGCCTATATGGGGAGATGCGTCTTGACCCAAGGAATCCAGGGAAAAAAGAATTTTAATTTTCCGATCTACGGTTCAAGAGTTACGGGGCAAAACGTAAAGTGGGCCGTTATAGCGCCACCATGAGGCCGAGTGATGTAATTATTTTTCGATTCATTCTTAAAATCATTATGAATCTCCTCTCCGAGGTTTGAAACTGTAGCTCCTATGGTTTACGAGAGAAAAATACTTGAAAGTGATTTCTTGCATTGTCCCATTATAAGTCAATGGGGACAATTAAGCGTCGTTTTTTGCCGATTACATCGGCATGGTAAGGCGGATCGGAACGAAAGGTAATAGAACACCATTCCCGGCCGAGCCGCACATTTTGATGTATATATTGCGCGAGTGGCGTAAATGGTGCGGCACTAGTTACGCGCCGAAGTCAGGCTACATACACACACACACACACACACACACAGACAGACCCACACAGCCACGTATAGGGAGCTGCACACAGCTCCAAAAATGAGTGAATATGTTGTTTAATGAACCACCATGAATCTATTTCTCATGTAAGATTATGACATTCAGACAGTTTTAATAGCAGTCTCCGTTGGACATAAATGTTTGAAAAGCCCTGGATTGACCCATTGATACAAAATGTAAGTACAGTTGCACTTGCAACTAGAAATGTGTAATTCTGGGAAATTGCAAGTGTGGTTGCAATGTCCAGTGAACTCAATGGACTTACCGTATATGGATTTGACTTTATGTGAAATAAAAATGGACGAGAGCAATAGTCTGGTTGCCTACAGCAGTGGTTCTCAAACTTGGGGTCGGGACCTAAAGTGAGGTCCCCAAATTATTTTGTTGGGTCCCCAGGTGATTAGCTTAAAGTATTTTTTTCCCCTCACTCAATGGTAAACAAACCAACACCCAGTATACGTTTATGTATGTATGGTATCTGAACATTTCTAAAGTGACAATTTAAGGACTTTCAAGACCGTTTTAACACCAAACTGGCCAAACTGGCAAATATTAAGTAAGCAAGAGGCGAACGCTGCAAGGCGTTGTGAGCATGTATATCTGCTATTTTCACAATATCTGTGGAACCGAGTCACATTAAATGCTACCTACATAAAATACCTACAATTCCAAGTGCTTGTCAGGATGGGGGTCCCCAGTTTATGTATGTTTATTTTGGGAGTCACGGCCTAAAAAAAGGTTTGAGGACCCCTGGCCAACGGCAAACACACTAATGATTTCCCATAATTTCCTACAGACCTTTAGCAGTGCTCCCATGAGGCTCTTGGAGGTCATCAGGCACACTGCTTCTCCCAGGAAGGAGATGAGGACATGAAGAACATCTGTCCACTGACCCACAGTGAGCATCAGCACCAACAGGGACCCTAAACGCAGGACCACGGTGTGCACCAGGGCCTCTGCAATGGTCTGCCGATGTTGCTCCCCTGCAGACATAAAGAAGAACTTATAAGGATGAGGAAGACTGAATGAATGAATGAATTATCTCTCTCTCTCTCTCTCTCTCTCTCTCTCTCTCTCTCTCTCTCTCTCTAGCACAGTGGTTTTCAACCTTTCAATCACAGTCCATTATTTATTCTGCATTTGAGCCATGGACCACCATTTCATGAGATCTAGGCCTAGCCTCTCTGTCCCAAAACGTTATATTTTGTACTGAGATTTTGTCCACAGTTCTATGTTGTATTGATGTGGTAGAGATACCAGGCAAACGTTGATCAAATTCTTTATACATTCTCTAATTGCGTAGATGCAGATGTTTAACAATCTCTCTCATGGTCGTCCTCAGACAAGCCCTCCATCGTCACTTCTATTCATCCCGGTTCTCCATACATCCTGCCAGCTGAGCTCGTTGGTGCTTTGCGCTCCTATAATGATAACAATAATTTTTAGGCTAACTCTTGAGAGTGTAAAATGAAACCAAATGGACCTGTAAGAGTCCATTTGATTTTTGGTTTCATTTACACTTTCAAGAGTTGAAGATCTATGAGGGTCCATTTGGTCACGAACTGTGCATCATTTAGCTGGGAACCACCTGGAAGTTGGAACCCCCTCAAGGACCACTGGTGGTCCCCGGACCACTTTGAAAACCACTGCATTAGCAATTGACTTGTCTTCACCATTACCTTGAATAGAGACCACCAGCATAGTGTAGCACAGAGTCAGGGGTATCCAAAACTTTAGAGCGTCATTTTGTGACAGAAAGTGTCTGTACACGTTGGAGATGGAGGCTAGACTTCCTATTGCAAATGCAAGGAAAACCACTCTTCGCAGTGTGGCCAGTATGGTGTGTCCAGAGGTCAAGAGAGTGATGCACTTCCCACAGTAGCGCTCCGTGCTGTGCAGAGGGTAAAGACTTGCTATGTGACTCCAGAGGCCTTGGAAGATGCCCATCAGGAACCAGCTAAGCCCAGCTGCCAGCAGCAAGCTGAAGGAGCTGTGTACGGCCCCCTGCTGGAGGAAGTCCAGAGTGCAGGTGAGGACGCAACCCAGGGAGAACTGGCATTGAATCAGGAGCAGCTTGTTGCCTCTGCCACTGTCAGGGTCATCCTGGGTGTAGAGAGGGCAAGGAATGTTGGTGAGTTAGAGCAGTGGTTCTCAAACCTTTTCATGTCAAGGACCCCCAAATTGACACTTATTAGTCCACGGACCCCAATTTGAAAAGATATGCCGGGAACCTCACATAAGATTTTTACGGCTCTAGCAGTGATTCTCAACCATTTTAATTTCAAGGACCCCCCCAGTTTGACAGGCATTTCTATCTCTTGGACCCCAATTTATATAGTAAAATCAATCTTAATTTACCTCTTATAGTGTACACATGGAACCAAATGGACCCTGGAACGTGTGTACACTCTGAGTTACATACAGACCCATTTGGTTCCTATCTATGATTTAGCTGGGGACCCCCTGGAACTCCCTCAACGACCCCATGCTGGTGGTCTCTCACTTGGAGAACCACTGAGTTAGAGCAAAACTTTACTTGGTGCGTTCTTTTCCAGCCTACAGTACATCAAGTGACTTGATGGTATTTTTGTGAAGAGCCTTGATTCAAGTCTCTTCTCCAAAAATAGCAGACCTAAAGGCTCACAATCCGTCACACCGTGACGCGTTGTTGCGAGCTTGTAGATTGGCATTTGTTTGGTGAATTTCCACCCCATAATAATGCTGGGTTTAAGTGGTTAAAGGGGAAGACCACCCATTTTCAATATTGAACTATGTCATTAGAGGAGTTGTGTGGAAATAGAAAAAAGGTTCCCCCTCTTCTGTGTTGCCTAGAACTGGAAGATTGATTTGGGGGTTTGTATTGTAAAGTACAATGTGTGATGTCATCAAGTTGTACTTTACAATACAAACTCCAAAATCAATCTTCCAGTTCTAGGCAACACAGAAGAGGGGGAACTTTTTTTCTATTTCCACACAACTTCTCTAAGGTATATTAATGACATAGTTCAATATTGAAAATGGGTGGTCTTCCCCTTTAAACGTCAAGCAAGTTACTTTCAGTCTGTCTAAAATCAAATGGAAAAATATAAAAATCTCTCCAGTTTTCCTTGTGACACAGTATATATTTTACACACATACTGTTAATGTGACAAAAGGTGCTATAAAGTATGCATGCGAGATTGAAACTCACTTGGACTGTAGTCATCCAGGCAGACACAACCCTGAGGGAGAACTCCAACACTAAGAGGGAGGAAACCCTGGAGCCCACCATGGAAAGGAGGGCAGTCAGACACCAGAACTGGAGTGATGTCTTCCATTGCTCTCCTATCAGGCCACCCGCAGAGGGAGACCTCGGTTTCTGGCCATTCTCACTTTTTAGAATCAGTTTGGAGAAAATGGAGAGAAAATCATTTTAATCATGAATGTAACTGCAAAGACACAGATGGTTTTCAACCAGTGGTCCGGGGACCACCAGTGGTCCTTGGGGGGTTCCAGGTGGCCCCCAGCTAAATGATGGAGAGTTGGTAACTCTTCAGAGTGTAAAATGATACCAAATGGACCTGAAGGGTCCATTTGGTTTTATTTTACGCTCTCAAGAGTAACATTTTTGATTAACATCTGCATTACCTAATTCAGGCTAAGAGAATGTAGAAGAATTGTTATTTTGATCAACTTTTATCTGTTTATCTACTATTGTACCAACATCAATACAGGACGGAATTCAAAATCTTATCCAATGCTAACAAAATATTCTAGGTTTTGGGTCTGAGAGGCTAAATCTCATCAAATGGTGGTCCGTGGCTCAAATGCTCAATAAATAATGGACCTCAATATAATAATAATAAAAGGTTTGAAAACTACTGCTCTAAGGCAATGGTTCTCGAACCTTCAAATTTCAAGGTCTCCCCATTAACTCTGACAGTACAATGGACCCGTTGGGGTCCATTTGGTTCCATTCGTATTCGGTCAGAGTTACACTTATAAGGGTCACTTTAGACCCCACTAAAGAAGGCCCAAATTAAGTGTCCCTGGAATCCACATTTAGAACCAACTCCCCAAAGCTTCCTAAAATAATCTCACCTGCATGTTCGAATGAACAGATGAATTTTTAGCAGGTTGCAGAGCACAGAGATCCCACATGCACCCACCACTCCTAGATAAAACAAGACATTTCAGTCAAAACAGGAACAGCATTCATCTTTAGTTTAAACACATCAAATATCTTTTCTTGTATAAAACATCTCAACATTGTTGGATAGGTAATGTGTCTGATAAAACTATTGCACTCACCTTGCAAAAAACAATCAATTGGGTTTCCATCCAGAGGAACCAACATCCATAAGAGGGCAATCATGTTTTCCTCCCAATATCTCAACAGGCATTAAACATACGTTATGACCTGTGTCTTCCCTTCATACCATTTCAATTTGAAACCTAAATCCCAATCTACAGCGAAGTACTTAGCTGTGAGACAATGGCTCACCGCGTTGAGTTGCTGAGTCGCGTGGTCAGCGCAGCGCACATGGTCTTTGTTTCCTGCAACTGATCACAGAGCCTTCACTCACTGTTTAAATTCCAAAGGTCAAATGTAATTCCATTTGGGTGTTCAGTCTTATCATCTCATGAACAGATGAGCTTAAAGTCTTCTCGAAAGGATGATTGAGCCTAAGCAAAAAAGACCAATAGTATTACAGGATTTGCTTTCCATTAATGAACCTTTCGGTTCAACATCAACTTAGACAGCATGCAACTTCATTAAAAAAGTTCTACTGTACATTCTATCAGATGAGATTCATGTACAGTTTGTGTAGACTCATGTTTTAAAACGACTTTATTTAACAGCAGTTCAAATGCTTAAAACAGCAACAGATCAATCACTTCATTTTCATTAAAAAGGTTTATCCACATCAAATATTTTTTACATAGATAAGTACTCTTACAAGAAAAAAAAAGAGGTAAATAAAGTTAGTGCTATCACAATTCTGGACTCCAACCCTGGAATACAGAGCATACATGTCCTGAATACCCAAACTGTTCAGAATGTATATCTTCAGGTCGTCAACATTCCTTTAACAAGTTTGCGAGCCAACAGTATCTCAAAGTTCTCAGTACAACTCTGATGCAAGGGCAAAGGTTTAGTTCACCTCGCCCCTGTGGCTTGAAAATTAGTCCTTAAGGCAGGGGTCTTCAACGTTTTCAGGCCAAGGACCCCTTAGTTGAGAGAGAGAGATGAAGCAGGGACCCCCCACAACCTGTTCATAGATAGTTTTGCATATCGTTTGACAGCACAATCATCAGTATTTTAGATTCATGTCAATTTGTGATTTCAGATATTTAACCACTTGAACCGTCAATACTTAATAAACTTGACATTTCACTACTTAGTCTGCTCTTTATCCCTTCTACTCCAAAACTCTTTGCCGAAAATAGCCGATCTACAAGCTCTCAACGCCTCGCGCTGCGAGGCGTTGTGAGCTTGTAGATCTGACGATAGGGTTCAATTGTTTAATATAAAAAAGTAGGAAAAAAGGTTTCTACCACACAAAGATTTGGGGACCCCCTGTAGTAACTCTGAGGACCCCCTAGGGGTTCTGGACCCCCTGTTGAAGACCCATTCCTTAAGGCATTACAGTAACATCTGATAGTTTCAGCCTACTGACATATTTGACAATGGCACATCAAGCGGTTCAAAAGAGTCAGTGCAACATGTATTTATTTCTGTGAAATAGTGTTAATCCATCTTTCACACTTTCTTCTAACATAATAAAAGTCACAAAGTACAGGGTTTCTTCAATAGTGGACCACTCAAGATTCCTTCCAAATTTGCCTTCACGATCAAATTTGAATGTTTTTTTTTTGTGCGTCTCAGTTCCTGCTCTGGTGCGGTAAGTCCTGAATGGCCCGCTGTCTCATCAGATCCCAGAACAGCATGCTGAGCACTGTGTGTGGGGCCAAGCGAACAAACACTGGCCCCATGCCTTTATATAATCCCATGAGGCCCTCGGTGTGGACCACTTTCAGCAAACAATCCATGAATCCATGGTAGAGGCGTCCCTAAAAAGGGCACACAAAGATATATATTTTTACATGTGTTATACAACATGTGTTATCCTAAGATTTATTTTGGGGATTTTTTATGCCTTTATTGATAGGATAGTAGGCAGTGAAGGCCATGGAGATTGGGACTCGAACCCAGGTCCATAAGACCGCTACACCAGACAACGTCTATGAGCTGTGTTCTAATATGACCCCCACAAAATTAGATATGGTAAAGCAAAGTGTCAACAAGTGATACATAATAAAAAGAACACGGTTGGTTACAACCATAGACATAGAAAGGTTGGCCATTTTTAAAGCAAGATTCTAGAATTCTGAAGCACGCTTCCACGTGCGTCACAGAACCTTAAGTTCGGTAGGCCAATCAGAGGCAGGTGGGGGTGGGTTCTGACAAGTCCCGGAAAAGATGTGCTGTGATTGGCCAGTAGTCAAGAGTGACAGCGTGCCTTCCGCACTTCCAATGTACTGCAGCTGTGAATTCGGTATTTAGCTTAACGGTCAAACAGTACAAAGGTTTTACTCACCCGACGGAACTCATCTACTGGTTGGTTGTAGAGTCGCGTGCTGATAACATCAAATGGTGTCATGGTGATCGTCACAGCAACTCCACTTATCATAGCAGCCAATAAAGCAATGAGCCAGCTGTTTGGACTAAACCACTGCAAGGGATACAGAAAACATGAACAGGTCTTTCAATCTCAGGCTTAAGAGCTAAAAGAGTGAATGCTATTCACACTGACAAATTATGCAAACCAAGATTGTTAAATTACGACAACAAGGCAGTCATGTGGACACACAGCGAGAAAAAATGGCTTTGCGCGATGATGAGCATGGCATCCGAGTTGGTAAGCCATGGTGGACAGAACAGTTTATCACCCTTTTCAAAATTGCACATAATGACGTGGAGGTGGCTCAGGGGGTAGAGCGGCCACTTGTGAACCGGAAGGTTCCTGTCAAAGTGTCAAAGTGTCCTTAAGGAAAGACACTGAACCATTAACTGCTCCTGATGATCAGGTTGGTGGCTTTTATTGTTTCCTATGCCGTCACCATGTGAATGTCACAATGTGTACAGTACGTGAATGGGTTAATGTAATGCACTTTATAAAGCACTTTGGATAAAGGCACTACATACAGTAAATGTAACCATTTAACAATTTGACATGCATGTTAACTAGCTAATATCAGCGGCCTTGCTAATGTTAATAGACTGGCTCCAAGTGGGCACGTGTCACTTCTACACCAATCTGGGAACCCAGATCAAAGAAAGGGCGACGCCCACTCGGTCTGTCTCTCTTCCTTTCCATCATTGACTCTGTCTCGAGAGATTGCTTCTACACCAACCAAAGGAAGGACAGCGTAGCCAATGCAGACGGTCAGGCATGGTTTGCATAATTTGTTGGTGTGAATACTGCATCCTAAAGGTGTCAGCTGTTGTTTTCCAGTTATAGTACCTGGGCATTTGATACCCACTCCTTTCCAGCGCTGAAGGTGGCCAATTGTGCAGCTGAGCCCACCATGACACGAGGCACGGCCCCATTCACTCCCCTCCACAAGCCAATCAATCCTTCCTTTTTGTAGATTGTCGCAAACGCATTGGACACTCCCTGAAGAGTAAAAAAAATGTAGGGGGGGAAATACATCATGGACAATTTAAAAGAACTTCCAAAATGCAAAACATTATGAAAATGTAACAACCTGGATTCTAACCCCCAAGTCTCTCGTGTGGGAAACCAAACATCTACCACTCAACTCGGTGTGCTTTCTCTTTTTCTCTATTTGCTGAACAAAGTGTTCTGATTACGTACAGTAGTATGACTTTAAGGCGTATTATGTGAAGCAAGTTTTGCTATATGGTGAACAGGAATGGGTGTGTATGTATGCATATTTGAAGGTGACTTTCAATCATGTTAGTGACATTTGTCTTGAATTTCTGTGTTCACAAGCCACAGCTCAGTGTTTGCATAACACTGGTAATTGTTTGTTACAGACTGTTGTGGAGGACATGGGTGTTTTCAAAGTCGAAACACATCCATAAAATGTCAGTTTGCACAATGCGCTGGTAAATATTCTAAATACCCTATGCGGGTGAACTCTGACAGGAGGATGAACTGAACTATTAGAGCAAGGGTTTTCAAAGTGCTGTGATGGCAGTCCAGGGGTGCAGCGAGATAATATTTGGAATTTATTTGGACACTTAAAAATATATTTAGTATAATTTTACACTTGAAGTACAAAGTTATTTTCAGTCAGTTCTAACTAAAATGGATATTATCTCAATGTTTTCCTCTCAACATACGGTAATCGCTAAAATATGCCATAAATATAAGGTGCTGGGAGTGAAAATTATGAATATAATGTAGGGGTGCCTCGGATGATTTTTGTTTTTATAGGGGCGCCCTGAGCCAAAAAGGTTTGGGAACTAGTGTATTAGGCTGGACTCACACATATGCGTGAAACATCTTCTCCGTATTGGCTGAGAATGGCCACTGGGCGCGCCGTACTAATGCATTGTCAATGGAAGGTTGTTTGGTTTTTTGTCGTTGCCGTGTCTCTTGCTCAACCGCAGCCTGTCTTTTGGCCAAGAGACACGGCAACGACAAAACACCAAACAACCTTCCATTGACAATGCATTAGTACGGCGCCCCCAGTGGCCATTCTCAGGCGATACGGAGAAGATGTTTCACGCAAATGTCTGTACAGCGCCTTACAGGAAACTGCTTCAGACAGAGTGTAAAACATACCAGTAAGGACAATGTACCTGATGGTTATGCTGGTGACCCACAGCTATGGTTTCAACAGCTTGTGCCTGCAGATGGGTTTTCACCTATGAATAAAACATGCCATACAAGGTTCATGTTATTTAACGTTTTAAATCCTGCATTAAGCACTGTACCACGGCAGAACCTTAAGTTACAATGGAGGAAACATGACGAAAAACATGGAAATGATTCACATGTCAGGTATGTGTTATGCAACAATTACGAGTTATGTAACTATTACAGATAGCTCTGCCAAAGTACACCTGACTTATAACATGGTGTTACAAAATGATACAATGTCTGAGGCAAATAATTGCACTCCCAACTTCGTCCATCTTATCCTCCTCTTCTTCTACAATCTCTACAGCATCTCAGAATAACAATTATATACAAAAGAACCAACTTGTAAACACTGAAACTGTTGCATAACTGCAAAAATTTAAATGCACACATACTTTGCAACAACAATTTGTGTTTCTTGCCAGTCACTACTGTAAAACAATATCTATTTTTGGCAACACCGGCTGGCACTGGCTTAAAGATGCATGCTGGGTATATTTAGTGACCTACAAATACAAACATTTCATCTTGTGTATAGTGTTTCCATGATGCAGCAGATGGTTCGATGGTCATATTGATGAGGTGACTGGTAGAAAACAAACAACACTGCTGGTGGCTGTGTAAGACAGGGCACCTTGGAACATGACAGAGATGCATACCAACATGGTACATAGTGAAATAGTGAAATTTGACTCCATTACGACAATGTCAACACAGTAACACCTGTTAAAAACATGTTACAGTATACATAGAATGCTATGTTGCTAGTCACGTCTTTGATTCATGCTTTTTAGGGTGTTTACTATTATGCTTGTTTATGTCAAATGTTACTTTTTAGTTTTGTATTTTTTAATATGAACTAGAATTATTATACAGACTAAAATGTTAGCATTTAAGGGAAATTATTCAAGTTAAATGATATAGCAGGTCCAGTTTTGAAACAAATGGCTGTTTTTGTAAACAAAACAAATACTGTAGTCTGTGCTCATTCATTTACATGATGTGCTATAGCTTGATGCAGAGCTATGCCGTATTGAATGGGTCGCACAGTGGCAGTGTTCTGCTGAAACCTTCTGCATAATGTATGAGAAGGTATGAAGATGATAACATATTTGTTACTGACCCCTACTGTATTACACAGCAGTGCTATAAGTAGCAGAGGTCTTTTCGCTGTTCTTCTAACTTTTTGTTTGTGTTTCAGATGTGTGTGCATGCCAAACATTCCTACGTACGTTCAATTTGAGTGAATTAAACATGATTCTCAAACATCCTAAATCAAAGATCCTGTTATTTGTGGTATAGAGTCTAGACTAGACAACAATCTCAAAAGATAACACAGAGAGCCACACTGTTGCAATGCTTACCAGATAAGCAGGTGAGGCAACGAAGGCACCCAGTGCACCGGCTCCGGCACCAGACAGAAGACTCCCTCCGGGGACCGCGGTGAGGCCCGAAGCTTCACAGCACGAATAGGAGCCGAGCCTCACGCCGTTCATGAGGCCCTGGTATATCAACCCGACAGAGAGCCCCTTCTGCAGGCCACGGAGGCCGTCCGTGCGCCCCACCACCCAGAGGGCCTGGAGCACCCCTTGGTAATGTCTCTGGTAGGAGCCCCGCGCACAGAGCTCTCCCTGCAGCTGCAGCCTGGTCTTCACAACCTCCAGGGGGTTGGTGAAAACGCATGCCCCGCAGCATGCCAGTGCACCCAGGACAAAGTCTAGAGGAGGCGACACGGTTGGCGATGGTGGAGGCGAGGCCGGTGTCAGAACCCCAAGAGCAGCCACGGAGGATGCCATTCCACCCAGGGGCAGGGGCTGAGCACTAAACGGAGAGACTTTAGGTGAATAGGTCTGGAGCTGCGTGCTGGTCATTCCTCTGCAGTGTTGTTCCTCACATGTGTGTGTTCCCTGAGAGTTATTGGTTGATGGTTGTGTTGTTCACTCAGTCTAGAGGGGACGGGTAGGAGAAAAACATTAAACATATTGCTGCATGTACTCATTTTCAACATTGAACTAGTCATTAATATACCTTGGAGTTGTGTGGAACTCTTTTTTTCTTATTTCCACAAGCTCCATGCTCCAAAGTAGGCTATATATAGGCTTATAAATGACATAGTTCAATGTTGAAAATGATTGGTATTCCCCTTTAATATGTAATGTGCATTTCTGATAACACAATGACATCACATGTTTAGAAATGCACACAACTTTCCAAAAGTTTTTAACCCTGACCACTGTGACCAACAAAGCAGATTTCGGGCTTAAATAATATTTGTGACATTAGTTTACTTCAGCCAGCTGGTTTAGAGAGAAATTCAGACTGAGTGCTGCCATGCCTGTTTGGAAATTCTTTCCAACTTTCCAATGAGAAAAACATGACATTCATCAACCCTCCATCTAACATTGAAACAAACACAAACGCAGCTTTTTCCCCCCTACAAACACGCTCTTAAAAAACATAGCCTAGAGCAGACAAACACAGCAATGTTATTGTAAAGCAGCTGCAACAGTCACGGCAGTAGCCCAGACAAAAAGTTGTTTCAAGTTCACAAAGTAAATTACATTGAACAAAAACAATGTACACATGGGATTTTTCCACATTACCTCTTGTAATGAGCAAATATCAAGACTTTAAGACTGCAAAATAAACGAATGAAAGAAACTCACAGTGGCTTTTATTTACATTTTCTTCTTCCATTCTTCCTGTACCTCGTTGAAGTAAAAGGCAACATTGTAAACATTAGTGTCCTCAGCACATTCATTGTCAGACTCTCCGCCCACAGCCTTAACCCACAGCCAATGCACATGCAGCCCCGCCGCCACCTCATCACATCCCTGGCTCTGTGCGAATCAAACAGCCTGATCTTTAAATAATACTGCCCCCTGCCACGGTCCCATTGAAGCTCTCTGGGTTAAAGGTTATTGCATGCTCTGAGGGGTGCAGTGGACACTGGACAGTGGAGTGTCTCAGCAAAAAAAGAGTGCAATAACAATGATGCACCCTGATTGGTATTCCTTGTGGGCTTCTCTCTCCTGATTGGATACAATTGCTATTCCGACCTGAAAATGTGATGGGAAGACCCCTGTGTTTACTGATCAAACACTAGAAATATCAGAATAAACTTTTAGTTTTTGAAGAAAGAAGAAGAAGAAGAAGGAAAAGAAAGAACTAACATAACTTATGGGTAATGACCCAAACTAATTATCAACAAGAGAAATTAGACGTTTGCCCGGGACCCATGTGTAAACAGCAGATCTACAAGCTATTTTCACTATTTAAACTTACATTTGTCTAATTTATGGAATTCCTTAGTTTTTTCATTTAATAGTGTTGTTGCCCCTGCATGGCCTGCATGCATGCATTGCACGGCAACCAACTTTATTCCATCTTCCATTAGTTCCATTATAGTCCAAGTAAAACATTTTTTGACGTGCTACTCCGAGTCCTCCCACAGTTTTGGTGGCAGGCACTTGGGCCATATGTCACCTTTTGAAAAGGTTTTGAAATAATAGTAATTAAAAACCAAATCTAAAAATCAAACCAAGTTTGAAGTGAGCGGCGGTGCGTGGGTGTGTGTGCACGCATGACGCAACAGCTCCACGTTGGTCACCAGCGGTATTGCAGCTCATGCTCGGGCTACATACTGTACATAGACAGTAACATAGTAACAAAGCTACACAAACACACACACACTTAGGAGACAGTATGACCACCGCTCAAAAATTAATACAAAAATCAAGGGACACATACAATAGTGCTGAAGCTGATTCTTGTTTTCCAAACCTGCTATATCCATGGGAACCACAAGAGGCTGATCTTCTTTACTACTTTTTACCCACACACCAATTTTGTTGTATCACTGTTATTGTTTCCATGGCCATCTCTGTACTTTTGTCTATTTTCTACTTAACCTTCTTCACTTTCTAAATTGAAGTGATGGCTTTGAACTTTTCAAAGCATTAATGACAATCAGAGACCGTGAGAAGAATTTTCATATTGACGTCATCCACTGGTCATTACTCAAAAAAAAAAAAAACTTGGGGCTCTTTATTAAGATTGTTAATGTCAGAGGGAAAGGAAAGGGCATTTTGGAAACACAGCTCTCTTATTCTGTTAAGTTAAAATCTGGTCATTCATCTGGCTTGGAACAGTTGTGAGCAACATATATTCTATCCTATGCAGACTGAATGGTAACCTACACTGCAGTGTCAAAGATATTAACAAACACAAGCCTGCCTCGACTTAGCCTGGGGCCAGCCTAGATACTAATGCATCTAGCTAACTAACTGCAGTATCTATCCCTACCTTGTTTTAACATGGCTGGGATGTCTAGCTCCAGCTAGGCTAGCCTCGACTGGCCCATATTCTTCGTTAAGGGGTTACGTTAGGTATAAACCTATATATTTATTTAGTGCTGTACTGCTGTATCATACATTTGCATGAAGGCATCCAATGACCTCGGCGAAACTTGACTCAGTGTCATGCTGCATGCAACATAAATAGTACACACAGACACAGTAGTCTGTATGATATTAAAAGCGCCATGTGCTGTGTACATAACTACGACTACAAATTGCAGGTCAATCAAATAAGGGCCTAGAATTTCGTACACAAAGGCCAAATACCAGGGCAGGAAGGCCATCAAATAAAACAAGCTTTTAGTCCATTTAAATAATTAATGAATATAAGAGTTATGGATGGATTTTAAACGTAACATGTAGCCTATCTGCAGTGAAATAAATAACAGTATTTACAATCTGATCCATGCTCAGCCCTGCACCAGTCAAAGTTACTGGATTGGTGTAACGATGGGGAGTTAAGAATTCAGAATCTCAACAAAAGAAACTGGTGTCTACATGATCACAAGGAAGAGACACTGGTGTCACTGTCAACATATTGACAAGAAAGACAGAGGAGAAAGTGGTTCAGTCAGCTGGGGCATTAAGGGCAAACTAAGGGGCAATGACGGCCATGGCCTTCGTGGCCTCCCTGAAAATCCTGCCCTGATGACATGACAATTATTTCTATTATCTTCACATACTGATCCTGACCGCTGTAGAAAGGGATTTCCACATCTTGTTGGGGGAAAACAAAGGCTAGAAGTAGAATGGATGACACTTAATGGCTGCTGAATCTGTCTTGAGAGATTACCCACACCCCAATCTGGCAAGCCATCGTCAAAGAAAGGGGAACACCCACTCGGTCTGTACCTCAGAAGCGTAAGCTATCATGACTGTCTCAAGAGAATTCCCGCACACAGACACTCCAACCATGTCTACACTATTGGATAAACAGCAGATGTTAGAAACCTACCAAGGGATTCTGACAGGTAAGACATGGAGGCTTTTATTATTTTATGTTTACAGTACAATGCAACATCTCTCGCCCACCACGGCCCCGCCCCCTTACACAATAATCAACAGACACATTTAAACCACCACCATGCCCACACCACACACACACACTCGCACATACTCACACTTTTATTTTCATTGTAAACAATGCAGGCTTAAAGAGTGATAAAAAAGCAAGGTAGTCATTATTGTTCCTTTGAACTGTGTCCATTCTTTCGAATCATTCTCTATTAAAGAGTTCAAAGCAGGGAAATACAGAAAAATCAGTCTGTGGTCGATCACCTTGACGTCGTTGAGGGAACAATGACAAAGTCCTATCCACTCAAACCATTTCCCATGCATACCTGTACATTTGCGCAGGCACGCACACACTCACACATGCACACAAACACACAAGCTCACGCACGCTAAACCAAATTTTCTTATCAAAGTGTAGTTAAACTGTATCTTCTTTGAATGTTTGCAAGAGGCAGAAGGGGAGTAAAGGTTGTAGTGTAAGTCAGGAGAGGAACATCTAATAAATGATTATGTTCTTTCCCCATGTATTCCTTTCTATAGGAAAAAGGCCTTTACGTGTCAATTCCCTTGCGTGGCTTCACTTGGTCAGGAGGAAGGATCGTCATCCTTATCCTGCCTGTTGCTGCATTAAGCCTAATTTATACTTCGCCGTATGGCAGCGTTGCTCATAGAAAAAAAGAGAAAACAATTTTCAAGAAAACAAATGATATGCATTTCTTAACTTGAAAATCTGCTCTTTTAGGTGAGCAACGCTGTTGCGCGACAAAGTATAAATTAGGCTTTACCTTTTAGCACGTACAAAGTACAAGGCGTTGGTTTTAGGGTAGTACTTCACATTCTGCTTTTTGTCCATGAGACCCCCAAAGATAATGAGCTCCCCTCTGCCCTGCACCACCGTATGAAGGCTGGTCTCGGGGGGCCCGGTGACAGCAGCAGGAGTGCCACTTCCATACACTCTCCAGGACACCACAGCGGCCGTCTTGGCCCGGGACACGTCCAGCACGTACATCTGCATAGGTTTGCAGTTGAGCGACTGGTACAGCGGCTTCCCCACGTTCAGGCTCTGAGGCGGGTGATGGCCGAGTCGTCGCGCGATCGGCGGAATAGCGTGTCCATCGCCCGCCGCAGCGACCTGCGGCGGACTAGAAGACGAGGAAGGGGGCGTCCCAGCGGACGCCCCACCACTTCCTCCACCGCTCCCTCCCCCGGGAGTGGCACCTTGCGTCGAGATGGAGGATGAAGAAGCAGACGGTTGTTGAGATGATGGAGACAGGTTTTTCACGGCCTCCAGACCGCGTCGTAAGGCGGCGGGAGACACTGCTCCTGGTGGAGTGCGCGGAGAGCCAGAGGGTGGCGTGTGCAGGCCATTAGTGCTGGGTGCCTCAGGGTGGTGCATGGAGGACGGCGGAGACTCCCAGCCATAGTCTGAGGGAACGGGCGGGTGAGGACGTGAAGGTGGAGACGCAGCCTGGGCCGGGCTGGTGCGGGGCGAGGGGGAGGAACCGTTTAGCAGTGGCGGGAGTGGAGGAAGAGGGGGGCTATCCGGCATCTGTGAAGGGGAGGGCTGCTGGGAGGAGGACGGGCTCCCGTCTCGGGCACTTCCTCTGGCCGAGGGTCGAGGTCTCAGGGTGCCCCATCGGCCGTTCACACACGGAGCCTCCTCGACGGCTCCCAGGACCGCGCCGGCAGCCCCGCTCCGTACGGGAGAATGGGAACGCAAGGAAGGCGGTTCTGGGCCGAGAGGGGCCGGCGTGGCACTTATTGGGGAGGGACGAGAGTTGAGACTCGGGCTGAGTGGTGCACGGCCTGATGGAGCCTGCGAGAAGACAACCACACACTGGCCAACCTTGAGACAAAAGATGAACAGTGAGTGAGTGATGAGACACGTTTGTGACTGAAGTAGAAAGACAGAGGTAGAATAGGATACACATACTCTACAAGCTGGGTGGCACCATAACTCGGGGGCCCCGTGGTCGTCATTCTCCACCTGCAGCTGCTGCCATGTCCAAGGTGGTGAATCCATGTGGAGCAGCCAGGCGTCTTTGAGGAGCTGGGAGAAACAAAATGCATGAAAATGACTGAGACACATTACACATGTAACCATTAAACTAGGACTACCAAGTCAATCGCAAGTGGCCGCCAAGTTGATTTGCATGACAATTAGAACGGTTCGATTTTGAGCAGTGAATTTCATCAGCTATACCGTGTGTGTGTGTGTGTGTGTGTGTGTGTGTGTGTGTGTGTGTGTGTGTGTGTGGGTGGGTGTGTGTGCACATGCGTGCGTGTGTTTAGGCTGCGCAACAGTGGCCTTCTCAATCTGTTCCTGTTTTTATAGTTTAAAAATCCGCACCATTGTACTAATGAAACATAACTCCGGCCACGCACTGTTGTACTGTAGAAACATAACCTCGGTCAAAGTTCATACTAATCGGGATAGACATAGGGACAGACAAAGCCATTTGTTGGGAGCTCACCGCTCCAAAAACAATATACTGTGGTGACCCACACCAAGAGACTATGAGAGACATTCACCAAAGAGGGCTTGTGCCTTTAAGAGCTGGGTTGATGTTAGTAACTTCCGGTTCCAGGTTAACGTTGTTATGCTGCTGACCACAGTGAATGTATGTGCTTTATGTGGAGATAAGTCACCTACGTCTCCTGTTTCCTAACTCCACATTACAAGTAACCAGCTGTACAAGAACTACAGCCAAAGTGTATAACTACCATTAGTACAGAGATACAGGTTGGACAACATGTAGGGCTGTACATCCTATACTTCCTATTAGACACTTTCAACTCCTCGTGAGACGGACATAAAACTGGGAATGAGGGTAAACGTCTGCTGCCCTTGCGTCAAAGTGACTGATGGTTCACAGAGTTCGCATCTTCAATAACACTTTAAGGCAGTGTGGGTTCACCGTCTGCTTTGCTGGCAATGGTAAATTAACCACCAACTGCTCCAGTATGAAAGTGTGATTGTACTAGGAAGTACAACCACTCCCAGGTGTGAATGTTAAGCAGGGCATTGAATTTGAAAACGAGCATTTGTGCTCAACAAACCTACCCTGGATAAATATAGTAGTACAATTTTAAAAGTTAAATAAGTCAACGTAAAATACTTACTGCATTAGGGCCACCACAGCCTCCCAAGATAAGCAATGTCTCATTGTCAATCACAATCTGAAAATAAATAAATACGAAATAAATACATTTCATGAGTTCATTTCAAATTAAATGTGTGGTTCAGTCTTTTTTGCTTTGTCTAAATAATGAAGTATTCTTACTTGAGACTGGCCTCCTCGTGGATGTGGGCATGGGCCAGATATGACCGGTTTGGACCAGCACCACTGCTCCAGATCCAGAACCCAAACCTCGTTACTCCTAGGAGAGACAAGTGAAGAAAAGGACAACACAGCAGGGAGATGTTGACATTTAGTGTAATGATTAATTTGGGGAGAGAATGAAAAAGTAAAAAAGCAAAGAAAAAATGTACTTGTTGCATACATTTGGCGCGCCCCTAGTGACCCCCCAAACACCACCATGGTGTTGCCAATCACAGAGGAAGAGTGGCCAGCCATAGGAGGAGGTCCATGAGTTGTCACAATGCAGTTCCACCTGAGACAAGACAGGAATAGATGTTAGATTTAGCCCCTTTTTCGCTCAAAGTTAGACAGACAGACAGACAGACAGACAGACAGACAGACAGACAGACAGACAGACAGACAGACAAGATAAATGTTGAGCGATCCCAAATGGCATTACAGCAGATATGATGAAATACAGGACAGATATAGAATAAATCTTTATTGTCCGCCGGTTTCAAGAGGTGTAGCACAAAACATATAGGTAAATCAAAAAGCACATAAAATATAAAATTATAATTAGCTGTTCAGACTCAGAGAAACACACACACCGACAGGGGTGAAAAACATAATCCTCGCCACCGGCCATTCCAGCCTGGCGGAGATAGCAACAATAATCCATATGATCTATGACATCAGCAATCAGTTCGTTCTCTCACCAGTTCTTGGAAGGAGAGTATGTATGGATTTCATCAAAGAACCTCTCTGGCTGATGCAGTGGATAAGGGCTAGGACGCGTCCAGCCTCCGAACAGCACTAGAAAGTCTTTGTGCATGACTAAGGTTGCTCCTGCTTTAGGAGACGGGTAAGAGCCTGTGTAAGAAAAAAAGAACTATTAATGGTAAATAGTCTGCATTTCTAGAGTGCCAAAGTGCATTCACCCATTTCATAGACTGATGGCGGAGGCAACCAGTCAAGGCACCAACCTGCTCATCTGGAGCAGTTAGGGGTTCAATATCTAGCTAAATGTATCATGTGAACACTCAGCAGAAGCTTGACGAATAATATTGAAACCTCCAAAATACCACAAGCCAAAACGTGTCAAAAATTCTGCTTGTGAGCAACTTTCCATTAGCTGGGCAGCTTTACCCTAAAGGGGAACACACACCGGCTGCGGACAGGCTGCACATGCCTGGAAAATAGAACAGTGACATATTGGAGCGGCGGGCGAGGCGTGAGCGTGCTCCTGCGAGTGTCTGACGCTGCTGGAGAAGGTATGTTCAATGAAAATAATGGCGGCAGCTGTTTTGACATGTGCCGTCCGTAGCCGGTGTGTGTCCCCCTTTACAGTAGGCTACTTGACAAAGAATGCACTCATACCTGATGCTAAAGGACGGATCCACTCCTTGCTGTTGAGGTCAAGTCTCCACAGATCATTGAAGGCAGCATTGCAGCTACTCTGAGTGCAGCCCCCAAACACGTACATAGACTGGTTGGAGTCATAATAACATGCACCTGCAACCAAAAACATTTATATCAAATACCATCTCACACTATACAGCCAACAGAACTGTATGAGTAAGTTTCACAACAATAGTGTGAAATGGATTCTATCTCATAGACTACTGCTTATGGAGGGCTACCTTGAGATATGGCTTCACATACAGTAAACTGTGAATGTAAAATTACATGTCTACAGATTATCATTTAGACCAGGGGGTCTTCAACGTTTTTCAGCCCAAGGACCCCTTATCTGAGAGAGCAGGGACCCCCACTACATATTGGATTAGATGACTTAGATACAGTATGTCCCAAAGAAAACTTGAGAGAATATCTGTTTCCATTAGGACAGATTGAGATTTGGCGAGGATAGAAAAAGAGATCACCAAGTACAGTGCAACTCAAGTCCATTTTTACTAAGCACAGAGGGTCAGAAGTGGTTAAACTGAAGTGATATTGATCTAGGTGCCACAGCACCCACTTTCAGAAACCCTGGCCTAGGGGTCCCAGACCCTCTGTTGAAGATCCCTGATTTAGACCACTGTTGATTTGTCATTGTGGCTCTCAATAGCATACTCTCTCTCACTGCTCATTTCCATGGCTAAAATTCATTTTCAGCAGACAATCCAAAAGTGATTATTAATAGCCAGAGCCTCTTACAATATGTGTGCTTATTGGAAATCTCCAAGGTAAACCAGCTGTTATGTTCACTTACATATTACATAAACACTCATTTTAGTGACAATATCTGCATGTCAAGGGACACAACATAAAAACGTATAGATCATGAGTTGTAGATTGTCCTCAGTGAAGAATGTTGCATAATACTGACTGTGTGAGAACCGCTGAGTAATAGGTGTTCCTGGGTATGGGTATGTACGACTTTCCCACTGAATATTCCCCTCCTGGATAGCCCTCAGGAAGCCATGATAGCACTGATATGCAACGCCTAAGGAGATGAGAAAAGAAAAAAAGAGTCAAGTACAAAACGTTTTACAAAACTGTTAATCTGCCATCCATAACACCAGCCATATCTAGCAAAGTTAAAATGTCATGAGAACTAACATGACTGTGAATACATTATTTCCTGAAGGGATTAAATAGGACTAAAATACATTATGATCTAAATATTGTGATATGACAATCTCTGTGTGCTACTACAGTAGCACAACCAGTTATGTTCCATGGACACATCTCGATGGGAGGACACATTTATATACAACACCCGTCTACAATTCTCAATAGCATGTCTAAACATGGCAAATGAATCAAGAGAATTAAGAATCAAGAGGGATTTAGTTGTCAGTTACTCATCTACAGGAACAGTGAAATGGGCAGTGAAATGTTGGTGGGACGTAATCTGCTGACTGTGCCAAGTAACACAACAATACAATATAACATGTTAATAACAAAAATACTAAATAAGAAATTAAAGCAATGATACTGGAGGTAATGAAGTAAATAAAATAAAGAAATATAGTTAAGTTTAAACTGTGTGGAACGGCAGGCATGGTAAACCTTAATGTTAAAAGGTTTAGCAGCAGTGAGAATATGAAAATGTATATTAATCACTTATGTATGTACATTATGCAAGTATCATGTTGAGCAGCTGCTCATGGATTCCTACTGTTTCAATTTGTTTTTGTTATTTATTTTTTAGATGTCCTCAGGACTCTTGACAGCTGCAAGGAAAAACACCTTGGTTGTGACACCTCCAGTAGCCTCGAGATCCAGGCATTTCATTCACCTCCAGTGCATTCCATTTTGTATCATCAGTCCGTTACTACTACTAGGTGTTTGTCCTTCATAATTCTTTTACCCTACTCAAACACCTGCTGTGATACATGTCCTGCAGGGATGGGAGTTGTGTTCCTGTGGTGCACTCAGCCAACCTCTCCACCTTCCATAGCACTCACATATCCCTGAAAGGGATCTTACCAAGTTTTTCCCCCCCCACCAAAATGGCTTTATCAACATTAGCATAATTTCTAAGTCCTCCACCAAGCCAGGTTGCCTTCCGAGGGCCAGCAAACTTTGTCGCCAGTCATAGACAATCGGAAGGGGATCTGAATACCGAAACATCTTACTGATACATCTTGATCCGCATGACTCCAGACTCAGAGACAATGGCGTCTTTTCCACCAAAATAACTTTGGTTCTAGAATCTTGGAACCTTGGTGCTTTGACGGAACCGGCGGACATTTTTTGGTTCCAGTTCATAACCAACTTTTAGGGTTCTGAACCAATTCATTTTCAGTGAAAAAACTCAGAGGTTCTTCCTTGGCCTACTGGTAGAAGTGTGCGTGCATGGTTTCATGCAATCGGTCAAAAGTTGGCGGAAATAAGCTATCCACAGAATGACTGACTAACAGACGCAGACACGAAACGACAGTAGTGAAAACAGGTCTCTGGCCTTCGGGCCCGGAGGAGACAAGTTCATCAATAACCTGCCTGCTGGCCGCTTGCTGGTCCTTGACTTTTACAAAGGTTCAGTGATACAACAGACAGGCATACCTTTGATGAGGCGATACCACTGCTTACACACAAGTGCAGCAGTTTTGTGCTCCTGGTAAGGTGAGAGGAAGGACAGAATGTACTCTAAAACTTCCTCTGGCAACTCCACCATGGTTCTTCCTTCTTTGGCACCACTTTCCACATTCGTCTCTTCTTGAGTGCTGGAGCCCATCTTTGCATCTACCTCCTCTGGTATCCCAACATGCTCTGCTGCACCATCTTCCTCTGTATCCATAGCAACAAAATATCCATCCTCACTGTCAGAGGAGCGGGACATTATCTTCTGTTGAGACATTGAATAAAGACCACACTGGAAGTCAGCATGGTTAATAAACGTAGGTTACAAATAACAGTTGTCCTGGGTAAGAAAACAAAAACATTATGCAGATAATTTATTCGTTTACAATTTGACAGATAATGATGTATATACTGTTTATAAATAATTAAATATATGGAAGAAAGGAATTTTTTACAGAATATAGATTCTATATGACTGGCCGAGTGGGGTCTGATTATTTGGAGGAGAGCTGATTATTTTTGTCGTCCATTGTATAATCAATGCTTACAACAAGGTATTTTTACATTAGATAAATAACTTGATTATTACATTAATCTGATTTTATAGAAGATAGTGTATTTTTTAAAATGTTGTGGCATAAATGGTCATATGAGGACAAGGTTGTGCAATCTATTAACTCTTTTGGGAAGTGGCCTCGACTTGGACAGAGCACCTGTCTTCCTTCTCTCCCATCCATCCATCCATCCCACAAAGCTGGTCTGTACATCAAGTAAGCCAGACAGGAGCTACTGAGCTAGCTAGCCCAGCTGTTGTTGGCGACTAACGCATGAAAACCTGCTCATGTTCGCCAACACCCAACTTTAACTTTATAGTAAAAGGTTAGCTCACACTAGAAGACGACGACGAATACTGGGCTAAGAATGCCACAATTGCCTATTCTATCTCGAATCAGTGTGTTATGCCGTTGTAGACGGTGCCCATGTGGGACTTGTCTTGCTTAGGATCACGTTGAAACACCGCTAGTTTTGGATGGAGATGAAATTCTGCCCAGTGCTCGGCTAGCTATTTTGGTGCATGTTTTGACTAACAGCAAAATTACCTTACCACACTTACCAAGTTAACGGCTGCACTGCGAAGCAACGAGACACGGCACACTTTGACGCTAGAAGCACAATGTCTACATCATCCATTAATGTCACACCGTTCATCAGTCCACGAAATGAGTCTTTCTTGAGTCGAATTTGCAACTATACTAGCCAGCCGTATGCTAGCCAGGCTGGGCTAATGCTGATAATCTTTGCTACTGGGAGAAAGCTAACGTTAGCTATAAAGGCAAAAGGTTGTGGGGAGTGACTATTAGCAGCTCCGCTAACGTTAACATGCAACAAACGAGACGTTTACTTTCAATGTTAGTCACCGTTGTTTTTAGATGTGATCTTTTTTATGGGTTCAAAATGTCTTGTCTTGTCTTCCCTCTCCTCCTCCCCTCTCTTTATCAGCTTCGGTGGTACATCTGCATACTCCACACATTCGCCATCTTTCGTTCTCTGGTGGTGGTAACTGGTAACAGTAGCAGCATCCTATCCTATCCTACTACGCTACGCTTCGCAACCACACTGGGACGAAGATGCCATGGAGTAGACACTGACGTCACCTACTACCAGCTTTACGACGGTGTCGCGCTGCAAATAGTGGATCTCACAGTCACAGCAGGTCGGCTATTTTGTTGCTTTTTTGTAGGCCTACATATACTCAAACTAATTTATATAGGCCTACTTATTACTTTAGTTTTACCCCTCCATGTATTTTTGACTCCGACCACTACACTTATAGCCTGGCTGGAATACAGATTTAATGGAAGTCAAGTTCAAACCTCTGAATGGAAGGGCTGTCAAGTTCAAACCTCTGCATGTGTGTGTGTGTGTGTGTGTGTGTGTGTGTGTGTGTGTGTGTGTGTGTGTGTGTGTGTGTTTTACGTTCTATGCCATAGACTCTACTATGGTGTGTGTATGGCTGGCAACTTTCACTTTACTTGTAGTTGAAGTTGAGTTTGAGTAATACCAACCGACTCAAGGCAACTGGGATAGAGAACTTTGTCCAGTGTCCACCACAAACCGCTTGAAAATCAGTAGGCCTAAATAATTGATTTCACAATTTTCACTGATTTTGATGGTGGAGCTTGAAGCTTTGTTGTGACATCACTGACAAATCCTTGGTATATTGTCTTGGCAATGGTCGGCGCGCGTAAGCACGCGGGCCGCGAGAGAGACTGGTGGTGGTACCCATCTAACATATAATTTTCCGAATGTCTGTCTGTCTGTCTGAGTGTCTGTCTGTCTGAAACCGCGTTTCTCCTCAGTGGCTGGAGCAATTGATCTGAAATCGCAACACCATCAGCATATGAACACACCTGACATAACTGTGAAGCCCGTTTGTCACTTTCATTTCGTATGCTGTATAATTGCATTTTTATGGTGTATCTATATCTATTTAGCCTACAGTACCTTTTGTGACCACAAATGTTAAGGGAGGGGCGCTGTTGTTCAGGCCATGCACAATCACACACAAACCCACACACACACACACACACACACACACACACACACGGGGGGGGGGGGGGGGGGGGGTGTGTGTGTGTGTGCAGGCGGGCGGGGGGGGGGGGGGGGGTGGTGGTTCTGGCCCTGTTACAGATGTTGTCCAAAATCATGCAGATCGGTACACAGTATCTCTGTAGCCGTTAAATGGAACGGGTATTTCTTACATTGATGCTCCTACATATTAGCATGCAAGCACCAGTTAAAGTTACTTTCCATCCCTCATATACTGTGTGCACAGTGCACATCCCATAATCCACATGCACATCATTTCGGAGCTCATATCTTTGAACGGGTAAGGGCTAGTTTATATAACTCTATGACGGTACCAGCGGCTTGTATCATATGGTACCTTCTATTAACAAATGGTGAACAGCACCATCACATGCACAAAGCTTCAGATGGTTTTAAAATACCTTCTCACTAACTTTCATAAGATTTGTTTCATTCTTCAAGGGATGCATCATAGTCCATTTGATAGTTCTTTTTTTCTTCTTCTTTTTTATTATTATTAAAATGTATAGGCTCCCCAATTTAGTCAATTAAATCCTACCCACACATATTTCTGTGTCACTGTTGTTGTATCCTACTGACTCACCTAGGAGCCCCCACCGGGAGGATATAGAGCCATCCTCCTGCTCCTCCCAACCAACACTTGACAGGTGCCGCCCCAGGTAACAGGAAAAGCCGACCTAAAACAAAGTCGACCCAAACTCGTTTCCCAACGGGTCTGTGGCCTTAAGCTAGATGCAGAATAGACAAAAATCCAATTTTTGCTTCTGGGGGTCCGGGTCCCTGGAACAAAATATTTTGCGATGGGGGCCAAATACATATCATTATGGGGGTCCTTGACATGACAAAGTTTGAGAAACAATGATAGCAACATAAGTTTTTTCAGGAAAGGATTTAGAAGACATTTTTAGAATGTGCCTATCAGTGGTTAAGTGGTTAAAATATGTTTTTGGCCGCGGACCCCCATCTCAAAATATTTTGTTCCACGGATGGACACCTATCGCAAAATATTTTGTTCCAGGGACCCCCAGAAGCAAAGATTAGATTTCGGTCTATTCTGCATCTAGCTTAAGGCCACAGACCCGTTGGGAAACGAGTTTGGGTCCACTTTGTTTTAGGTCGACCTTTCATGTATACCCGCCCCAAAACCCGTAGGAGTACCTGCAATACATAGATATAAAAAGCTAGATGCCTCATCTGCCGCTTCAGTTCATTGGAGCGACGTGCAACAACTGGAGGCCGGACATCCGGGAGTGCCGGTGACCACGCTGCACGCCTTTTCCGGGACTTATCAACTCAATTCAACAGAGCTTTATTGGCATGTTTCCATCCAGTTCCGATGTTGCGCGGCTCAGCTGTTCTGTGCTGCCTTTGATTGGCCTACCAACTTCCGTTTCTGTGACGCACGTCGAAGTGGGAAACGACCGGTCCCGAGTCCTGTGATGCACATGCCCCAGAGCCGAGGTGTCTAACTTTCTATGTCTATGGTAGCATCCATAGGCGATTCTAGCCTCTTCCAGCAGGGGGTGCACGACCTCTATTACCTCATGCACGCGCGCGCAGCGCGTGTGCACGACGTTGCGGATATTAGCGGTTTTGTAATGTTGTTTTAGCGGATTTCTGCAGTTAATTTTGTACCCAAATGTAACACAATATAAACAAAAAAAAGTGTAAAACAGGTGCTTCTTTTTCTAGACACCATATGTCTATCTATAGGATTTATTTACTTATTTTGCAGACAGAGGCAGCACAGCCAGGACATATAAAGCCAAACATCAAGTTAATCATCATTCATCAAGCAATCAAGCAGTCATTTACATTGGTGGTGTGGCACAACCACACCACCAAAGATCCATAACCAGCAGCTACCAATATTTACAAGCAAGTGAAGCAAGCATGCGCGCTCGCTCGCGCGCGAGTAGGATAGGGGGCAGTGTATGGCGCGAGGGCAGTTGATGACGTCACAGTAGGTGTACGCGCGTGTGCGCGTGCATGTGTATGTGCGTGCGTGTGTGCGTGCGGGCGTGTGTGTGTGTGTGTGTGTGTGTGTGTGTGTGTGTGTGTGTGTGTGTGTGTGTGTGTGTGTGTGTGTGTGTGTGTGTGTGTGTGTGTGTGTGTGTGTGTGTGTGTGTGTGTGTGTGTCTGTTTCAAAAGTGTATAAAGGGGGTCATGTTGGGTTGTATTGTTTGGTGTTCCTTCTTAAAGACAGTGGGGTTTATTGTTTTTCTAAAGGATGGCTTTAGCGTGACTGTAATTAGTGAATGGACAGGATGAGGGGCAGCCCGGGTTGTGCTCCTTGTGGGATGGGGAAATCAATGGCTTTTTTTTTTTTCCTGAGGGCAGTTTACAGATCAGCCTAGGGATCTATTCGTTGTAGGATGGGGAGATGATGATGAGGCCAGCATGTGGGTGTCATGACACAGTGAAAGTAGGTCTGCCCATAGTCTCATACTGTGATAATCTGTGCGTGGTATTGGGATGGGAGTTGAGATGGTCTTGGATTGTGTTACTGTAGAGTAGGTTCAATGCAGGTAGAACAATGGGAAGCAAGGCATTGAATAGATCTTACTATCAGGGGGTCGTGACCATAGGCAAAATCGGTATTGGGGGGGTCATATACATTTAAAAAACAAAAGATGAAGGCAGGATGATGATGTCAGCATGTGGGGGTCATGGCCATGTGAGACCCGGGTCGGTCATGGCCTCATACCGTGATAATCTGCACCAGCATTTGTCCATGCTAAATACACTATGCCGTTCTATGAAAGAATCAGGGGTTGGTGTAAAACAATGTTAGCCCTACTGTTAAGCTCAGTGACCACAACTCAGGGTGTGTAGAAACAGGAGATGCAGTTTTAGTGGACAATGCAGTATATATTGTTTTCCAGTAACAGACATTTCATCCTTCAACAGGATTTGAAAACTTTGAAAAACGATGTAGTTCTGTATTTAAAGAAAAAATGTGTTACATATGCTCTTACAGAAATTATACGAACACAGCAGATACATAATCGCACAATTAGTTTACTCTTTAGCGTCACATGACCGCAATAACAATGTCTGAGGGATGTAGATTCTTTCGGTTTTTTCTTCCTATTTATATATTTTCAGTACATGATAGGGACCATACTAATAATTAGACAACTTATTGTTTATATCCTGGGTGTTCTGTAGGGTAACTACGTTTGTAATTAGCCTGTACCATCCATGAGCCTCACACCATGTATGGTAGTACATTTACAGTAAAACATTTAAGCCTATGCATAACCATACTATTTAGTGTTTTATCTATGACAATATTGTATTTCACTGGATGTATAGCGGACAGGTATAGAGGATCAGCTATTCATTTACAGTATACTTGTCTATTTTTCACAGTTTGCTTGTTACAAACTGTTTCCTACAAACTGTACACAGTATATCAATCATAAAGTGTAGAGGACCCTCTATACAACACAACTATACAACATCTACTGACCTGCATAATACCTACAGTAATCAACTACTGTATATTCAGCACAAATATACACCACCAACAGAAATCATCAGAATCGTCACTGCACATTGGGAGTAGCACACAAAACATAACACACAAAACATTAGAAAAACATAACTCCTGCATTCACGTGAAGACAAAATACACAATATGTTCTAATAATAAAGTGTTCAACAGACTTTTGCTCAACAACCTTTTAATATCATTTGACTGTGTAAATAACTGAAACCTTTTTTTCCTTTTACATAGGTGATGGGAAAGTATTTGGTTTTTCAATGTATAGTTTGGATATTTGTTTTTGTAATTTTACTGTTACTGTTAATGATAGGATCATGGTTTACCTATGGTCATAGCTATGGATATGTATTTTTATGTATAACCTTGTTTATCCTTGTTTATCTGAACTCAATCTGGAGTGTTTTCTAAATGTCAAAACACTTCAGTAATACATAGCAAAATATGATATCCTAGAAAACACATTAACATCAAACATCACCTATATGCGTCTACAGTATCTACACTACAGTATACTGTGCATACTAAAGCATGTAAGATTCACCATTGCATTTCGTTGATATGAAAACCTACGGTATGTTTTTAGAAGCGTGAATAAACTTTAACTATGCCTATAACTTGTTGCAGAGTTACACACTATCTTATCTCATGCATGTTGCTATATGCTAGACGTCACCGAAGGTGCTTCTACTGAGCAGTGGGGTCTTCTTTTAACATCGCACTCACATAATATCTCTATCGCCTTTCACTCAATCTATGACCAACACTGTATTTCTCTGACAATTCACAAAGCTACAATTTGTTTCTCCTAACCCAATAACAATTTGCTACTCTGTCCTCAGTACACCATTAATCAAAATCTGTAACTTATGTGACAATAAAGCTGCATATGATTCTATAAACATATGGCATTACTACCCATTTAAGTGAATAACACATTTGTAATTCATCTGATAGTTTATTATACAGGGGGAAATGGTATAAGTCATTCAAGGATGTATTTGAAAATGTTTGGTGTAATACACTAGTTTTGACTACACACACACAAATCATTTATTTTTTCTAGCCAAGATGTGCGTTGTTCACATTAAAATGTATGTATACTGCTATGCATTGGGATACATCCTATACTGCATAGTCTAAATGTACAGATTTCAGGTTTTTTCTCTTTGGTTAATCAGGACACCAGAGCTAAATGGTAAATGTTATCCATATTGCGTGGGGCTTAGAGTGTGGTTATCTACAAAGCTTAGCTATAAGGTGACAGACCTGATACATTAGGTGGCTATGAGAAAACTATTTCGCTCTTTCTGTGAACAAATCTCAAACACTATAGATATGAGGGCTGATTGTCTGTGTATTCCTGTAATTTGTAATGATGCTTATTTCAGATGGAATTGCAAGCCCATCATACAGGCCTTTTTCTGAAATTATGTGTCAGATGTACTCATGGAACACTAAGGTGACACGGGTAGTAGGGGGTATAGTTATATATGATAGGCTGAATCACTAACAAAGATTTGTGTATTCTTTGTAAGTTGCTGGGGATAGGGAGATCACATATTATTTTGTGATAAACAATGAATCTGAGTACATAAAAAATCCATATGAATTTCAGCAAATATTCCATACATACCCAATATTTTTACCCATCATACACATTTGATACGGTACATTTTCAGTATAGTGTATGTTTAAGATGATTATTTAGTGTGTTTTAAAACAATTATTCATTTCACTTGTAGAATAGCCCACAATATTCTGAAATGTGGGGTATTATAGTCTTTGAATCAACACATACGTGACCCAAGCTCCTCAAGTCCCCAATAGTTTGCTGATCAGCCAAACTTTATCACAGGACACATAATGTGCTATAGTTTTGAATATTACAACTGACATAGCTATGAGGTATGAAGGATTCGCTATTCAATGCTACCTGCCTATTTTCATCTCACTAGTGTTTCTCCCCATACAATTTAAACAAAAACATTGCCCTCATACACTTCAACATAACTAACCAACCCCCGTACACCATCAACAAAACATAAAATATTGTCACCTAACAGAAAATATTACAAAAATAACAACCCTAAGAATTTTCAACCAGAACCAAAATGCACAAAAACACAACATTTTGGCTCCTAACAGAAAATATTACAAAAATAACAACCCTTAGAATTTCAATCACCACTAAAACGCATAAAACATAAAACTTTGCCGCATAACAGAAAAAATATTACAGAAATAACAACACTAAGAATTTTCCAAAACATAAAACCTTTGCCATGTAACAGAAAAATATTTTAAAAATAACACCACTAAGAATTGCGACTATCACTAAAACGCACAAAACATAAAACTTTGCAAACATAGCAGAAAATATACAACAACCCTAAGAATTTACAACCAGAACTAAAACTCACAAAACATAGAACTTTGGAACATAACAGAAAATATTAAAAAATAATACCACTAAGAATCGCGACTATCAGTAAAATGCACAACACATGACACTTTACAACATAACAGAAAATATGCAACAACCCTAAGAATTTACAACCAGAACTAAAACTCACAAAACATAGAACTTTGCAACATAACAGAAAACATTAAAAAATAATACCACTAAGAATCGCGACTATCAGTAAAATGCACAACACATGACACTTTACAACATAACAGAAAATATACAACAACCCTAAGAATTTACAACCAGAACTAAAACTCACAAAACATAGAACTTTGCAACATAACAGAAAACATTAAAAAATAATACCACCAAGAATCGCGACTATCAGTAAAATGCACAACACATGACACTTTACAACATAACAGAAAATATACAACAACCCTAAGAATTTACAACCAGAACTAAAACTCACAAAACATAGAACTTTGCAACATAACAGAAAACATTAAAAAATAATACCACTAAGAATCGCGACTATCAGTAAAATGCACAACACATGACACTTTACAACATAACAGAAAATATACAACAACCCTAAGAATTTACAACCAGAACTAAAACTCACAAAACATAGAACTTTGCAACATAACAGAAAACATTAAAAAATAATACCACCAAGAATCGCGACTATCAGTAAAATGCACAACACATGACACTTTACAACATAACAGAAAATATACAACAACCCTAAGAATTTACAACCAGAACTAAAACTCACAAAACATAGAACTTTGCAACATAACAGAAAACATTAAAAAATAATACCACTAAGAATCGCGACTATCAGTAAAATGCACAACACATGACACTTTACAACATAACAGAAAATATACAACAACCCTAAGAATTTACAACCAGAACTAAAACTCACAAAACATAGAACTTTGCAACATAACAGAAAACATTAAAAAATAATACCACTAAGAATCGCGACTATCAGTAAAATGCACAACACATGGCACTTTACATCATAACAGTTGCCACATAACAGAACATTTTACAAAAATAACATCGCTAAGAATTGTGACTATCACTAAAACGTACAAAACAGAAAACTCTGCAGCATAACAGAACAAAAAATATTACAAAAATATCCACTGAGATTTCCATCGACCACAAAACCAAACAAAAACACCAAATATTGCAAAAATAACATCAGCGAGAATTACAATCAACACAAAAACTAGCAAAAACAGCAAATATTAAAGAAATAACATCACTTAGAATTCCAACGAACACAAAAACAGCAAATACTGCAAACGTCACTGAGAATTAGAACTAACACAAAACCAATCAAAAGCAGCAAATATTCCAAAATAACATCACAGAAAATTACAACTATCAGAAAAACAAACAAAACGAATATTACGGCACTAACATCTCTAACAAATCAAACAAAAATAGCAGCAGTGAGAATTCCAAAAAATCACAACCATCTGGACCTAGTCTGTCTGTGTGGTGGAGAGAGTCGCTGCCCCAGCCTGAAGCCACAAAAGTCTAGTATAGGCCCTCATCTCCATAGGGATGGCCCTTTAGAGTAATGGTTAAGATATTGGACTTTCACGCGGGAGACCCTGGGGTCCAAATCGGGGTGAGGAGGTTCGGATCACCTCCGTTACATTTACAGCATGTGGAGCTACTCTGTTTTTAATGTAGCATAATCCCATAACCCCTAACCCTAACCATAACCCTTTATAATTATTTGAGAGCAAATCATATGTTGTTTATCATTATCATTGTATATATCTGTACATTGTTTTCGGGTCAAAAATATAAATAGCAAAAAAAAAACATATCTTTTTCTCATCGCATTTTTCTACCATTCTACATTACATACTATAGTCAATCGTTAGATGGTGCCCCGTATTTCTCCACAATCTTACCAGCCACGCCTATTGCTCTTACAATATATAAGTGAATTGGTCGTAATGTACTCTTCAACAGTAACCATGGCAGACTTGCATCATCAAGCTGACAAACCAAACTCTATCACTACTCTTCCAGCTCTCTCTCTCTTTCATGTCTGATATGGATGGTGTAATGCATTAGTTAGCAGACCAAAGCATAGTAACCTTGACACTTTTAACAGTGAAAGTGATGTCTAACATTGAAATGTAATCTATATTGACATCAATCAATCCGCATTTCCGTGTGTAACAGATGGTAGGTGGCTTTCACTGCTAAGTTATAAGACAGATGTTATATCACATGCGTATATGGCCAGTGGTGTTTGGTAGGTGTATGGGGGGTGTTTGTGTGTGATGATGGAGAGGGGTCAAATCTCACACAGTAGGTAGTGCCACTGCAGTGGTCAGAGAAGGATTTACCCCCTACCCCAAAACATCACAGTCAGCTAGATTAAGTTTCGCAATTATCACTATTGTAAAGTAAATTATGTTACTCATGTTGCTAATGTATTATTAGTCTGTGAATTTGTGAATAAAAAACATATCTCTAGGGTTTGATACAGGGCCCTATGATTATCCTATGCATATGTCTAATAAAGTATCCCTATTCATTCAATCAAAGCTAACATTATTACATTTCTTGTTTTCAAAATATCCACGAAACCATTGCAGGTTGATTCACCCTTCCCCATAATTATGCCCACAACCCCTAGTGTGATTGGTGAAAATGGTACCATTATGATACTCTGAGCCAATCATTGAAGTAGTTTCAGGCTCCACCTCAGGAAATCTAGTTTAAAAGAAGCACAGGTACAGGTAAGCAATTTACCTCAGTAGCACATTACCTATCAGCTCAAGGAGAAACTACGCTATTCTTACAAATGGATAATTACCCTGGTAATGTTTAATGTATTTATGCTGTCGTTGTTGTTGTTATTGTTGATGTTGTTGTTATGGTACAGTGTTTATAACTATCTTTATATAATATATTGTATATCAATGATTTTAATTTTTTATTTTTTATTATATTGTAGACACACCTGACCCCAGCGTGATTCGATGCCGCTGTCCTAGAGGGCCGTGGATATTTTGAAAACAAGAAATGTAATAATGTTAGCTTTGATTGAATGAATAGGGATACTTTATTAGACATATGCATAGGATAATCATAGGGCCCTGTATCAAACCCTAGAGATATGTTTTTTATTCACAAATTCACAGACTAATAATACATTAGCAACATGAGTAACATAATTTACTTTACAATAGTGATAATTGCGAAACTTAATCTAGCTGACTGTGATGTTTTGGGGTAGGGGGTAAATCCTTCTCTGACCACTGCAGTGGCACTACCTACTGTGTGAGATTTGACCCCTCTCCATCATCACACACAAACACCCCCCATACACCTACCAAACACCACTGGCCATATACGCATGTGATATAACATCTGTCTTATAACTTAGCAGTGAAAGCCACCTACCATCTGTTACACACGGAAATGCGGATTGATTGATGTCAATATAGATTACATTTCAATGTTAGACATCACTTTCACTGTTAAAAGTGTCAAGGTTACTATGCTTTGGTCTGCTAACTAATGCATTACACCATCCATATCAGACATGAAAGAGAGAGAGAGCTGGAAGAGTAGTGATAGAGTTTGGTTTGTCAGCTTGATGATGCAAGTCTGCCATGGTTACTGTTGAAGAGTACATTACGACCAATTCACTTATATATTGTAAGAGCAATAGGCGTGGCTGGTAAGATTGTGGAGAAATACGGGGCACCATCTAACGATTGACTATAGTATGTAATGTAGAATGGTAGAAAAATGCGATGAGAAAAAGATATGTTTTTTTTTTGCTATTTATATTTTTGACCCGAAAACAATGTACAGATATATACAATGATAATGATAAACAACATATGATTTGCTCTCAAATAATTATAAAGGGTTATGGTTAGGGGTTATGGGATTATGCTACATTAAAAACAGAGTAGCTCCACATGCTGTAAATGTAACGGAGGTGATCCGAACCTCCTCACCCCGATTTGGACCCCAGGGTCTCCCGCGTGAAAGTCCAATATCTTAACCATTACTCTAAAGGGCCATCCCTATGGAGATGAGGGCCTATACTAGACTTTTGTGGCTTCAGGCTGGGGCAGCGACTCTCTCCACCACACAGACAGACTAGGTCCAGATGGTTGTGATTTTTTGGAATTCTCACTGCTGCTATTTTTGTTTGATTTGTTAGAGATGTTAGTGCCGTAATATTCGTTTTGTTTGTTTTTCTGATAGTTGTAATTTTCTGTGATGTTATTTTGGAATATTTGCTGCTTTTGATTGGTTTTGTGTTAGTTCTAATTCTCAGTGACGTTTGCAGTATTTGCTGTTTTTGTGTTCGTTGGAATTCTAAGTGATGTTATTTCTTTAATATTTGCTGTTTTTGCTAGTTTTTGTGTTGATTGTAATTCTCGCTGATGTTATTTTTGCAATATTTGGTGTTTTTGTTTGGTTTTGTGGTCGATGGAAATCTCAGTGGATATTTTTGTAATATTTTTTGTTCTGTTATGCTGCAGAGTTTTCTGTTTTGTACGTTTTAGTGATAGTCACAATTCTTAGCGATGTTATTTTTGTAAAATGTTCTGTTATGTGGCAACTGTTATGATGTAAAGTGCCATGTGTTGTGCATTTTACTGATAGTCGCGATTCTTAGTGGTATTATTTTTTAATGTTTTCTGTTATGTTGCAAAGTTCTATGTTTTGTGAGTTTTAGTTCTGGTTGTAAATTCTTAGGGTTGTTGTATATTTTCTGTTATGTTGTAAAGTGTCATGTGTTGTGCATTTTACTGATAGTCGCGATTCTTAGTGGTATTATTTTTTAATGTTTTCTGTTATGTTGCAAAGTTCTATGTTTTGTGAGTTTTAGTTCTGGTTGTAAATTCTTAGGGTTGTTGTATATTTTCTGTTATGTTGTAAAGTGTCATGTGTTGTGCATTTTACTGATAGTCGCGATTCTTGGTGGTATTATTTTTTAATGTTTTCTGTTATGTTGCAAAGTTCTATGTTTTGTGAGTTTTAGTTCTGGTTGTAAATTCTTAGGGTTGTTGTATATTTTCTGTTATGTTGTAAAGTGTCATGTGTTGTGCATTTTACTGATAGTCGCGATTCTTAGTGGTATTATTTTTTAATGTTTTCTGTTATGTTGCAAAGTTCTATGTTTTGTGAGTTTTAGTTCTGGTTGTAAATTCTTAGGGTTGTTGTATATTTTCTGTTATGTTGTAAAGTGTCATGTGTTGTGCATTTTACTGATAGTCGCGATTCTTGGTGGTATTATTTTTTAATGTTTTCTGTTATGTTGCAAAGTTCTATGTTTTGTGAGTTTTAGTTCTGGTTGTAAATTCTTAGGGTTGTTGTATATTTTCTGTTATGTTGTAAAGTGTCATGTGTTGTGCATTTTACTGATAGTCGCGATTCTTAGTGGTATTATTTTTTAATGTTTTCTGTTATGTTGCAAAGTTCTATGTTTTGTGAGTTTTAGTTCTGGTTGTAAATTCTTAGGGTTGTTGCATATTTTCTGTTATGTTGTAAAGTGTCATGTGTTGTGCATTTTACTGATAGTCGCGATTCTTAGTGGTATTATTTTTTAATATTTTCTGTTATGTTCCAAAGTTCTATGTTTTGTGAGTTTTAGTTCTGGTTGTAAATTCTTAGGGTTGTTGTATATTTTCTGCTATGTTTGCAAAGTTTTATGTTTTGTGCGTTTTAGTGATAGTCGCAATTCTTAGTGGTGTTATTTTTAAAATATTTTTCTGTTACATGGCAAAGGTTTTATGTTTTGGAAAATTCTTAGTGTTGTTATTTCTGTAATATTTTTTCTGTTATGCGGCAAAGTTTTATGTTTTATGCGTTTTAGTGGTGATTGAAATTCTAAGGGTTGTTATTTTTGTAATATTTTCTGTTAGGAGCCAAAATGTTGTGTTTTTGTGCATTTTGGTTCTGGTTGAAAATTCTTAGGGTTGTTATTTTTGTAATATTTTCTGTTAGGTGACAATATTTTATGTTTTGTTGATGGTGTACGGGGGTTGGTTAGTTATGTTGAAGTGTATGAGGGCAATGTTTTTGTTTAAATTGTATGGGGAGAAACACTAGTGAGATGAAAATAGGCAGGTAGCATTGAATAGCGAATCCTTCATACCTCATAGCTATGTCAGTTGTAATATTCAAAACTATAGCACATTATGTGTCCTGTGATAAAGTTTGGCTGATCAGCAAACTATTGGGGACTTGAGGAGCTTGGGTCACGTATGTGTTGATTCAAAGACTATAATACCCCACATTTCAGAATATTGTGGGCTATTCTACAAGTGAAATGAATAATTGTTTTAAAACACACTAAATAATCATCTTAAACATACACTATACTGAAAATGTACCGTATCAAATGTGTATGATGGGTAAAAATATTGGGTATGTATGGAATATTTGCTGAAATTCATATGGATTTTTTATGTACTCAGATTCATTGTTTATCACAAAATAATATGTGATCTCCCTATCCCCAGCAACTTACAAAGAATACACAAATCTTTGTTAGTGATTCAGCCTATCATATATAACTATACCCCCTACTACCCGTGTCACCTTAGTGTTCCATGAGTACATCTGACACATAATTTCAGAAAAAGGCCTGTATGATGGGCTTGCAATTCCATCTGAAATAAGCATCATTACAAATTACAGGAATACACAGACAATCAGCCCTCATATCTATAGTGTTTGAGATTTGTTCACAGAAAGAGCGAAATAGTTTTCTCATAGCCACCTAATGTATCAGGTCTGTCACCTTATAGCTAAGCTTTGTAGATAACCACACTCTAAGCCCCACGCAATATGGATAACATTTACCATTTAGCTCTGGTGTCCTGATTAACCAAAGAGAAAAAACCTGAAATCTGTACATTTAGACTATGCAGTATAGGATGTATCCCAATGCATAGCAGTATACATACATTTTAATGTGAACAACGCACATCTTGGCTAGAAAAAATAAATGATTTGTGTGTGTGTAGTCAAAACTAGTGTATTACACCAAACATTTTCAAATACATCCTTGAATGACTTATACCATTTCCCCCTGTATAATAAACTATCAGATGAATTACAAATGTGTTATTCACTTAAATGGGTAGTAATGACATATGTTTATAGAATCATATGCAGCTTTATTGTCACATAAGTTACAGATTTTGATTAATGGTGTACTGAGGACAGAGTAGCAAATTGTTATTGGGTTAGGAGAAACAAATTGTAGCTTTGTGAATTGTCAGAGAAATACAGTGTTGGTCATAGATTGAGTGAAAGGCGATAGAGATATTATGTGAGTGCGATGTTAAAAGAAGACCCCACTGCTCAGTAGAAGCACCTTCGGTGACGTCTAGCATATAGCAACATGCATGAGATAAGATAGTGTGTAACTCTGCAACAAGTTATAGGCATAGTTAAAGTTTATTCACGCTTCTAAAAACATACCGTAGGTTTTCATATCAACGAAATGCAATGGTGAATCTTACATGCTTTAGTATGCACAGTATACTGTAGTGTAGATACTGTAGACGCATATAGGTGATGTTTGATGTTAATGTGTTTTCTAGGATATCATATTTTGCTATGTATTACTGAAGTGTTTTGACATTTAGAAAACACTCCAGATTGAGTTCAGATAAACAAGGATAAACAAGGTTATACATAAAAATACATATCCATAGCTATGACCATAGGTAAACCATGATCCTATCATTAACAGTAACAGTAAAATTACAAAAACAAATATCCAAACTATACATTGAAAAACCAAATACTTTCCCATCACCTATGTAAAAGGAAAAAAAGGTTTCAGTTATTTACACAGTCAAATGATATTAAAAGGTTGTTGAGCAAAAGTCTGTTGAACACTTTATTATTAGAACATATTGTGTATTTTGTCTTCACGTGAATGCAGGAGTTATGTTTTTCTAATGTTTTGTGTGTTATGTTTTGTGTGCTACTCCCAATGTGCAGTGACGATTCTGATGATTTCTGTTGGTGGTGTATATTTGTGCTGAATATACAGTAGTTGATTACTGTAGGTATTATGCAGGTCAGTAGATGTTGTATAGTTGTGTTGTATAGAGGGTCCTCTACACTTTATGATTGATATACTGTGTACAGTTTGTAGGAAACAGTTTGTAACAAGCAAACTGTGAAACAGTTTGTAGTGGGAAAACAAATATGTAGTGAGAGGAAAATAGACAAGTATACTGTAAATGAATAGCTGATCCTCTATACCTGTCCGCTATACATCCAGTGAAATACAATATTGTCATAGATAAAACACTAAATAGTATGGTTATGCATAGGCTTAAATGTTTTACTGTAAATGTACTACCATACATGGTGTGAGGCTCATGGATGGTACAGGCTAATTACAAACGTAGTTACCCTACAGAACACCCAGGATATAAACAATAAGTTGTCTAATTATTAGTATGGTCCCTATCATGTATTGAAAATATATAAATAGGAAGAAAAAACCGAAAGAATCTACATCCCTCAGACATTGTTATTGCGGTCATGTGACGCTAAAGAGTAAACTAATTGTGCGATTATGTATCTGCTGTGTTCGTATAATTTCTGTAAGAGCATATGTAACACATTTTTTCTTTAAATACAGAACTACATCGTTTTTCAAAGTTTTCAAATCCTGTTGAAGGATGAAATGTCTGTTACTGGAAAACAATATATACTGCATTGTCCACTAAAACTGCATCTCCTGTTTCTACACACCCTGAGTTGTGGTCACTGAGCTTAACAGTAGGGCTAACATTGTTTTACACCAACCCCTGATTCTTTCATAGAACGGCATAGTGTATTTAGCATGGACAAATGCTGGTGCAGATTATCACGGTATGAGGCCATGACCGACCCGGGTCTCACATGGCCATGACCCCCACATGCTGACATCATCATCCTGCCTTCATCTTTTGTTTTTTAAATGTATATGACCCCCCCAATACCGATTTTGCCTATGGTCACGACCCCCTGATAGTAAGATCTATTCAATGCCTTGCTTCCCATTGTTCTACCTGCATTGAACCTACTCTACAGTAACACAATCCAAGACCATCTCAACTCCCATCCCAATACCACGCACAGATTATCACAGTATGAGACTATGGGCAGACCTACTTTCACTGTGTCATGACACCCACATGCTGGTCTCATCATCATCTCCCCATCCTACAACGAATAGATCCCTAGGCTGATCTGTAAACTGCCCTCAGGAAAAAAAAAAAAAGCCATTGATTTCCCCATCCCACAAGGAGCACAACCCGGGCTGCCCCTCATCCTGTCCATTCACTAATTACAGTCACGCTAAAGCCATCCTTTAGAAAAACAATAAACCCCACTGTCTTTAAGAAGGAACACCAAACAATACAACCCAACATGACCCCCTTTATACACTTTTGAAACACACACACACACACACACACACACACACACACACACACACACACACACACACACACACACACACACACACACACACACACACGCCCGCACGCACACACGCACGCACATACACATGCACGCGCACACGCGCGTACACCTACTGTGACGTCATCAACTGCCCTCGCGCCATACACTGCCCCCTATCCTACTCGCGCGCACACACACACACACACACACACACACACACACACACACACACACACACACACACACACACACACACACACACACACACACACACACACACACACACACACACACACACACACACACGGAGGAGAAGAAAACAGGCTGGCTAACTCCACAGTGAACAGATAGTTAAATAAAGCCATGTCTTACCTTAAGAAAATGACAAGAAAATATCCAATGTTATATTGAGGTGCCCAGAAGAAAGTGTTATTCCTTGGAGGCACAGAACACATCGTGTAATCCAGCCTCGTTGAGCAGCGCCGAAAACTTTAGTTCACGTATGGTAAATGTAAAAGCTATCCACATGTCCTATGGATGTCTGTAGTTAACCCCAGGTAGCATATTCCACTGTGAAACAACTGTTTAATTCTGTTATTTAGATAAATCTGCAGGTGTCATCATCTGCCGTTTGTTTTTCAGCTGTGCTGTCAGAGACGTTCAGACAGTCACTGTGATTGGTTGAGAAACCAGTAGTCCTATTACCTCCCGCCCCCCATTTGCTGTGATTGGTTTAGAAGTCATGCTATGGGTGCTTCAAAGGGTCAAAAAAGGCGAATTTGAGATGTTCTTCTTCTTATGATCAAAAAAATCAAAATGGCCGCCTGGCGGCCAGGGGGTGCACGTGCACCCTAGGACACCCCTTAAAATCGCCTATGGTAGCATCACTGTCAAATCTGTGACAAATGATTACATGAGTCGTCATGTGACGATGAGCATCACCTGCCTCTGCCTGCATCACCTGCCCCACCTGACTATGATTGGCCTACCAACTAACGGTTTTGCACGTGGAAGTGGGAAACGACCAGTGGTGTGTTCTAGACTTTTTTCGAGGGAAGACTATAATCTACTATCCGCGGCTATTTGTGTGGCCAGGGCATACGCCAGTGCACAATGCCTATAGTCAGGGACCCACAAGCCCAAAAGCTCAAGGAATAGGGTTGAACCTGTGATGTCATGCCGTACTTTTTATTTCTGTTTTATCTATTAGTTTGGTCATTAAGGTCCACAGAATGAGAGGCCTGCTCTGCCGGAAACATCGCAAAAAAAAGTTATGGCTATTTGTATATTCACTGTCCTATTGACTCCACTATACAGGAAAAGAAAAATATTAAAAAATGAAAAACATCTTCTTTATTTGTAGCATGTGAGGGGTCAAACTAGGGGTTCTTCATGATTCTGAATCCATTGCAAGCATTTGTTTTGCATGAAAAACATTCCGACATTTCAACAAATCTCTGTGAGTATGTATGTATGTATGTAATCCGCGTATCTCGAGAACCGTTCGTCCCACCGGCTTCAGATTCGGCACACGCGTACCCTGCCACGGCGCGGAGAGCAGTGCCCGGCCTCGACTCGACCTGATACGTGGTTTTCCGGAAACGGCGCGAAACGTTCGGAAATCTCTGTATGCGGAGCTGATTATTGACATCAGGCTGTTCATCAGGCTGACATCAGGCTGTGGAACCGGCGCAACCGCTGACTCTTTGTGATATCATAAAAGGCTCTGACATACGCATACATATTCTGTTAGAGTGGTTCCCCTGACATCACAGTGACGTCCGAGCATGATGTCAGAGCGGCAAACCCATAGACCGTAAAAAAGTGTACACGTCCAGACGGACGAGTCAGCATGTGCCATTTCACATACTAAACTGCGACCTTCAGTCGTAACAAACGTACACACTGACACCAATCTTAGCCTGGACCATGTGTCCTTGATAACGTTTGATTGATTGATTGATTGATTAGCAGCATCACACACTGCCTCTAAAATCATTGGCCACCCCACACTAAAACTCTTGAGCATGAACGATGAAAAATCAAAACAATCACATTAGCAAGTAACACTGATTAGAACTTAAAATTTAAAATGAGGAACTTCAAATGGAGAAGATCCATTTTAGCTCATCTAACTGCCACTTCCATTTGCCCCTGCCCAGCTGTTGTGAAACACATTCCTCCCTCCATGTAGCTGGGCTGGAAAAAGGGGAAGTGCCTTTTGGCCAGGCAACAGGTATAGCCTGATGAGAAGAAGACCAGAGCTATGTGAAACATCTCGTCAGTTAGTGTAGGCATGCCCAGAAAATGTTTCTGCAAATTATCGTCTTCACCCAGAAGACTCGCTGGAAAACACACTTGCCTTGGGCGTCTATCCGGCGGAACGGTGGAATGGTCTCTGCCTGGTATTCCTAAACGTAACCTCGGTAAACTATGCCTAAACGGTTAAACCTAACCTTATTCCTAACTGTAACCTCAGTAAAACGCACCCTGCACCCAGAGTGATCCTAGGCTACAGTAAGCAGGGTAAATGCGAGGTAATATCAAATGCATAGAAATAGTAATCTAGGACCATAGGTAAACTAAGAACCTAAAATCAGTCTAAACATTATAATATTAAAAAAGTAACACCCAGTGCAAAGTGAGAGGTGCCTTTTATGAGTTCATTTCATTAAGAGTCTTGTGAAGCTTGGCCAATGAGACAAGTGTGAGACATACAGTATAGATAGCCTCAGCCTACATACAGAAATACAGTTATCACCGCTCAAAAATAAATAATCTGTACATTGAAACTATACAAACTAAAAACCATGTTCCAGCCATTGGCTTGGTGGTGTGATTCGTTGGTCGAATGGACATATTTATTGCAGTGCAGTGATAACTGTATGTCATGATTCCCCTCCATTAAACATGATCAGGATCATCATTTTCAAAAAAGTGTACAGATAGTGTTGAAATTATGTTTTTATGTGGCCACACCCACCAGTACATCAAGCTGGTGGGTATACTGGTTTTCACCTTAGCCCCACCCAGCTTGAGTTGTTGTTGTATGATAATAAGGGGAGGGGATTATTTTACTGTGTGTTTAAAGCGGTGTATTTTGAAATTGGGCCTTTTGACTCAAAGGCTTTCAGCTTTCAGGAAGAAACCAAAAATACACTGGGAAGACATATTTGCATATTACAACCACACCCTGGGGTCTATTAGAATAATACCAGTAAGACTCCCTAATCGGGAGATAAGCGACCGTTGGTCGCTTATCTCCACAAATAGGCCAAAAGTTTGTTTTACCAATTATCAAGACATACGGGTCGGGCAGTTGACAGTTTGCCATGGTTACTCATTGAAGTTGAATCTCCATATATGGAGATAACCTACGCATCACACTAAGTCTGACCTCACCAGCCCATATTTGGGCATGAGCAACTTATGTCTCCATATATGGAGATATGATGACATCACACAGTCCTCAGCCGATGATGTGGCGTGATGTCATACAATACACAAACGAGCCCTACAGTATAAAGGGGCAATTCTTGCCAGGAAAGAAGCATTTCTTCGACTCAGACCTTATCGCCAGGGTTGGCTTATAGCAGCTGTCGGTAGGACCATATATGGATTCTGTTAGTGTGGATCTCCTAACAGGGCATCATCTGGGATACAATCCCTTTTATGCCCATATATGGAGATCCCTAACATAATCCCTTTCATGCCCATATATGGAGATCCCTAACAGAATCCCTTTTATGCCCATATATGGAGATCCCTAACAGCATCCCTTTTATGCCCATATATGGAGATCACTAACAGCTAACAGAATCACTTTTATGCCCATATATGGAGATCCCTAACAGAATCCCTTTTATGCCCATATATGGAGATCCCTAACAGAATCCCTTTTATGCCCATATATGGAGATCCCTAACAGAATCCCTTTTATGCCCATATATGGAGATCCCTAACAGAATCCCTTTTATGCCCAGTTGGTTGCTAGGGTAAAAAAACATGGTTGCTATGGTAAACAGTTGGTTGCTAGGGTAAACAGTTGGTTGCTAGGGTAAAACCATGGTTGCTAAGGTGGTTGCTAACGTACACTAACAGGCCAGCAACAACAGACTGTTGCCACAGCAACGTACACAAAGGTTTGTGTACACATGTGGTGTGATGTCATACTGAAGATATATGACATCACACCGTACACAAACAAAGGTGTGACGTGTGACGGACGGACGGCCGGTGGAGGTTTTGGTAGTAAACTGCTCCCTAACGGTCGCAATTAACTGAACTCCATAGACACATACAAAACTGAAAAAGCACAAAACTATGGCACAGAATCGTAAATCATGTTTGGGGCGGGGGTGAGCGTTAATTTGCACCGGGGGCGAGCGTTTGCCCCAACTGTCACTCAAAGTGCCTCAATTTCAGTGGTGGAAAAAGTAGGCCTACTCGCATATTTTACTTAAAGGAATAGTTCACCCCCCAAAATGACTTTTGTTCTATCGATTGACGATTATCCTCCATGCATGGATACTTGTTTTCCATAAACAAATACATTTTTTATCGCATTCCTTTGCCAATAATTTGATTATAATAAATTCACCCCCATTGATTCCGGACACAAATGCATTTGTGTCTCCATATGGAATCAATGGAGGTAGATTTACTATAATCAAATTATTGGCTTAGGAATGCGACAAAAAACAAAACAAATATTATTGAACTCAACTCAAGTCTCCATGGGGTGAGTAATTGATAGAAAAAAAGTCATTTTGGGGATGATCTTTTCCTTTAAATAAAAGTATCAATACTGCAATATAGAAATAAGTCTACTCTGTTACAAGTAAAAGTCCAGAATTCAAAAGGTACTTTTAGTAAAAGTATCTACAAGCTCACGACGTGTTGTGAGCTGGTAGATCGGCAATTTTCAAATAGCCAATGTATAAAATAGGGCTAAAGTGGTTTATGCATGTTTTATAATATTATAATTTACAAGGTAATTACTAGTAGTAGTAACTAAAGTTTTCAAATAAATGGTGGAGTAAAAAGTACAATATTTGGATCCGAGATGTTGTGGAGTAGAACGAAGTTTTGGAATTTAGTAACATACCTCAAAATTGGACTTAGGTACATTACTAAGTAGATGTAGGCCTACTTTATACTACTTACTTTAGTAGTCGGGGACCCAGTCCCCAAAATGGGAGGGGACCTGTGATTTTCTGCCATACTTTTTATTTCTGTTTTATCTATTAGTTTGGTCATTAAGGTCCACAGAATGACAGGCCTGCTCTGCCAGAAACATCGCGAAAAAAGGTTATGGCCATTTGTATATTCACTGTCCCATCGACTCCAATACACTGTGACTACACAGGAAAAGAAAAATATTAAAAAAAGAAAATAATCTGCTTTAAGTAGCACGTGAGGGGTCAAACTGGGGTGTTTTCATGATTCTGAATCCATTGCAAGCATTTGTTTTGCATGAAAAACATTCCTTGGGCTACATTTCGACCCCAGAATATGGTGAAAGTTGATGAGTCATCAAAAAAAAGTTAAAAATAGGTGATGATTCATCACTTTTCACCATTTTCTGGGTCTGAATTTTTGCCCAAGGAATGTTTTTCATGCAAAACAAATGCTTGCAATGGATTTTTTAAACTTTTCTTTGATGACTCATCACTTTTCACCATTTTCTGGGGTCGAAATGTAGCCCAAGGAATGTTTTTCATGCAAAACAAATGCTTGCAATGGATTCAGAATCATTAAGAACCCCCAGTTTGACCCCTCACATGCTACTTAAAGTAGATTCTTTTCTTTTTTAAATATTTTTCTTTTCCTCTGTAGTCACAGTGTATTGGAGTCAATGGGACAGTGAATACAAATGACCATAACTTTTTTTCGCGATGTTTCCGGCAGAGCAGGCCTCTCATTCTGTGGACCTTAATGACCAACCTAATAGATAAAACTGAAATAAAAAGTACGGCAGAAAATCACAGGTACCCCTCTTTTCTTTGAGCTTTTGGCCATGTGGGTCCTCGACTATAGTTACTTATACTTACACAGACACACATTGACATGCTCAATGTTGATCACGCAGCACTGAGTGGTGTATCTGTAGCCTGCTCTACCACTCCAGACCGCAAGAGCGCTGTAACGGCCTCAGCGGATATGAGGGAAATCACCTAACCCTGAAGAAAAAGAAAAACCAAAGGAAAATCTTTGTAAACATGATGGAGGATGAGGAGGTTGCAGAGAACTGGGAAGAAGCTGCAGATAGCGGGGTAAGAAAGTTTCATTTTCTAACGAGCTGGGCTGCATAGCGATGATTCCATATTCATAGGCAGGTAGTTTAGTGTTTTTCTTTATCGGTCTAAAATTCGAGGTTTCCAAATGTGTACAGATTAGCTTGACTTCCTTCCTCCTGCACACGGGCTCAAGGCCCCAGTTAGCATAGATAGACGGACTGCGTTCATTTCTTATCTAGAGATTCCCTGAAAACAACTTCCTGACGTGGACAAACTGTAGCTGTGTACACACCTTCATCTAAATAGTGTAGTACAATCGAGAAAGAAAAAAGTCGTCGATATTCCAATGTCCTACCACTAAATATGCCCCACCCATTGCGGAAACAACAGTCGCACAATTTAAACAACTGAGCTTCTAAAAATGTGCGCGCGTGTGTGTGCGCGCGTGTGTACGTGTGTGTGTGTGTGTGTGTGTGTGTGTGTGTGTGTGTGTGTGTGTGTGTGTGAAAGAGAGACATTTTAATAAAGTAATGGTTTATTATTGTAGGTGTGATCAGAGACAGACCCTTGTGTAAAATACAAAACCACTGAAATAAGGAGTTGAAGTATTCATTATTTGTAGCACAGGGACATTTCAAGTAGTTGTTTTCCACAAATGAAATGGCAGTTTTTTATATATCTAGCATGCCAGGAGGGAAGCTTACACAATCAGCAACATAACATCGTACATAGGCTATTGCGATATGATATGACCGGATCCAATGTTTTCACATGCCAGATATTCCTATTAAGTGTTCTTGTTGTTCTTGTTATTTTCTTCAGGAAATAGAGAGAAGACTTGAGGCAAAGCTCAAACTAAATCAAAGCTCAAAGTAAGTGAAGAGGGAAGATTTTTGCAAAAATAGATAGGCCTATACATGATAAATGTGACTACAGTGGCTAGGTATATACTATATAGCCACAAGTTATTAATTAATGGTTGTATTCTCTCTCTGCCTCTGCCACGTAGGAAGTCCAGTTTGAGTTCAGGTTGCTCACCCGTGCGGACTGCCATTGTAATTCAGGATGATTCTCTGCCTGCAGCACCGCCACCACAAATTAGAATTTTGAAGCGTCCTTCTAATGGCACTACAGGAAACTCTGCTCCCTCCTCCTCCCGTCCCTCTCAACACATGAAGTCTCTGGCACAACGGGAGGCAGAGTATGCGGAGGCTCGTAGAAGAATATTAGGCAGTGCCAGTTCTGAAGATGCGCCCCAGGACAAACCATGTCAGGAAAGGTACACTTTTCTTTTTTAGATTTTTCAATTATACTATCGGTAATAATGTGTGTGTGTGTGGGTGGGTTATACTGTATAATGCTGGTCTGCAATTCTTGATCTGACCTAATTCGTCTACAGACACATTCGTGCGAATGCACAGCAGACGTCGGAACCAGTTCGTCCAAACAATCAATTGATCCGTCAACCAATCGGCCCAGATGGTACCTCAGGCTTCCGCCTCTGCAGATAAATACAAGAACAAGATGGCTGTTGAGAGGAAATCGTCCATCGCTCCCAAGTGGTCATGTAGGGTGGAGGTTAAAGGGCATGTGTAAGTGGCATTGTTTGTGAAGAGCAGAGTGTTGGCATATGATAATTATTGACTGACATTAGAAATATGAAGATGGAATACTCAATGAAATGAAGACTGGTGCCCTCTTCACTCTGCTGCCTGGCATGCACTTTGCTTTTTGCATTGTCTCTTTCCTGTGTGTAACATTGGAAAGGGGATCAGAAAGCCCTTCTGTTCCACGCTGTGAACAGAGTATTGCCTCAGGTCCCCTCACACTGTGATACGATGTACCACGACGAGCAGCCCTATGACGCCCTTAACTATGTCATTTGCTATAACTTTTAAGCCAGGGCATCGGGTTCGCAATCCCTCCAGGAGAATAAGAAAAGTTAGAAAAATTGGGGTAATTCTCAGGAGACATGTGAACGCCTGAGCTGGCCATATCACTGATGCAACGTGGAGTACGGCTTTGTGTCCATTAAAGTATTGGATTCTTGTTTGTGATTTCAAGCCTGTGTTTAGCACTCAGAGCCGTAGACACTAGAAGTAGAAGCTGCAAACATTCCCAAACAAATGTGTGTGTGCAAAAGTGCACCTTCAAATAACGTTTTAAGATGCATAGCAGCAGTATCTAGAACCACAAGCCTCTGTTTTATTGCTACTCGCTAGAAAAAGGGTGTTCATTGGACACAAGGCCTCTGGCCATCAATTGTGTAAGGAGGAGACAGTGTGCCACTAGGTCTTACCTTGATACAGCAATAAATATAAAACAAACCCATGGGTTATTTTTAAAGACAGCCTAAGAATAATTACTTTTATTTTTTTAATTGTCTTTTGTTTTATATAGTTTAGTTCCTTTAATGTATTCTTTTAACTGGCATTTTGGGGCAGAAATGCACCATTTATAAGTGGTATAAAAATGACGTGGTATAGAATAGATGAAAAGTGTTACTTGTAACACTTTTCATCTATTCTGAAATTGGGAAATGACATGTAAAATTGGGAAATGACATGTTGGGAAGGAACAAATACAATGAAGTAGATTGAAAATTGAAAAGCAGTACTGTATACATGTCAGCTTTTGCTTAGCCTTCCTATTTCTAATACACCTTGCAAGCCAAACCTCTTACAGCCAGCTGTAATACTATCTATATAGCTCTATAGCAACTTTTCATACTACTCTTCACATGTTTCTATAGTACCTTTATCCTAAGCACTTTACAGTGTGTTACATTCATCAAATTATTGGCTTAGGAATGCGACAAAAACAAAATATCCATGAATTCATGTCTCCATGCGGCGAGTAACCTTCAAGTGTAAAGGTAGCAGTTGGTGTAGGGTAGCAGGCCAACAGTGCCAGCAAGGTGTTCATCTGAAAAAAGGAAAAAAAAAACAGGTGACCTCGGTAAACAGTCCTGACTGGTTGGTTAGGATTGTTGTGGGGGTCAGCCAAGTTGATAATGGAAACGAAAAGTAGGTAGAATAAATGGCAATACCTAAAATGAACATTGGAAGACCAAAACCAAAATTGTATCCAATAAGCTTTAACATGAATTCCATTTTGCCTCTGTCAAGCCCTTGATGTAGACTAGAATATGACTCTCCTGTCACCTTTTATTGAATGGAGTTTATAGCAGGACTTGATTTATTGTCAAGACTAGAATTGTCACATGGTGATTTCAATGAAATATAGATATAAAAGAATTGAGTGCTGTAGTTAGGCGGTAATATTGATATACAGTATTAAGTGCCAAAATGTCAAATTGTAATGGCGTAATAGCTAACTTTCATTCTGTTGGGCAGAAATTCAGTGTTGAGTGACCAATGAAGAAATTAACTTATTTCATTTTGTATGCCATAACCACTTAAGCCCTATAAACTTCTTCATATGACTAATATTAAAAATTGCTTATCTAAAAGCTCATAACGGGAACGATGCAAGTCGGGAACAGTGCAAGTGCAAGAATGCATGTCTCACCCGGTAATGCAATAGCGGTTGTAACTTTTGTCAAAGTTCTTGCTGTACCCGTTGTTGGAGTAGGGTACCCAGTGTTGTACCTCTTACCACAATACTAGTAACATTAGATATTACAATCAATGTGTTATTCTAAACAGGCACTGGCTTACTGGGAACAATGCAAGTTGTGAACGATACAAGTTGGGAATACACACCCCACCTGTTGAACTTGTTACTTGTTGTCGGAGCACCCAATGCTGTACCCACTATGATAGACCGATTGATTTGCTATACATTGAGATAAGCGGATCCATGATGTTGTTACTTGTCAGGGCCTCATTAGTCTCTCGAGGACAGACTTCTATGCTCTGCCTAGAGGTGAAAAGGACCGACCTTTTCTTTGAGATGGCTAGCCAGATTGGGGCCTCCTAGGCTGAATTCACACAGTAGAGTGATATGCCTTGTCCTAGGTCGGACAGTGTGCCCGTGTTTGTTATGGGGTGTACAAACAGACAGTCATACACAGGTTTTGTGAATGTGTATAGTTACAATGAAGAGAAACAGTGGGGTGACATGCAAGGTTGTTAATTTTCCAAACAATAAAAACGTGGTCTGTGACCTTGGCACACTGAGCCACCAAAAAGATGCTGATATTCAAAAGGGTTTGAGAACACAAAGTAGCAAATCCAAGTAATACTGCTTCATAGCCTCCTGTCAAGGCTGAATTTATGTCATCTGCTTTTCATTTTTAAAGTTGAAAACCACTGTCATTTTGAACTGTCCTTAAATAAAGACAGAAAAAGATATACCATTGCTGATACTTTATTTCTGATATAAACATAAATAAATGTACAGTTAAACACCACACCATCATATAAAGGACTTACAGTAACTTACAGGAAGCATACAGTAACACTTATTGGAGGAATTGTAGACATCAACATTAGTTTACTTCATAAGCAATTTAGAATATCCTGTAGTAATTCAACTTAAAGTATATTTTATATGAGTCTGGTGTTTCTTTATTTGGGATTTCTCACATTGAAAATGTATCAATATCTATTGACAACAGATAAAGAGGTCAAAAGATAGTTTGGAAATTTGTCCATCTAAGAAAAGACAACCCATAGAATGTATGAATCCCTCATTCAAGTGAAAAATAAAAATAAAAGATGGGTGAGACCTGAATATACCCTTATGTATAGAATATAATAATACATGAATACACACACACACACACACACACACACACACACACACACACACACACACACACACACACACACACACACACACACACAGCACACACACACACACACACACACACACACACAAACATGTGCGTGGGTGCTCGCGCGTGTACACACGCACACACACACACACACACACACACACACACACACACACACGACCATCCTCACCACATGGGGCACTGTGATGTGAGCTCCGTGGCTCCTCGATCTTCCCCTCCCCTCCTCTCTCTCTAATCAAGTCAGGCTCGTCCATTGAATTTCGGGAAGTTTTGTTGTTAGTAAAAGTAAAACTTAGCAAAATGGCACTGGCAGATGACAACAGTTATGAATCTATTGTCTGCGTAAAGCCGGAGGTTCACGTGTACCGGATTCCACCTCGCGCATCTAACCGTGGATATCGGTAAGCTGACGTGGTTTGGTCAGAAGAACTTATGGTAGCTGACACATTTTAACTGCCATAGTGTCAATCAGCCAAGCTAACTTGGCTAACATTAACGCCGTCTAATAATCTTATCAGGAAGCCTGCTGCTATGAGGAACAATTTTGCAACCTCTGTCTTTATGAGGGAGTGTTTTACAGACTGGGTCACACTCGTGTGATCGACTATAGCATTGCGTTTATACTACTCATAGTTATTATGCGAGCTGACTGAGTTACAGTAGTACAACATGTACGTTATTTGGGCAATAATCACGTGACAGGCGTAGTCGTCAATCGCAAACTGAGGCGTTTAACAGGACAACAGGTCTGGTGTGTGTGTGTGTGTGTGTGTGTGTGTGTGTGTGTGTGTGTGTGTGTGTGTGCTTGAGCGAAAGACTATGTGAGTGTTGTATGTATTGTTGCAGATCTGATGTAGTGCAACATCATCATGATCACCTTTAACTATGTTACAGTTTTGTTTATGTTGATGTATGTGATGTTGTGGATTCTGATGTAGATGCATGGTCAAAATAAACGATTACTAACTAACTACATGTAACTCAACTGTCAGGGTTTGAGCAGTGTTGTTAATGTCAATCAGCTTTATCATCTTGGTTCTTCCTGTTAGGGACGGGCTGCTGTACATGATACTGTGAGAAATATGTCTGCTGCCTTCAGCTGGATATGTCAAATGCACAGGGGTTGACACTAGGTGCATTTGACTAAGTGCAAGGTCTCAGAGACACTTGCCCGCGTAGGGCAAGTACAGGCCATGTTCTACTTGCCCAAAGGTCATGCCCACTTGCCCAGAAAAATCCTGAATCCTGATAGGTACATTTTGAATTTTCTCTCAAGAACAGACTTCTATCTCTCTCTCGGTCGTCCTCAGACGAGCTTCCATCGGAGTCTCCAATCTTTCCGGTTCTCCATACACCAGAAAAAGGACCTTTTCTTTGACGATGGCTAGCCAGATTGCATTTAGAATTACCGTTAATTTTAACACTTTTTAATTTACTTTACCCAATAGTTATGCCAAATATCTCAATAGCTATTAAGACTATGGATTCACACTTGTTGTTTGATGTTATTAACAACTGTAGCAACAGTGAAAATTCTTAAAAAAAGAAAAACCTGCATTTCAGGTCAACTGCTCTCTCTTATTTCAAATTCCACAGACATCTTGTGCTCTGTTTATAGCGAACTAAAGACAGTTGCTTCCCCACTAAAACACATTTGCCAGTCGGGCAACCTGAAAACAAACTCTACTTGCCCGAACGTTTTACTTAACTTACTTGCCACGGGGCAGTCAGGAAACCGTTACTCACTGTCAACCCCTGAATGCAGTAGGCTAAGCACCGGTGATATGTGCCTGACCATTTTTTTAACAACATATAATGTTCCTGTGCTCTGACAAAAGATGTCTGTGATTCTGGGCTGTTTAGAGGAAGCATAAAGGTTAATCCTCTCCTCAGACTCTCACTTCCTCCTGCCATCAAATCATTATACTTTAGCTCACTGGTTTTCAACCCTTTTCATATGAGGGCGTATTTATTCGGCATTTGAGCCACGGACCACCATTTGATGAGATTTAGCCTCTCAGATGGTTTCATTTTACAGTAACACTCAAGAGTTAAAGATCTATAAGGGTGGTCCATTTGGTTACCAAACACTCCATCATCTAGCTGGGGACCACCGGGAACCCCCTCAAGGGCCACTGGTTGAAAACCACTGCTGTAGCTGAATGAATTGAGTTATACATAGTCTACTTGCCCTATGACAGACAGCCAGGGTCATAAAGGAGTTTTGTTTTTGTCTTGTTCCAGGGCAGCAGACTGGAAGCTGGACGAACCTTCATGGAGTGGCAGGCTGAAGATCACTGCCAAAGGAAAGGTAGCCTTCATCAAGCTAGAGGACAAAAACACAGGTAACTACTCATTGTTATGTTGGCTACATTGGAGAACAACTAATACACTCTTGAAGAAAAGAAACATTATTGACAAATATATTGTCAATCTTGAAAACCTTAAACGTTTCCTTCACTTTATCACTAGGCCTGTCAAAATTATTACATAATCCCTGGATAGATGGAAACGCCAGGCTGTCACCCGCTGTTAAAACACAGTTAAAGGCCAAACTGCACCAATGCAACTCCTTGCAACAAAACAGTTTTAAGGCCATGTCACACTAATGCAACTCCTTGCAACTGCCATTGGGGATAATTGTTGCAAGTAGACGCAAGTAGTTGCATTGGTGTGGACTGGCCTTTTAAGGCAGCTCTTTCTCTATTTCTCTCTCCTTCTCTGTGTCTCCCATGTCATGATTGAATCATGTCATGATCGTGACAGCCCTATTTTCCACTGATAACCAGAATATATCACAAAAGATCTTTCTTTTTTGCTTTATTCAGCAAAATATCCACAACAAAACTGCAAAGTATGTGAGGCAATGATGAATATAAATGTGTTTTTCAGGAGAGCTTTTTGCCCAGGCTCCCGTGGACCATTATCCTGGAATTATTGTTGAAGCAGTTACAGACTCCAGTAGATATTTTGTGATACGAATAGAGGATGGCAATGGTAAGTCATTGTAATAAGAATTACTACATGAATATTTATATAATTTTTTGTAGTATAATGTTCAACTCTTATATTATATACACTGTGTGAAGAGGTACTTCTGTGGCAGTGTGCACAAGAGATTTGGCGGTGTTTGTTCTAGCGGTTTGCGAGATTAGCTCCGGACACACACACACACAGACAGACCTTTTTCTAGAGACGATTATACTCCTGCAGAGCCACACCATAAGGAGATGTGTGATTTTATTTTGAAATAAAGAAACAACACTTATTCATTCAAAAGCAAGCTATTGGAAATTGGGTGTTTTTTGTCCTAATCAAATCATCCTTAAAGTACTCTAACGCAGTTATCACCATGGATGGACCCTAATGTTTATTTATCTTTCTGGGACATGTTGGATTAAGGACGTCACGCATTTATTGGCTTGGGGTTTGCTGATCGTGGAGACTCCTTTGACTTCAACGTGGCCCTACAAGACCACTTTAAGTAAGTTGCTCGGATCACTCTGGATTTTACTGTGTGTTTCAGTTAGAATCACAAAACACACTCTGAAACTCTTGTCACTTTTGACCCTGAAGGTGGGTAAAGCAAGAGGGTGAGTTGGCAAAACAAGAAGCCTCTCCAGCGGCACCACCGCTGGATCTTGGTTTTAAAGAGGGACAGACTATCAAGATCAACATTGGGGTGAGCTTCACACTGTTTAAGAATGGTAAAGAAATACACTTTAAGAAAAGGACATTTAAAAACTCCAATGTATATTTCTTTAGAACATCAAAAAGAAGGACGGCGCAAAATCACGGCCCATGGGCGGCGGTCTTCTCCCACCTCCCCCGGGACCAAAGGCTGGAGGCCTCCACGCACCTCCTGAAAGCCAGCAAACAACCCCAGCTACACAAATAAACGCTGGTGAGTGTTGTGTTTTTCTAACTCTTCACCGCAGTCTTCGTTAAACTTTGATACAGATGATATCCTTTGCGTATTGACTACAGATCTGTTAGCTGTAAGGCAGGGGCCTTCAACAGGGGGACCCTATGAGGTCAGTTACTACAGGGAGGCCGCCAAATCTTTCTGTGACAGGATTTATTTAAAAGTGTTCCTACATTTACCACTTGACCCCTAGCATCCCTATTCTGAGGAGATCTTAACCAAAAATAGCAGATCTACAAGCTTGTACATAGGATATTTTCAGAAAAGCTATTTGGTGTGGAGGGGAAAAAAGAGCAGACCGAGTACAGAGTGAAAGGTCTTCAAGTGGTTAAATGTCTGAAAATATACAATAACATGATTCTAACATATTACTGATCATAGTGCCGTCAAACAATTCTATACAATACGTAGTGGCGGTCCCTGCTTCGTCTCTCTCTCAGCTAAGGGGTCCTTGGCCTGAAAAACATTGAAGACCCCTGCTGTAAGGGATTTGTTTTTGTTGTGTTTTTTCCCCATACTGCAGCGGCAGCCTCTATTTTAGACTTTGGTTCCCCGGGCCCTGCAGCACAGCCAACACCTGACATGTGGGGAGATTTCACATCTGCTGGTGCCAGGTATGTTTTTTTTTCTTTTTTGAGTAGAGTAGATCAGTGGTTCTCAACCTTTTCTGGCCGTGACCCCCAAAATAATCATATTTTAACTGAGGACCCCCAACCTGACGAGCATTATAGTTGAGGCATATAATACGGTTGGTTCTATTGTGAAAATAGCAGATCTACATGCTCACAACGCGGCGTTGTGAGCATGTAGATCGGCTATCTTCACAATTTCTGCCACTAAGATTTGAAAATGTGGCCAATGTTTAATTTGACATTTTAGAGGTATTAAAAAGTCCTTACATTTTCACTTGAAATGTGCAGATACCCTCTATACACTTAAACCTTATGTTGGTTTGTTTACTGTTCAGTGAGAAAACAATGTTGCACATTAAAGGAGTAGTTCACCCCCAAAATGACTTTTTGTCTATTGATTACTCATGCCATGGAGAGTAGAGTTCAATAATATTTTTTGGTTTTTATCACATTCCTAAGACAAAAATTTGATTCGAGTAAATTTATCCCCCATTGATTCCGGATGGTGACCCGTTTCGAAACGGGTCACCATCCGGAACGAATGGGGGTAAATTTATTGTTATCACATTTTTGTCTTAGGAATGCGACAAAAAACTAAAACTATTATTGAACTCTAGTCTCCATGGCATGAGTAATCAATAGAAAAAAAGTCATTTTGGGGGTGAACTATTCCTTTAAGTGAATCATCTGGGGACCCCCCAAAATAATTTGGGGACCCCATCTGGGGACCCCCCAAAATAATTTGGGGACCCCCCCTGGGGGTCCCGACCCACAGGTTGAGAATCACTGCAGTAGATCATTTGTCTCATAATTTTGTTTTGATTGCATCATCATATATATGTCTTTGTTTGTCTTCATTGTTGTCACCATCCCCCCTCCCCCTCGTATTCATCCTCTATCCATCTTCTCTACAGCTCCAGTAAAGAGACTGTCCAAACAGGATGGGTGCAATTTTAGTTGTCACGTAAAACACATGTACACACGCATCCACACAAACACACACACACACACACACACACACACACACACACACACACACACACACACACACACACACACACACTCAGGATCCATACATTCCATGGACATAATGATTGCGGCAAAAGTAAGGAAAAGTGGTGAACTGTAAACAAACTTGACTTGCTCCATCACTGCAAGTGTTTTCAATCAGTTCTGATGAATACCTACACTAGTAAACTATGCAATTGGAGCTGCCTTGTACTTCAGTAGTCAGTCAGAAATGTGTCATCATTTGCCATGTCAGACAGGGCTGCGTCAAATATAGTTAAATTGTGCTCTCTGTGAGACAGATGGGTATAGTGAAGTTTGAAGGGAATGTTTGTCTTGTCCCCCTACCCAGGTGAAAATGTCCATTTTGTGTCCATGAATCACCTGAAATTGGAAATCAGCCTGTCATCTCTCAATAAGGTCTCTTAATGTTGCCCATACCTTCCAGCTATGTCAAACTTGATATGACCCTGTTCCAAATGTCCATATTTCTCATCATAGCATCAGCAGCACCACTCATCTCAATATTATTTTTGTCATTTGGTGAAAGATTAGTGATTCTATTGTTTATGCTGTGTTTAGTTGTGTAGGCATAGCTCTTTTTTTGTGTGTTTACGTTCCTCTGTTTCCTCCTGCTTTTATAAGATGAAGGAAACCTTGCAAAGCTGAGATGATTTAACCCATTTAGGCCTAGAATTATTGAATGCTTTAACCAGTGAAAAATAGCAGATATACAAGCTCACAGCGCGGCACCGAGTGCCGCGCTGCGAGCTTGTAGATCTGCCATTTTTTTAAAGACGTGAAAATGTGTGCAAATCTTTGGATATATTTCAAAGCGAACGTTTGTAAAATTGTAACTCAAATTTTGCTTCTGGGTGGTCCCCGGAACTAAATATTTTGAGATGGGGGTACGTGGCCAAATAAATATCATTTTGGGGGTCCTTCACATGAAAAGGTTTGAGAACCACTGACATAGTAGTCTCTCAAGAACAGACTAACTGAGCTCCATTTAAGTGAAAAGGACCTTTTCTTTGACGATGGCTGGCCAGATTGCTGACATAGAAACATAGGTTTTCCAAAAAAACCTTAGAAGGATTCAAAAGACACTTTCAGAATCGGGTCAAAATTCTAATTTTCAAGATTTTTCAAAAATAGCAGATCTACAAGCTTGCAGCGCGGCACTCGGTGCCGCGCTGTGAGCTTGTATATCTGCTATTTGTCAATAGTTAAAGCATAAAATAATGATACACATAATGTGTACCCGTTCTAAATGGGTTAAGTCACATTTTCCTGACCATTTTGTTCATAATCATAAATAAAAAAGGTGTTTAGTGTAGCCAGACGATCGGAGATCTCTGCCTATTCATACGTCTGGTGACTAGGGATGGTGACGATATGAAAATTGCATGTCACGATTATTGTGGCAAAAAATAAAATATTGTGATTAACAATATTATCGCGATAAATCAAAAACCTTTGTTAACCACTCGAACCCCCATGTTTGCCAAAAATAGCCGATTTACAAGCCCACAACATGTTGTGAGCTTGTAGAGCTGCTATTTTTGGCTAATCTATTTGTGTAGAGTGAAATAAGAGTGTACCAAATGTGCTTTTTTTACAGGTCTGTTTTATCAAGTAAGTATAGAGGGTTTAAGTGGGACTGAATTTGCAGCTCAACAAAAGCTAATTCATCATCCTGGTGTACGACGGAAGACCATTTCAACGAAAACTTTGAATCTCTGTGATACGATTATTGTGAGCATTTTCTTTTTATCACGATAAACGACAATAACGATTATCGTCCCATTCCTACTGGTAGTGACACCTACATTCAATGTAGCCGCTAAAACTGTGGAAACAATTTAAAATGTAAAACATATTAATACTTTAGGGGCAATCCTTCATATTGGGACACTGATTATGATTTGTATTTCAAAGCACGTAGGTTTGTTGGTGGAGTTTTTTTCCGCTGTTCTAGTTCTAGGCCCCACATGTGACTCTAGGTTTCACCATACATAATTGGTATAGGTGCAGATCTCTGATTGCTTGGCCACGCCAGACTACGAAATCGACATGTACTTGTGTAGTAGCATCATGGTGTTCAGAAGAAGTCACGATTGCCAGCGTATCTGGTTGTCTTAGGATTTGAAAATGTTAGGCTGTGTTTTTATTTGTATTTTTTACATACCCATTCATAATTTTTTTGTTTGTTTTCTTTCTGTTGTCCACACATTTACCAATGTGCCTTTTACCAAATTGGAATTTTCTGAATCTTATGTTTATAGTTTGCAATGGATATTTCCCATGTGCCTTTTCTGGAGATTCATAATAAAATGTATAAAATATAACTTACACTCTCTTGTAAATAAACAATATGCTGTTAGTTTGGTGTTATTTACTGTCACTCCCTGGCCTGGTGGATAGATGATGTAACCATAGCCTACACACAATGCATTGGCACTACACTGGTCTCCATGGCTCTTAATGACAACTATAAATGCATCAGCACCACTGCTCATCCACGCATCTTCACACAGCTGAGTTAAATGGTCCGATCTTGTAGGAATAAATGACAGCTTGCTGTAGCCTACTATAAGCTAGCTAAAAGTAGTCTCGAAATGGATATTTGATTAATTTCACCTTCCAACAACAACATTAGTTAGATTGTGAATAGTTCCAGTTGACAGCATTTTGATCTTGTATACATGTGCGATGGCAACGATTATCCTCAGGCGCTAGTGTAGTGTGTGTGAACTGGAAGTCCCTCCCCAGAAAAAGCATGGAGAAGATTTCGGAACAATGTAGCATTCTGCCAACAAACTGCTAACGGTCACAACGGCGGGTTCGGTTCGGTTGTAGCTGTGTGGCTTCATGCAAGAAGGGAAGAGATGGAGAGAAGTCCTATGCAACAGGCAGACGCTCGTTTAAGGTGAGGAGCAGGGCTATAAATATGCCTTTGCCGCCGCATTATTTATTTATGTGCAGGGGGTTCTTTCAAAGCAGTGTTGTTGGAACTGAACTATGTTTTGGAAAATGCTGTATGATGAGATCTATCACATGATCACACTCCCATTTAGCTAAAGAGTCTATTCAGTAGAGTTGATTATGCGGCTTGATTAATTATGTGTTGGATCGATCATGATCATGTTATTAGAAACTTTTTTTAATAGACTGGGCGTGCCCTACTGCCCTTCCGGTGAATTTCAATTTGGAGAAGCATTGAGCATCGTTATGAGAGTGGCTGTGTGCTACTGTATTATTCATTGTAACAAGTAACAACAGGTCTATTCATCTGACCTGTTAAACCCATAGTAATGTTCCATCTGAGATCATTACAATTCAATTCAAAGGAGCTTTATTGGCATGACAAAACATACGTTTACATTGCCAAAGCAAGTGTCAAAACAGAATAAAAACAGTTGAAAAGGGGAACACTCACATATACAGTTGAATGGGGTACAGCATTATGTAAACACTGAACAGAGCTATGTTGCATTTCATCGTTGTATACATGTTATTACAATCGTCACAGATGTCCATATGGTGCTGAAAGTGAAAGTAGGGTTCTTATTCATTCGAGTTGAGTGTGAAATGTGACTCCCTCTCTCTCACTCCCACTCAAATCACAGCCCGTCTGTTGATCAATAGAGGGCGCCACATAAGCTGTTCATGTTCAATACATTGATTTACATAGCCTATGTACTTGTTTGTATGCTTGAAGTAGGCTACACATACATCACATATTAACTTAAATTCAAGCAACCAGTAGGCTTCAGTACCTTTTGGGTTTGTGGTGTTTAAATTGATGAATGTTCTTCTGATCACATAATGCATATTATTGTTTCAAACACTATTTAACAGTTACTATACAACTTTTGTGCCTCAAAAACCAGCCTATTATGATTGTAGGCTGAGTCTATTATGGGGATGATTGAAGAGGTTGGTTGGAGAGGAGAGGGGGTTGGGGATATTGAACCACTTGTCTGTAACCATGACAACGCAAACAAGTGGTCTGATGTAGGCATGCTTTGGCCTATTCTTGTTTGTTGTGCAAATGTATAGGCTCAATTTAAACATACCTTCTTTTAATAATACATGAATTAAGGCCAAATAGTTACATTTTAACGGACATCACTTGGCCTAATTCTGAATCCTGAATCTAAAATCCTGACCCATAAAAGTGTAATAAAGTCTAAGTGTAAGTGTAATAATAAAAAAAAAACATGTAGCCTATACAAATTATGAGTGAGAGTGGATTTGTATGAATTGTAGCAGGCTATAGTATACCTTTCACGGGATGTGAGAGTGGACAGTGGAGTGGGAGGGAGCGTCGTCTAAACCCAGCTTATCCCACTCACTGTCCTCAATCTCTTCCTGGCACTCTCACAGAGGAGGGACACAAGCAGGACGCGCACTTGCAGACCTTACTAGAGCAAGCCATGATCAACTTTTACAAGTTACGTTGAAGCTGTAGGAGTTTTCCTTCTTCCTTTGTTCAAATCTGGGTTTCTATTTATTTTTCCAGTTCAAAAGAAAGGACATTCTAACTTGTGAATTAGTTAATTACTTTATTAATTGAACGGTTAATCCTGTTGAACAACATTGAGTGGGAGCCAACAGACAAGACACACACAGGAGAGAATTTGTAAGGAGGATTAATAATCCACTAAACTGCAACTTCTATGAGTGCCACGGAAAATTCAGAGGCGGATTCCAAACTGGAATCTGTGATACAGGTGATGTACACTACAACACACAGCAAGAATCTTGAGAGTTAATTGAACTGGTGTAAAAATGGACCCTTTAGTTGCAGGGCCGTTTTACAGTCTAATAATTCAGGATTTCTTCTGTGTAGGCTGGGATTTTTCTGTGTTCCTGTGTTCTTTTCTGGTTTATTTAACATACAGTAGGTTACAGTCAGTACTAAGAAGTCGAACATTCAGCCAAATCAACGTGTGTGTGTGCGTGTGTGTGCACGTGTGAGCGTGCGCACGCTCTATTTCCATTAGGCAGCAGTATTTCTCTAGTGTGACTGCTGTGACACCACCTGGTCTCTTGTGACATTAGCTGCATAATTAACCACTTTCAATCTGCCATCCCTATTTTGGGAATATCACTATTCAAAAAGTTCAACAATAACAAAGATAGTGGTTCTGCAAGCTCACAACGTGTTGCATCGAAACGTGTTGTGAGCTTGTAGATGTGCTATTTTCTCTATTTGTCGTACAACAAAGTATATAGGGCTTTAGATTTTAAAGCTTTTCTATAATGTATTTTCACTGAATGCTTGGATTATAGTTCTACCACAGTGTACACTGATAATATGTTAAGCATATTGTTCCAACATGCAGATGATCTCCTTGTTAATTGCCATAATATCCTTTCTTCAGAAGCTGGAAGAAAGTGTTCTATCTGAGGAGAAGAGGCTGACACTCCGGGGCCCATCCCCTGATGACACTCCTACATGTCTACCTGCACGAGTCCGAGAAATCGTCACCAAAAACCTCAACGATAGCTGTGAGTCACTAAAGACCACTTTAGAGACCACCTTTAGAGAATGTTTGAAGGTCAATGAAGAATTGAGCTCTGAATCTTTCTCCTCACCTGAGCTTCTTCTTGTTTGGCACTGCACTGATAAGTAGTACTTTAAGTATCACTATTTGTGTTATGACGAGATAACGGCGAGACACTTATGTAGCAATGTCTGTTCTGGACACTTTTATTTTTTACCTTCGTACACAACAGTACTATTTTGTTTTTCATACTTGTAACTTTGTAACCGTAACTGCTGAGCGACTGATTTTCCCTCGTGGGATAATAAAGGTATCTATCTATCCTCGTGTCTTGTACATGTCAGCAGCAGGAGCCATGTCCTCCTCGGTCATGTCCCTTCAGGAGGAGAACCGCGTGCTGCAGGGTGAGCTGGGGAAGCTGGAGGACCTGCTGGCTCACAGCAGAGCGGACAGAGACGAGCTGGCCATCAAGTACAGTGCCATTAGTGAAAGGGTAAGACAGAGAGAGTGACGCACAGCGTTGATTTCGTTGACTAAAACTAAAAAACTTTGACCTTTTCATGTCAAGGACCCCCCATTTTGAAAACATTTTGTGCCAGGGATCCCTATATAAGATTTGTGTTGTTAACATAAAAAATTACATAAAAAATTGATTTGCAGATCTACAAGTGAGCCAGGTTCTTTAGACGCTAAAATAGCCAGGTTCTATCTAGAGGTTATGTATGTATGATTAGAACAAACACTGTTGCTTTTCCCTCTCTCTCCCGTTTTCAGGATTCTCTTTGTCTCTTCTGGAGAGATTGGGTGGTCTCCCTGGTTACAGGGACTGGAATGAACTGAAGTGGTAGTTGCTATGGCATTTGTCACCCCTGGTGATTGTAAACAGGAGATTTAGAGGGTCAGAAGAAGTGGTCTAGTAGTGAGTGGGCAGTACAGTTGTACACTTGATTTGGATTAAACATTACCTAAGGCACCTTGCAAGATCGGGTCCGAAATGAAACTCTAATGAACTTAGGCTGAATTGTGTGTTGTGGCATTGATCACATTTAGGCATACAGTCAGTGACAGATTTGCACAATTGAACTAACAAATTATCTAGTTCCGTTGTAAAATCTCAGTCCCCTATAAAAGTAATTGATGGCTGGTTTACAAGTTTTGTGAAAAGGCTTAATGGCACATTCTCACGTGACAGTTTCATCAAACCAACCTTTTTCGTGGAAACCGGACAATGTAAAACATTGTGTGGCAATGGATCCAATGTATTTATTATTTAGTCACAATAATACTTTTCATCGGTTAAATTAAATGTTTATAAAACCCACAGACGGACTTAAAGGACGACTAAACCCATTTTCAACCTATCTTCGTATATGCTAATCTATCTATAAATGCGAGAAGTCTCTGCGTGTCTGTCTGTCTGTCTGTGTGTCTGTCTGTAATCCGCGTATCTCGAGAACCGTTCGTCCCACCGGCTTCAGATTCGGCACGCGCGTTCCCCGCCGCGGCACGGAGTGCAGTGCCGGGTCTCGACCCGACCCGACGCGCGGTTTTCCCGAACCGGCGCGAAACGTTCGGAATCTCCTTATGCGGGGTTGATTGTTGACATCAGGCTGTTCCGGAGGAAATCGGCGCTGACTCATTGTGACATCACATCATAAAAGGCTCTGACATCACGTACGCCACATGAGTCAACAAAAAATCTCTGTGAGTGTGTATGTATGTATGTATGTAATCCGCGTATCTCGAGAACCGTTCGTCCCACCGGCACGCGCGTTCTCCATATATGGGAATAAAATGAATGCCCGTATGCGGAGCTGATGTCTGACATCAGAGTTTTCCGCAACCGGTACTGTGTGTGCAGAGATCTTCATATATGGGCAAAAAGGCGACAGAGATCTCATATATGGGCATAAAATGGACGCAGAATCACAAAGATCTCCATATACGGGCATAAAAGGGACACAGACAGACAGATACAGAGATCTCCATATATGGGCATAAAATGGACGCAGATAGACAGATATCTCCATATATGGGCATATATGGGCATAAAATGGACCCAGAACTATAACTGCAGTGATCTCCATATATGGACATAAAATGGACGCCGACAGACAGACAGACAGATACAGATATCTCCATATATGGGCATAAATGGACACAGGCAGACAGATGGTCAAAACGGGTCCTATGAAAACAGGTATAATGGGGTTTGCATTAAAGGGCGGGGCATTCATTCCCTATTTACATTGTTCCGAGTTGGCCAGGTCGCCGACTAGACTCGGGCGGCCCAGCTTCTAGTTGGTATAATTATACGAAGATATAATATAATAATGCTCATGCTAAAATCATACTATTTTATAATGAGCATTAGTGAGGATCAACTCTATGAAGATAGTTTGAAAATGGGTGAAGTCATCCTTTAATCACTTACAGCCTTGAAATGAAACATTGTCAATTAAAATTGCATGAATTGTGGTAAATTCGGATTTGTTGTAAGTTTATGAGGACTTTTTATTTATTGTTTTATTGTCTTCCATGTTAAAACATCAGGCAAATATTTGCCTGATGAAGACCTAATGGTCGAAATGTTGCGTTAATAAAAAGTATGTTTTTGGAGCTTATGTTTTATCTGTTCCTCACTGTTGATCAAATACACAGTTGGAGCAGACTCTGCGTTTTGAGACGGGGGAGGGAGATCATGATTCAGCCGAGTCACGCAGCCTGGCCCAACAGAACGTGGATCTGCGCAGGAGGCTGGACGAAGAGCAAGCGGCCTACAAGCGCAAACTCACCGCCTACCAGGAGGGACAGCAGAGGCAGGCACAGCTCGTACAGAAGTTGCAGGCCAAGGTATATCCCTGCTTACAGTAGACTATTCTCCTCCTGTGACATACTGTAAAGCTTCAAGCCGTAGAAGAGTGAAACGTTGTTACCCTTTCAGGTGCTACAATACAAAAAGAGGTGTGGAGATTTAGAGAAGACACTGCAGGAGAGATCTTCTGAACAGGAGCAACGCAGGCTCAGTGTGAGTCCCAATTATGAGCCGATTCAAGCTTTTAGACAAAGCTTGCATATTTGATTCACTCCGAGATTGTCTGGCCTACATTTAACAAGCACAGCGTCTCTCATAAACCTTTCTTGTTATTAATTTCTTCGTATTCAGGGTAACAGTGAAATATCAAACAACGAACAAAGCAGCAACTTAGAGGATGCTTTAATCCGACTTGAGGAAGAACAGCAAAGGTACCTGATCATTATGTCGATACTTGTCTTGTCTGGGGGATCTATACTATATTAGTGTGATTGTTTTTAATGCATAAAGTTATGTGGAACATGATGTAAAAATGGAAAGATCGCTCCATCCCCACCTTGTCCCACAGTTAACTGACCATAGTCAGCAGTATGAAGCACTTATTGCTATATTTCTGTCTGTCTCATCTGCAGTAAGAAATGTTATGTAATGCTCAGGTACTGTACATTATGTTGTCCTTGCAGAAGCAGCAGTTTGTCTGCAGTGAATGCCATGTTGCGAGAGCAGTTGGAGCAGGCTGGACTGGCCAATGAGGCTCTCAGCCAGGACATACGCAGGCTCACAGTTGATTGGACAAAAGCCAGAGAGGAACTGGAGCAAAGGGAGTCTGATTGGAGGAGAGAGGAGGAGGTGGAGAATGGATACATTAAAACAACAACACGTTTATTGAATAAATTAAATTCATGTTATTTACTTATATCTGTCCCTGCTGTCTCTCTGCTTCCTTCAGTCTTTTCATAGTTATTTCAGCAGTGAACACAGTCGTCTCTTGACACTGTGGCGACAAGTGGTTGGATTCCGCAGGCATGTCTGTGAACTGAAGAGTGCCACTGACAGGTTAATATTAACAACAACAACAACAAATATTTTAAAATGATCTATATTGTAGCTTGGGCTGATACATATTATGTTAAGCCAGATGGGCATAAATATTAGTTTATTTGTAATCATAATAAGTGGACCTAGTGGTTGACATCTTGAGATATTTTAGAATGTCTCCACGTGTTTCTGTGGCAGTAGGATGTGATTTATTGTCAACTGAAAGTGGAGCGCCACGGGGTGACACGGGGTGGAATCTCACATTGTTCCATTTCCACAGAGACAGTTCTTTTATTGTCACAGAGCCCCAGTCAAGAGAAAGAGGGCTGATTCACTGTCTAAAGAACCCTAGACCGTCAAAGGCCAATTTAATTACAGGTGTTAACTGCTGCACCAGAGCACCATCCTGTTGCTCGAAAACAAACCACACCCCAAGTACTGCCACAGTATCACATTTGCATTGGCTTTTGAGTTCAGAAGAATATGGTTCTACTGTAATGATGGTCATACAATGCTTATATTATTGCACTCTTGTCTCTCTCTCTCACTATACTATTGTCCCCATATTACCCTCAGGGATCTGTCAGACATGCGCAACGAGCTGGCTCGGGTGTCCCACTCCACCCAGTTGTCCTGCGCAGGTCTGTCCGCTGCAGTGCACGGGAGGGAGGGAGGGATGGCCCTGGCGCTGGAGCGGGAGACCGCTCTGCGAGCACAGCTGGAGCACCAGCTGAGAGAACGAGTGTCAGAGCTGATGAGTCTTCAGACCAGGACGGACGCAGAGAGAACTGAGCTCAATGCCAGGTCAGGGAGATGACTTGGCTTTTAGATTTTAGATTTTTATTTTATTATTATTTTTGGGGATTATTCTATTGTTAGACTGACGATAGGTTCTTGGTCTACCTGCATTTTTTAGATTACTATTTCTATGCATTTGATGTAGGCTATTACTTTGTGCTGTTCTTGCTTATTGTAAGTCGCGCTTGTCTAAGAGCGTCTGCTAAATGTCTAAATTGTACATTGTACAAGCCTGTAACAGTTTCGTCATTGGATAAAGTCAGTCTATGGTGGAAGGTGGACCACAATGGAAACAAGCTATGGCCTTCCTTGCGTATAATCCTTGTTGGTGTTTTCCCCAATCAATTACATTTTTGTGTTTTTTTTATACTGCCAATAAAGTAACAATGTGTTGAATCATCAGGTTGTCTGATGCAGTGCGAGAGGGGGAGAGATTGAAGGGGCAAATTGATGAGAGAGACAGAGATATCACCATGTTGACCAGAAGACTTGAGGTGAGACACTGGGCCATTATTATGGCCCCTGGATGTACTGTACTGGGTTCATATTTGTCAGGTCCTTCCATCCCTACAACCAGGTCTCTGTGCCTTATTCTGACCTTCGTGTTTTCAGGAACAGAACGACAATGACGAGACAGACATGCAGGTGATGAAAGCACACAGTGAGACACTGCTGGACACACTGCGTGACATTGCTCAGGTAAACACACACAAACACACACTGACTGACTCTCACTTTCTCTCACAAAAACACATTTTCATATCAGGAAATACCACACAAGGAATTAAATGCCTGTTTTTAATGTCATCTTAGACTCTCTTGTCTGATGGAGACTCTTCATCAGAGGCTGATCAGGACAACTCTAGTGCACCACTGTTGGCCTTGATCCACGGCCCCTCGTCTCACCTCTCCTCATCTCCACGGCGATCCTCCTCCCCGACTCGATTCTCCTCCTCGATGCCTCCTCTCCCAGAGTCCAGCCTGTCTGCTCTGCGCTCTGCCATAACCAACAGGCAGCTACAGCTACAGGTTAATGCTTTTAATGATCTAGTTGTATTACATATTGAAGAGGCACTTCCGTTTCAGTTTGGTACTGTATAACACTGAAGAAGGCTCTGTGCCGAAACATGTACAGTGCATTGCTTTGTTTGTTACCTCCTCCAATTAAATAGAAGTACCTTGAAGACATTTCTTTGCCGGTAACCCCTCTGGCTGTAAAATACATTGTCTAGATTAGAAACTTGAGTAGTGCCCGCGTCCTCATATTTTATAATCATTTATTTATCTGATGCCAATGCCTAACAACTAACATACATCACCTTTACCACATATTCCTGTTTAGAGTCTGCTGTTGAATGCAAATAACCACTGTTTGCATTCAAATAATAGTGCAAATAATAGTCGGTTTACTTTTCAATTCAATTATTTACTGTACTGATTTCTGTTTTTTGATCCCAGGATGTTCGAGGACGTTTATTCTCTGCTCAGTCGTCGGTTCAACAGTTGCGCAGGCAGCTAACAGAAGCCGAATCAGCCAAGAGGGACACGGAACAGCGCAACCAAGCGTTGCAGGGAGAGAGGGACGCTGCACAAAGAGAGAGGGAGACCACACAGAGAGAACGGGAACGCATCAGGCAGGAGAGAGATGCACTGGCCAGGTAAATGGATACTTACATCAGTGTAGTAACGACAAACTAATGGTTGTAGTTATAAATTCTCCTGAATCCTCTAGTGTCAAATGATTAATATACAGTATATTATTAAATTGTGTATCCTCAGTAGTAGTACTATCCTTGGCACATATTTTGTAACTCGTGTCTCATGTCCTTCCATTATGCATCTCCCAGCGAGAAGGCGAGCCTAGAGAAGGTGACCCAGGCAGCACAGAGCAGCGCCCACATCCTCCAGATGGACTGTGAGAAGCTGCAGCTGGCGGTGACATCTGCACAGAGGGAGCGCGATCACGAGAGGGAGGAGAAAGAGGCTGCTATTCAAGAGAGGGACTGGGCCAAGGCTGAGACTCAGACACTGTAAGTAGACAAAAGTGTGGCTAAATCGGTGAATGGCATGCATGGGGGGATTTATAAACCTCCAATAAATAAATATCACACCCAGTGTGAAGTGAGCGGTGCTATTTCTGAGTTCATTTCATTAAGCGTCCCACGAAGCTCGGCCAATGTGACCCTGGGCGTACAACAACGTTAGCGATTTGTGCCAAGATGTAGGCCAGATTTAGGCCACGCTTTAGAGCCTGGACTTAGGGCGTACAACAAACTTTGGGCGATTTGTGCCAAGATGTAGACCACGCTTCAGAGCCCGGACAAAGCCAGATGTTGGCACCGCTCAGAAAAAATGGACAATCCACATTCTCACATATAGTAGATGTTCAGGTGACCACAACCCTGCAGTTCTCCAAAGATGATACTAGACAACTAGTCAAATAAATAATGTAACTCAACATCCTCCTTTGATTCTTGCCACTTTGGCCCCTCCATCATTCAAACTGGTGTCACAGATCTGCCATAGCATCCTGTTTTGTAAGCTTATTTGTTTTGCATATGCAATGTCTTTGGAGTATTTTTAAAGGTTCAATGCTGCTATTGTGGCCTGGACTGCTGGCCTAGTGGTCCGGGCTCTTAGGCTCTAAGAGTCCCGTCCCTGACGATCTTTGCTGCATGTCTCTCCCCATCTCTCTCTCCCTGTTTCCTGTCCATCTCCAATACACAATAAAGTTTTTTTATGATTAGGATTTTAAGCCCCAAAAAGATCTTTAAAAAAAATGTAATACTGTACATTTTCTTCCCAGTCAGAAGCAGCGGGATCAGAGTGAGAGTCGATCCTCTTCCCAACGTGGGGAGCTGTCTGCAGTGAGGGAGATTCACCAACAGCTGGAGGTTGAGAGGCAGCTGCTAGAGGGAGAGAAGACCCAGCTCTCTGAAGCACTTGCTCGGGTGAGGAAATGTCAAAACCGGCATCAGGATGGATGCCAGGAGGGGTTGCAACACTCTTGCTTTGTCTTGGTCCTGTTTTCAAAATGTTTAGCTTGTAGCTAATTTGGAAGAAAATACATTCTTTGCGTTCTTCTGATTTTGTGGCTCCTGTACATGTCATCCTCCTCTCTAGGCTGAAAGCAATAATTCAGAACTAACCCTGATGGTTAATAAGTTCCAGTCGGAGGAGGCGTCTCTCAGGGACTCTCTGGCCAAAATGGGTGGCATGAATGAAGGCCTGGCTCAGGACAAAGCTGACCTTAACGCCATCATCATCCAGGTAAGGCTATTTCATGAGTATATGAAGTATATGCCCTGTCCATATGAACGTCTCCAGTCCCTTTCTCAACCTAGTGTTGATTTCGTTGACTAAAACGAAAATTATGTTTGTCCACTACTACTAATGTTATGGAGGGATTAGTGGAGAAGAGATCCAGTAGAACTAAAAGACAAGTCGTTTGTAAAATCCGTCATTACGACGCCATCAAGGCCTGCCAAAATACATTTTAGTCCACTAATTCAACTGTAGATTTAGTAAATTAAAATATTATGGTATTTAGTCAACTAAAACTAGACTAAAACTAAAACATTTCAGATGACTAAAATATGACTAAAACAAAATTAAAATGTTATTCAAAAGACTATGTCTAAAATTAAATCAAAATTCTCTGTCAAAATCAACACTAGCTGGAGGAGGAGAAGGCCCTTCTGCAGATCCAGAAGCGGGAGGCGGAGCAGGACAGGCTGACCATCAGAGACGAGCTGGTCCGAGTGGAGCAGGACCGGCTGGAGCTGGACTCCGCCCGCATCGCCCTCCACCAATCACTGCAGGACTCTGAGCAGAGCAGGGTCGGGGCGGAGGCGGAGCTCCACAGTCTCAGGGCAGAGAGACTTAAACTACAGGATAAGATCACGCAGGTATTCTACATTATGACATCTTCATCGTTTAAACACTCCTCCATGTTTGTCTTAGGAATGCAACAAAAACTAAAAAAAATATCCATGAGGTGAGCAATCGATAGAAAAAAGGATATTTTATGGGTGAACTATCCCTTTAACTCCACTTCCGTGTACACATTCTGAAAGTGTAAAACCAATGACCCTTACAGGTGATTTTACTGCGTGGACCTTTCTACTAGTTTCACCTCTTATCGTTTTTTTGAGCAGCTGTGTGGCGAGGTGAGCTCTCTGGGGTCAGAACTGGGCATGGTCAGGGGAGAGGGCCAGCGACAAGGAGTCACCTTAGAAGAGGTCGGCCGCGGCCGCTCAGAGCTGGCCAGAGAGAAGGCCGCACTGGTTGTCCAGTTGACTGCATCTGAGAGGGAGAACGCCATGCTGACAGAGGAACTGACCGCATTCAGGTGTGTGTGTGCGCGCATGCCTGTGTGTGTGTGTGTGTGTGAGTGAGTGCGTGTGTGTACATGAGTAAGGCTTTCTGATAATTTGTGTTATCAGTGTTTGTCTCCCTACTAGAGTTCTCAACAGGCCTGAAAATTAAGTCCTGGCCCTAACTGGGCCCTACTGGGCCGGCCCGAGGCTCGGTCCGGCCTGAATAATTACCTTCTTTTAGGCCCAAAAACCCGAACATGTGTCGTTATGCCCTTGGTGTCCGTATCTAACAAGCTTTGAACTGAGCAGATTGGACCTTCCGTTCGAAAGATAATGGCCAAAACATCTTGAAAAAGGCCATTTTGAATGAGTTTTGGCTATTGTCGCCCTTTTTCTTTAATAACACGGGCTAGGAAGGCCAGACAGCGACAAACCAGATACCTGAGTAAAGTTCACTTTGTGCTGCATCCCACACATCCACTTCCATTTCCGTCAGCATCCAACTCTACTCCCTACGTGTGCAGGTCCGAGCGGGAGTCCCTGGAGACCAGTCTGTTTGAGGTGCAGCAGCAGCTGGCTCAGGTGGAGTCTCGCAGAGAGCAGCTGGAAACAGAGACCCAGAGTCTTCGGCTCCGCAGTGAGAATGCAACAGGTGAGCGGAATAAATTAAGCCTGGGTTATACAGTACTTAGTTGCGCGTAGGTGTCACGCAACAAGTACTGTATGAATCAAAGGTAAGTGATGAACGCCCCCCCCCCCTAAAATAAAAAGGATGGAAGAAGATGAACAGAGGACTGAATTAAATAAGATTGACAGCAAAGGGTTAAGCCTAATAACAGTATTGCTTGCAAACAATAACAGATAGATTTTTTAGGTACACACACACACACACACACACACACACACACACACACACACACACACACACACACACACACACACACACACACACACACACACACACACACACACACACACACACACACACACACACACACACACACACTCCCCACAGCTCCCCACTGAACAGGTACCATAACCACCCAGCAGGAGTCGCTAGTGCAGTGACAGAGATTACGCTCATCACCTGGCTTTCCACGTTTTTGTTGAGACTGCCCTAAAAGACAGATGCACCACAGAAGATTCAAACACCTAGTTTCTGCAGTGGTGGCCAGAAACTTTACTCCTGACAATAGCCAGACAATAACTTTCAAGGGCATTGTACGTCACAGTATAAATTAGATGACGAGAATTGATCCATTTATTTTGACCTAACTATAGCATGTCCTGGCAAAGATCATTCCCCCCCAATGCAAAAGAGAATAACAAGAGAATACTCAAAGTCTGGCTGTTTGGTTGTGTGATTGTCTCTTTGTTATGGCACTTGCAGCGGAACTGAAGCGTGTGCGTGTGGACGGGGAGAACCTGCTCTCCCAGAATGAGAGGGAGAGAGAGTCTCTGGCTCAGGCGCTGATCGCTGCCCAGCTAGAGGCCCAGCTGACCATACAGAAAGCCATCTCTGACAACCAGGAGGAGGTGGAGAGATTGGCCTCAGAAAAGGTGAGAATTTTCATTTGCACTGTTACTACTTTGCGTGCCCAGGCGGAACTCCAGAGAGCTTTCAGAGACTCCAGAAATATTAATTTTTGGGGGCTTTTATGCCTTTATTGATAGGACAGTAGACTGATAGGAAATGGGGAGAGATATAGGGAGTGACACGCAGCAAAGATCGTCGGGAACGCGACACTGTCAGGCTGGCATTGCAGCCTAGGGGTGCCAGGAACCACAAGGCTGGCGTCCTAGGCCAAAGCAAACATTTTAAAACTCAAATATTTGCTTCTGGGGGTACCTGGAACAAAATATTTTGTGATGGGGGTCAGCGGCCAAATACATATCATTTTGGGGGTTCTTGACATCCTTGACATATCATTTTGGGGGTCCTTGACATGGAAAAGTTTGAGTATTTGTAGTATCGGCCTCAGGTCTTAAAGGGCTTAAAGTGGTTAAAGGTTGGATGTTGGGGCTGTGACTGTTGATTTGACTTGGCCGTCATGTTCCACAGGAGGTCCTGCGCCACACCCTCTTGGCCGAGCACGAGGGGGCGTTGCGGAAGCTCAGGGAGGACTTTGAAGAGCAGCTCCTCAGAGTGGAGAGAGACAGGGAGCTACTGCGGGACGAACTCCGGAGCCTCCACCATGACAGAGACCAGTGTCTCCTACAGGCCGAGACGGAGAAACAACAGGTCTGTCTGAACTGCGTCCCAGGTTCTGAGAGAGAGATGTGCTGTTGTGTAGCCGACAATACCGTATACAATGTCTGCATTACTCCTCATCATACTGTAGCCACCATATCCATATCCATATATATATATATATCCATATATATATATTAGGGCTGGGATGCGATTACAATTTTTAATCTAATTAATTACAGGCTCTGTGATTAATTAATCGCAATTAATCGCATTTTAATCGCACATCGATATTTGACCTGAGAAGCATTTTTTAAAGTAAAACACATTTTGTTGTACGAGTGAATCAACGAGTGAGCTTTTTAAATCTAAATTTCGCATCCACTGGGCCAAGCAAAGCGCTCTGATCGGCTACTTCTCCCTTTGCGTTTGCCGTCTCTTCTTGGTTGGTGCATCGCTATGATCGGTATGCCCCCAAAACTGAAGGTTCTGTGGTGCAAAAACTAAGTGCGATTAAAATGCGTACATTTTTTTAATCGCGTTAATTTTCTGTAATTAATTAATCGCAATTAATCAGTTAAAGTCCCAGCCTTAATATATATATATATATATATATATATAACCGTTTTACTACTGAGTCTTTATTTTATCAATACGTTATCAACATTCATGAATATAACCACAATTATAGCCATAATAGTACGTTTAACACAGCAATTTGTCTGCTTTTATTAGGACTAACAGAATGTCTTTCTTCTCTCCCCATAGGCCCTTTCCCTTAAGGAGGCGGAGAAAGCCCTTCTGTCGGACAGGGTGTCCACCCTGCAGGCTGAGCTGTCCACTGTAGCCCTGGAGGCGGAGAGGACTGCCAGAGAAGCAGCTCATTACAAAGAGCAGGAGCGGGTAATGATGTCTGTCTGTTAGAGCAGTGGTTCTCAACCTAGTTCAGTTCAATTTACCACAGTTTGATACATTAGGCTATTGACCCCCGTTTTATACTGTATATATTTATTATTTGTATTATTATATTATTTCTTCTACGCAGAGGTACTGCAGGGGGTACGTGAGAAATAACTAGAAATGTGAATATGTATTTTAGTTAAGTGACAAGTTAGTGACATAAATAAAACCTTTTTGGTTCTTGGGACCCCAATCTACACTGAGTCTGTAAAACCAGTGTCTCAGATTTAACTCTTGAGAGTGTTCCAAAGGAGACATTTGGTTCCATTTGTACACTCCCACAGTTACAGATCCGTATGGGTCCATTTAGCTTCTATTACTCACTTTGCTGTGGACCCCCTCAAAACCAGTCAGTGTTTTAAAGCGTTTCCCTCTGTCCTTTGTTGTTGGCATGACATCATACATTATGTTGTGTGTTTTTTTAACCTCCAGACCAGAGTTGGCGCTCTGACCAGCGAGCTACAAGAGCTAAGTTCTCAGCTGGAGGATGCAGCCGGTGTTCACGAGAGGAGCCTACACAGTCTCCGGGAAACCTGTGCTGAACTACAGACTCGAGCTGATGTCGCTCTCAGAGAGGTAGAACATCCTAGCGCGTACAAATTGACCCAAAAAACCCTGAGGATTTTGCAGTGTATGGACTGTAGGAATATGTGAAAAAGAGACCACGTAGAAAAGAAACAACACACAACATGTTCTGATTAATTCTGTGTTGAATTGACTTGGTTCTCTTCCTCTTGCTCTTCCTTCCAGTTAGAGCAATGCCGAGGTGCTCTGGCAGCCAGCGAGGAGAGCAGAGACCAGACCAGACGGGACATGCTGGACACAGAGCGACGCCTCAGCCAAACCCGGGACGCGGGAGAGGGCTGCAGACGAGACGGGATAGAGCTACGACGCACCCTCGCCGATGTCACCAAGGAGCGAGACACTCTCAACCAGTCAAATGTCCAGCTAAGGGAGACATTAAGAAGCACAGAAACCGAGCGAATCAGGTAATATCCAATACAGAAATGATATAATTGAATGAAATAAGAGGTGCGCACTGCAGGTTCAACCACATAATTGTGATTTCCCCAGTTTTGGGCATTTTCTGCATGGGCGAAATGTTGTTGTCTGGGCATAATGTTAAAGTGACGTCATGATAATATGTGTGTGCACGTCGTCTCAGTGTGAAGCGCCAGTGTGAGGAGAAGGATCAGAGAGTAGCGGTGCTGGAGGAGAGTTTGTCGTCGGCTCAGAAGGAGGTGAGCGAGCTCCGCAGCTGTCTGAGAGAGGTCGAAAGGTCACGACTCGAGGCCCGACGGGAGCTCCAGGAGCTACGCAGACAGGTCAGAACAAGCGCCTCTCCTATTTATACCCCTGTCAAAAGGCAGTGGTTCCCATATTGGGGGTCCCCAAATAATTTTGGGGGGTCCCCAGATGATTAGCTTAATGTGCAACATTGTTTTCTCACTAAACAGTAAACAAAACAACATACATATGTGTATACTTTTTGGCAGCTGTAGAACTGAGAGTTTTACCCGAGTTGAGTGCAGGTGATGAGATCTTTGCTCCTCCTGGCTCCAGGTGAAGGTTCTGGACGGGGAGAAGGAGCGTAAAGGGATGGAGGTGGCCGAGCTGCAGACCCGTCTGTCACTAGAGGAGCAGAGAGAGGAGGAGCGAGTGAAGGAGATCTCCAATCTCAAGCAAAAGCTAACGGAGGCCGATTCAGCCAGAAACTCCATCAAGAAAGAGGTGACGAGACATTCAAAAACATTTCCATGAAGCAGCTTTATGAATGAGAAATCACATTGATTAAAAGTAGTGGAGTCCACATTAATTTGTTAATACAGGGTTCCCACGGTCATGAATGAAATGAAATGTTTTGGAAACGGTTTGAATATCATCACTGTCAGGTGGAAACCTCATATGTCCAAAACTGTTACTTTTTAGGATTCAAATTCAAAAGTAGCAGAGATCTGCTACTTTTGATGCTTTTGTGTCACAGCAACAAAATACATTGTTTTTGTGCAACATTACGTGAAAGATGTAACATGGTAAAATGCTACATGCTACGTGATACATTGTTAGCTTTTAGATATGTTCTTTTTGTCATGGGACTGTCTCGGGGCATTGATAGCACACTGTTATAACTCATTATTGCACCATAATGATTGCTATAGCCCTGGAAATGGGAAAAGCTAATTGTTAAAAATGTGTGAGAACTCTTGTAATACTTTCTATATTTTGTGTGTACTTCTAGTTTACCATGATCCAAAAGCAGCTGTTGGATTCTGAGTCTGGCTGGCGAGGCTGTGAGAGAGAACTCACCACTCAGCTGCAGGAGGCGCGCGGCTGCGAGAAGAAGCTCCAGGACGAGGCCAGGAACCTGGCGCTGCGGGCCCATACGTCCCAGGACTGTGCCGTCCAGTCCGGCCTGCAGCTGAGCGAGGCCCAGGGCCGCCTGGCCGCCACCGAGACCGAGCTGGCCCGGGCCGAGTGCGCCCGCAGGGAGCTGGAGTTCCGCCTGGGCAGCCTGCAGTCGGCGCTGACGCGGACGCTGGGCATCGGTGCCGGGGGCCGGGCCAGCCTGGGTGGAGGAGGAGGAGGCAGGGGCAGGAGCCCTGGGGGAGGAGGCTCCCAGTCCCTGGTGCCCGGCATGATGTCACGGCACCGCAGCATGTCACCCTTACGCTCCTCCATGTCACCCCAGAAAGGTAACGATGTAGCGATGTAGAGAATCACTTAAGAACAACTTTAGGATAACTTTCATAATAAAAATCTAACAAAGGTTTAATAGGACATCAATATGTTACTGTTCATAAGATAAAGATAGTTATGGTAGTTTGTAGTGTATAAAGTGTAATTGTGAATGTTGTTTTTCCACAGACATCGGGTTGAGCACCTCTGATAATACGCTATGTTCAGGTGCTCTCTCTCCAGAGAGGGGCGATACTCCCCTTCCTCTCCCTCTGCCGGAGCTTGACCCTGAGACTCTGCGAAGCGGCCTGAGAGACTTCCTCCAAGAGCTACGAGACGCCCAGAGAGACCGGGTAATGCAGTGCCATACATATTCTGAAGAAAACCTGGAGACTTAACTCTCAAATACCTGGAACGCGCCCGAGTCGCGTTAGATTTTAACCACTTTAACCACTATTGTATGCTTTAACCTTAGAAAAATAGCAGATATACAAGCTCACAGCGCGGCACCGAGTGCCGCGCTGCGAGCTTGTAGATCTGCTATTTTTGAAAAATCGTGAAAATGTGTGCAAGTCTATGAATATCTTTGACCCGATCTTTGACCCGACTTCTAAATCCTTCTTCTAAATCAGTGGTTCTCAAACTTTTTCATGTCAAGGACCCCCAAAATTACAGGTATTTGGCCACGGACCCCCATCTCAAAAATATGTTGTCCCAGGGACCCCCCAGAAGCAAATATTTGATTTACAAATGTTCGCTTTTAAATAGATATATTCAAAGACTTGCAAAAAAAAAATCATGATTTTTCAAAAATAGCAGATCTACAAGCTCGCAGCGCGGCACTCGGTGCCGCGCTGTGAGCTTGTATATCTGCTATTTTTCAATGGTTAAAGTAGTCAATACTCCTAGGCCTAAATGGGTTAACATTCAGTAATTGTGGCCACGGACAAGGCCAAGTCTAGCCACAGACACATTTGTCTGTGTATGGACATATTGATGACACCGGCACAGTGCAGTTTCACTGGAAGAAAAACATTTTGTTTGTTTATAATTCAAGTGTTTGGTTCCAAATGGTTTTTACAGGACGATGCCCGATGCCAGTTAGGGGCTCTGCAACGAGAGCTGGAGGAGGTGAGCGGAGAGAAGGACTCGGCTCAGAACCGTCTTACTCAGCTACAGAACTCCTTGCAGGAATGCCAAGAAGGTTAGAAGTGTTTTATTGACCAATCTCATTCATTTCATTGCCGGCGGGTGGAAATCCTGTCAGTCGAAAACTGTAAAATCTTTCAGGATGGACAAAAGAACCTCTGTTCAGATAGATCCGGTGTATAGTTATTAATTAGTCTTGTTAAGACTTTTCATTAAATATTTTAAATATAGTTAAATATAAAATAGTAGATGTACAATATTACAACGTGTCACATCATGATGTTTTGTGAGCCTGCAGATCGGCTATTTTTTATACTTTTGTGTGACGCAGTAATGTGACGCAGTTAGGGCATTATTAACAAACAAAATCTAAAAAGTTGAAATATGGAGATACAAGCTTTAGGCCGATAGCCACGATTTAATGATTTTCTCTCTCTAGATGCAAACAAACTCTCAAAAGAAATGGTAAATGGTGCATTTGTATAGCGCCTTTATCCAAGGCGCTTTACATAGATTGTGCTTTACATTCACCCATTCACACACACATTCATACACCAATGTAGTCCATGGGCCAGACGGGTTGTCGGTATCAAAAAGGTGGCAAAGGTTACCATGCATTTTTGAAAAGCTCTATATCTGTAGATTATATTTTAGTATGATAACCCTTTCTTAGACACAGCTAAATTGGTGTTATCAGCCGCTGGAGTTGGTGTCCCATTAACTTTACATTACAGGGAAAAAAAGCTAAAAAAAATTATCTGCTTTTAGTAGCATAAGAGGGGTCAAACTAGGGGTTTGTCATGATGCCGAATCCATTGCAAGCATTTGTTTTGCACAGAAAACATTCCTTGGGCTATAAATGGCCTCAGAAAACGATGCATGTATGGGTGTGCATTCATGTTAGTCAGAGGCCTTAGGGTTTTATTTCTCGTGCTAATCAGTCTAAAAGCGCCAAATTTTGTAGCCCAGGGCATGCTCTAATGATTTAGCTTGGGCGCCCGAGTCGGTGACCTTCGGGGTCGACACAGCTCCAGACAAACAATGGTTTAGTGATGAAAAGTGATGAGTCATCACTTTTCAGAGTTTTGTGGATGTTTTCTGGAGCCCGAAGGTCACCGACTCGGGCGCCCTAGCTAAATCATTAGAGCATGCCCTGGGCTACATCTGTGCAAAATTTGGCGCTTTTAGACTGATTAGCATGAGAAATAAAACCCTAAGGCCTCCGACTAACATGAATGCACACCCATACATGCATCGCCTTCTGAGGCCATTTATAGCCCAAGGAATGTTTTTTGTGCAAAACAGATGCTTGCAATGGATTCGGCATCATGAAAACCCCCTAGTTTGACCCCTCTTATGCTACTAAAAGCAGATTATTTTTTTTTTAGCTTTTTTCCTGTAATGTAATGTTAATGGGACACCACCTCTAGAGGCTGATAACACCAATTTAGCTGTGTCTAAGAAAGAGTTATCATACCAAAATATAATCTACAGATATAGAGCTTTTCAAAAATGCATGGTAACCTTTGCCACCTTTTTGATACCGACAATCCGTCTGGCCCATGGACTAATGGTGGAGGAAACCATGCAAGGCACCAACCTGCTCACCGGGAGAAACTAGGGGTTCAGAGTCTTGATCATGGACTCTTTGACACTAACTCTGGGGGAGCCCGGATTCGAACTGGGAATCCTTTGGGAACCCTCCGTGTTCTAATGACGTTTCTCTACCCCTGACACTGTGCCTTTGGTGTCCTGCCTGATCTTTCAATGTGTGTGTGTCTGTGTTTCAGTGTTAATTTTGTTGACTAAAACTATAAGAAAAATGTTCATCGACTACCTTTTTTTTCACTGATGAAAACAAAAAAAAAGACTAAGCTATGATGACTAAAACTAAGACTAAATATATTGATAATTTTGTCAACAAATAAAAACTAGACCACAATGTTAGGGAGGGACTAGTGGAGAAGAGATCCAGTAGAACTACAAGACAAGTAATTTAATGTTTGGTTGTGCTTTAAAAATAGCAGATCTACAAGCTCACAACGCCTCGCAGATCAGCTATTTTCAAAATTTTTCAGCATGCAACCAAGTGCAAAATCAGCCATTATGACGCCATCAAGGCCCGCCAAAATACATTTTTGTCAAAATCAACTGTAGATTTATCTGACTGAATCAGTCGACTAAAACTAGACTGAATCAAAAAATCACACCCGTGTGAACTGAGCGGTGGTTCCCCCCCCCCCCCTTCCCCCCTGTGTGTGTGTGTGTGTGTGTGTGTGTGTGTGTGTGTGTGTGTGTGTGTGTGTGTGTGTGTGTGTGTGTGTGTGTGTGTGTCTGGTCTGGCCTGAACAACAGCGCCCCTCCCTTAACATGTGTGGTCAAAAAAGGTACTGACAGGCTACAGACAGACAGACAGACAGACACGGAGACATACCCACACACACGGCCACGTATAGGAGCGTTGTGACCACCGCTCAAAAACCATCCACATGACTAAAATATGATAAAAAAACTAAATGAAAACGTATTCAACGTGTGTGTGTGTGTGTGTGTGTGTGTGTGTGTGTGTGTGTGTGTGTGTGTGTGTGTGTGTGTGTGTGTGTGTGTGTGTGTGTGTGTGTGTGTGTGTGTGTGTGTGTGTGTGCTGATCTCTGTCCATCCAGGGAAGCGTGGTGTGGACGGGCGTCTGAGCGCCACCCAGACACTGCTCCAGCAGCAGGAGGAGGCTGTGAGGAGAGGAGACAGAGAGCGGCGCTCGCTCACCGACAGAATCAAGGATCTGGAGAGAGCACTGCAAGCGGCTGAGACGGATAAGAAACAAACACAGGTACAGATGCCCGCCCGCTGGTGTGTGTGTGTGAAGTGTGAACACACACGTGCGTACGCACTGTACAACGACGCTACCATATGCCAGCACTCAGCGGTGCTGCGTGAGTGAACAGAACAAAATGGCGGGTGACTGCAATAACAACAGATGCTGCAAACAAAAAATGTGACATCCCATGTCAACTCTCCATATGTCTAGTTTTCTAATTGAGCTCCAGCTCCATTCAGTGAGTCCAGAGACATTTCACCTTTTTGGACAACAGGGGGAGCATGGACATACTGTAGTGTAGAAGAGTGACCATTCAAAGAGAGAGAGAGGGATTTGGTTGGCAAAATGTGAAGGGAAAGGGAGAGGGGGCGTTGAAAAGATTCAAATGGTTGTATGAGGTAAGAAGGGGAAGAAACCCTTGAATTGAAAGGTGTATAGTATTCAGATAGATGGACGGCAGCCAGCTATAGATCAACTGTGTGTAGTTTATGTCTGTCTGGCTGCTTAGTGACAGTGTTTGTGGACCGTCTGTGTTTGGAGTTCCAAACCCTGAATCCTCATTAGAGAACCAGACTATCCGCTGGCCCAACTGTATACTTAAATGTAACTTAAAGCACTTGATTTTGGGGCAAGCAGCACGGTCATCATGCGATAAATGATTTGCCACAACACTGGGGAAAAATGATACGTGAAATGGTTTCAAACATCTCCCTCTCTCTCTCCCTGCTGCTGCTGCTGTGTCTCTCTCTCTCTGCAGGAGCAGTTGAATAAGCAACGCGCCGCCGAGATGCGCCTGGAGGCGGAGAGGAGGCGTCTGCGCGAGGCCCTGGAGGCGGCGGAGGCTCGGGGCACCAGGGTGGAGCTGGGGAGGCGCAGTCTGGAGGGGGAACTGCAGCGGACCAAGCTGAGCCTGGGCGACAGAGAGGCTGACAGCCAGGCTTCACAGCAGCGTCATGACTCCCTGCTCAAGCAGGTACACAGCGGGCACAGGGGTCATCAATATGTCCGCACACGGACAAATGTGTCCGTGGCAAAGACTTGGTCTTGTCCGTGGCAAAAGCTCAAATGCCGAGGGGCAAGGGTTGAAAACCATTGGTCTATAACAGGTGTCTTCAGCAGGGGGTCCGGGACCCCTAGGGGGTCCTCAGAGTTACTATAGGGGGTCCTCCAAATCTTTGTCCATATTCTGAGAACTTTAGCCAAAAATAGCTGATCTACAAGCTCGGCAAAGAGGTTTGGTGTAGACTAGAGGGTAAAAAGAGCAGACTAAGTACAGAGTGAAATGTCAAGTTTATTTACGGTTCAAGTGGTTAAATATCTGAAAACACAAATTGACATGAATCCAAAATACAATGCTGATTGTGCTGTCAAACAATGAAACTATGAAATCTATGAAAATGTTGTGGGGGTTTATAATAATATTTTGTGATTTCTACGTTAATTAATTTGTATCATATCTCAGGTGGCGGAAGGAGAAAGCCACGTGGCTTTGCTCCAGAGAGAGGCGGAGAGGTTGAGCCAGTCTCTGGTCAAGGCTCAGGAGAGTGAGTCGTTCCTTAAAGAGAGGAACCAGAGCCTGAACCAGAACCTGCAGGAGGCCTCGGCCGCTCACAGCAGCACCCAGGGCCGCCTGGCCACCCTGCAGAAGACTCTGAGTGTGGCAGAGCAGGACAGGAGACTACTGCAGGTTGGTGAGAAAGAGCTGGGGACGAAGTATGAAATAATTACCCTTAACCCATTTAGAACGGGTACACATTATTGTGTATCATTATTTTATGCTTTAACTATTGAAAAATAGCAGATATACAACCTCACAGCGCGGCACCGAGTGCCGCGCTGCGAGCTTGTAGATCTGCTATTTTTGAAAAATCGTGAAAATTTGAATTTTGACCCGATTCTATAAGTGTCTTTTGAATCCTTCTAAGATTTTTTAATGTTTCTATGTCAGCAATCTGGCCAGCCATCGTTAAAGAAAAGGTCCTTTTCACTTAAATGGAGCTCAGTTAGTCTGTTCTTGAGAGACTCTACTATGTCAGTGGTTCTCAAACCTTTTCATGTGAAGGACCCCCAAAATGATATTTATTTGGCCACGGACCCCCATCTCAAAATATTTAGTTCCAGGGACCACCCAGAAGCAAAATTTGAGTTAGAAACGTTTGCTTTGAAAATACATATATTCAAAGATTAGCACACATTTTCACGACTTTAAAAAAAATAGCAGATCTACAAGCTCGCAGCGCGGCACTTGGTGCCGCGCTGTGAGCTTGTATATCTGCTATTTTTCACTGGTTAAAAAGCATTCAATAATTCTAGGCCTAAATTAAGAGACCATTGCTAATAAGATGGCGGTTGATGAAACAATTCCTCTGTGCTGTTCAGGAACGGATGGATGAAGTACAGGTGTCCTTGATGGAAGGGAAGAGACACATCGCTACCATTACTGAGCGCGTGCAGAGCCTGCAGTGCGAGCTGAACCAGAGTGAGCTGAGACGAGAGGAGCTGGAGGCCGAGCTCAACAGCACTCAAGAGGTGAAGGAGAGAGAGAACCTTACGATCATAATCAGTATTGTTTTCCATCCATCTTAGCTGTTTTATTGTTGTGTGTGCTCCTTGAACCAACTCTGTGCGACGTCCTTCGATGCTGTATCACAGGGTTCCCCAATAGGCGGCCCACGGGCCATTTGCGGCCCGCGGGGGGCTACTGTCTGACCCTCACCAACCCCAGTAATAATGGTGGTATAAGAGCAGCAACAGCACTAGTATATCGTTGTTGTCGGGTGGAAACCTTTTATCTCCAAATTTGTATGTTCTTTCGCAAAGTAAAGCCCTGCTTCATCATACAAGGCCGTCGCACAAAAGTAGTGAAAACAGCAGATCTACAAGCACACAACGCCTCGCGATGTGTGCCGCGCGATAGATCTGCTGTTTTCACTAGTTTAAATCATTTTCAAAATGATAAATGCAAAACAAACGGTTTTGGACATACAAGATTTTCACCTGACAATGACGATATCTGAACTGTCGCTGGAGTAGCGGGAACGCCGGCATCGCCCCCTGCAATGTTGTGGCCCTCGGCTTGGTACCCTAGACATAATTCGGCCCTTGGGGAAAACTAATTGGGGAACCATGCTGTATCATATATAGGCTCTGCAGCAGCGTTCGGCCACCCTCGCGGAAGCCCAGCGCGGTGCCAAGTCGTCCCTGGTGGAACGGGCGTCTGCGGAGGAGAGACTGCGTGCACTGCAGAGAGCTGTAGCCATGCTGGAGACCGAGAAGAAGGACGCCGAGAGACAGGCAGTCAGGCTGGAGAAAGATAAGAACGCACTGAGGAGCACACTGGATAAGGTGGGGAACAATTGAAATTGAATAGAATTGAAGACGTAGAATCAATGCACACAATGTAATTTAACTCCTATGCAAATCTAGTACAAATGTCATCTTTTTGGTGAGTGAGCCGTTGTCTCATGTTTGATTCCAGTCCAGGCCAGCAATGTTTCGATGTTTGTCCCTGAGACTCTTAACCCCTAATTGCTTCACGAGTGCCGTAGAATGGCTGCTTACTGCTCCTAGGATGGATAAATGCAGAGGACATATTTCACTTGTATGCATATATATTGGGGCGGTTGTGGCTCAGGAGGCAGAGAAGGTTGTCCAATTATTCATGTGTCGGCGGTTCGAATCCCGGCTCCTCCTGTCCACTTGTCGAAGTGTCCTTGGGCAAGACATTGAACCCCACTTTGCCTCCAATGAGTCGGTCGGTGCAAGCTTGCCACCATTGGTGTGTGAATGTGGGAAGTGAGGACGCTGGCGTCGACTGTTCGCCGCTTCCCCTCCCAATGTATGAATGAATAAACCATTGTAAAGTGCTTTGAGTACTTGGAAAAGTGCTATAAAAATGCAATTCAATATTATTATAATATTTAAATATATATACGTATACAATGACAAAAACACCCCAAGGAGTGGGGACTATAAATTATAATTATAATTACTGGGCGTACCTACAGTACACGTCTGTTATGTACAGACAGGCCACACAAGATGTACTGTATGTGCTTTATGTGCTTAATCCCGTGCAACATGTGGTTTACCCCGCCATCCTCCTCCTCTGTTCATGCGGGACTGTACTGTATCGTCCTTTTTAGATTGAACGTCAGAAGCTGAAGACGGAGGAAGGCAGCATGCGTCTCTCTGCAGAGAGGAGCCGCTTGGATCGCTCTCTGAACACAGCTGAGCAGGAATTACAAGAAGCTCAACAACAGATTGCACTGCTGCAGGTGGGAAGAAGGAGCATTTGACTGACACTGCTGTAGTACTTGGGCTGTACTACAGGGTTGAGGTTGGCGAAAGGGCCTTTCTTTGTGGAGTTTGCATCTTCTCCCCGTTTTGTGAGGGTATGTACCCTCACAAAAACATGCTGTAATCCTGGTCTCTATACTGCCTCCCTCTGGCCAGCCGGCGTGCCTGATGGAGGGGAAATTAACTGTTTGGAATAATAGGTTCATTCCAAGTGCTAAGTCCAGCAGGGGAAACTCCCCCCTGTCAGGTGAAAAGAAGCAACTTGAACTCCTCATGCATCGAAGGAAGCAGGAGGTCAGTCCAGGTTGGCAGAGGGAGAGTAGCGCCCAGGATTACATTAGATAATTGACACCGGGTGAAAAAGATGAGTTACAAAAATAGTGGGATAAAACTTTAAAGGAGACATCCAGACCAAAACACATATAGGGTTAAATCTTCCTTTTATCATACCCCTTCATACCTGCTTTAGTTGATTTTTTTCATAGCTGCCCCTGTTGCTAGATTTCGGCTGCCCCTGTTGCTAGATTTCGCAGGCTCTCTCATAACTAACACAGTGGATTGTCCTTAGGCTAGTGCGGTAATTTCTTCAGCTTCAAAGTTAGTATTTTTTTATTGGATTGTGTTTACACAACGTTCTGAGATCAACCAAACCGCTGTTTTGACCTCACAGGCACCCTTACTTGTCAAATGGCTTCTGCTCTGCACCAGAGCAGGGAGAGGAGAGGCTAGAAAGGGAGGGAGGGAGGGGTCTGTTTGAAAAAGTAAGGGTGCCTGTGAGGTCAAAACAGCGGTGTGGTTCGTCTCAGCACGTTGTGTAAACACAATCCAATAAAAAAATACTAACTTTGAAGCTCAAGAAATGACCGCACTAGCCTAAGGACAATCCACTGTGTTAGTTATGAGAGAGCCCGCGAAATCTAGCAACAGGGGCAGCCGAAATCTAGCAACAGGGGCAGCTATGAAAAAAATCGACTAAAGCAGGTATGAAGGGGTATGATAAAAGGCAGATTTAACACTATATGTGTTTTGGTCTGGATGTCTCCTTTAAAGGAATTGTCTCTGCCCACCAGGGAAATTGATCAGGCTAATATGTTTACACAGCAATAAAAAACATAACTTTTCATTTTATAAATATGCAACAAAGATGAGCATTAATATTTTGAAGTTGCAAATGGCAAACCACAGATTATTCCATTTCTAAGATTTAATCGTGTCAATGTTTCGATTGACTATTATATTGATGTCTACTGTTTGTATCCAGAAGCTGTAACAGAAAGATCTTCTCATCTTCACTAGCCTGATTTCAGACTCAGCGCTAAGTCCGCTCAGAGAGTGGGCGGGTCTATGGTCTGGAGCCAGGCAACATCTTCACAGGACTCAGTATTAATTCACTTTGATTACTGAGTTTTTCCCTTTGAAATATTGGCAGAGAAATACATGACATTGTGTAAATTCTGAACCCTCACTATAATCAGACCAACATATTTATACAATTATGGTCTTGGTCTCAATTAAGATTCGAATTCTTCTGGGTTAGGGTTAGAGTCCTGATTCTCTTAATTAGTTGGTTTCAACTACAGCACTAAAACTAACACAACACACATGAACTCTCTCACAGGCACTTAAACTTCTAGGAAGGAAGGAATAAAACAATCTCCCAAACATGCAGGAATAGCATGTCATAATGCTTTTATTGTTTAAACCCGTTAAAACCGAGAAAGCATCTGCGTCATTTTAGGTTTTAGCTATTCAAAAATAGCTAATAAACATATTGTTGTTGTCGGGTGGAAACCTTGTATCTCCAAGTTTCAAATTTGTATGTTCTTTCGCAAAGTAAAGCCCTGCTTCATCGTACAAGGCCGTCGCGCAAAAGAGGTGAAAACAGCCGATCTACAAGCACACAACGCCTCGCGGTGCGAGGCGTTGTGTGCTTGCTGATCGGCAGTTTTCACTAGTTTAAATCATTTTTAAAATGAAAAATGCAAAACGAACGGTTTTGGACATACAAGGTTTTCACCCGACAACGACAATATGTTGTTGTTGTTGTTGTTTTTTCCAGAAAACTGTTAGGATTCAGAAGACATTTGTGGAATCAGCCTCAGGTCTTAGTTAGACTTAGAATGTGCTTGTAATAACAGGGAGAAACAAGGGGATAGCAATGACAAAATGATCTAGTTGTTTGAAAAGAACCATCTCTCTGGTGACAGTGATCTGCTTTTACTAGGGCCATGAAATGTGTTTTCTTAGCTGCTGCTGTTGTTTTTACACCTTTTGTGAGGTGAGAGCTTGAGAGACTTGAAGTGTCTGGACCCTGTTGTCATCCCCCACTCTCTGGCTACTAAAAGCCCCCATTTAAAGCAGCAAAAACTGTTGTGTTCTCAATATGCCAAATACATTCCATAGAAACAGACTTTAATGTGCTTATGTGGTACATACATGAGTTTCCCTTCGTTCAGTCCCCAACCACAGGCACCATAACTAGCCAACCATTTCAAGACACGGTCACGTTATTTACAGCCAGGCGAATGTAACTCCATTTTTAAGTGGTTTAGGAATCATTGCAAAATGGCTGTACTTGTATACTACTAGCCTGTGGGCATCCAGCGCTGCTTGGTGACATCTGCTTTTTGTTAGAAAATAAATATTGAGCTTTAAGAGAATTGTATTGTCTTTGTTCTACTGCTCTTTGGGAAGGATTTTTTTACAAGCATACAAGTATTACATTTTAAGAATGTAAAGACCAAAGCTGCCTGGGATATATTGGTTATTTTCTGTTGCTTCTTCTCCTTGCAGCCTGCCTAACCCATCCATACCCATCAAACATGTTCAATCATGTCCATTAAACTCATACAGATACAGTGAGATCAAGAAGAATATGGAGAGAGATTAATTGTTGGACGTTTCTATGTTTTCTTTTACCTTGATAGAAGTCATATCACTGCTGCTGGTTATGGTATTTATTGTGTGTGTGTGTGTGTGTGTGTGTGTGTGTGTGTGCGTGTGCGTGTGCGTGTGCGTGTGCGTGTGCGTGTGCGTGTGCGTGTGCGTGTGCGTGTGTGTGTGTGCGTGTTTCATGAGCAGACTCAGCTGGCTGACATGGAGCAGTCACACAGTGCGTGTGAGAATTCCACGAGGCTCTGGGACGAAGCCCTCCGCGAGTCTGAGAGGCTGAGGTCCAACTACAAGGAGATAGAGCGGACCCTGGCAGCGAGGGAGAGAGCCCACCGCCACAGAGTCAAAGGCCTGGAGGAACAGGTACGGCCATCAGGTCAAAGGACCAGTATAGACAGTAAAATCCAGAGTCTTGATTTTTGGAGAAAAATAAATAAATAATATATGTCACAGTTTTTTTGAGTTTCAGTGAAATTGAGAACAGGAGCGCTCGTCGTGCGGCGCGGGGCGGAAGAAGCGGTCACTTTGATCCACAACAACGACAAAGACAACGACAACGTAGCGTCGGCAGGAATGATATCGCCTCACCCCACGGAGGTTAGGGTTAGGCATAGTTTTACTGAAGTTAAGGTTAGGGTTAGGGTTAGAGTTAGGCATAGTAAGCTAATGGCTAAACACAGCTGAGCTAGGCTAGTAGATAAACAAAGAAAGAGTGGTCGCAAACGAGTGACATCAGCGACTACACAAGTGAATGGCTGTTGTCACCATCTCATGGTGAATATGCAAAATTACACAGGTGCGCTGATAAGAGACTATCAAAGTGAATTGATCCAGGTGGTGTTAGGGGTGTGTGGTGAACTACAAAACGAGCGCTCTTAACCCAATCTCACTAAGTTACCCAAACTGACTGTAACACATATACACACATTTTTTTTAATTGTTTGCTATTTTCTCAAGGCAGATTAAGTATACCAGTAAAGCCAGCAGTGTTGTTGGTGAAAGCAACCAAATGAATACATTGTTCTTATTATCTGGTGTATAGGCGAAACATTTTCCTTTACAATATGAGAATGTCAGAATAACTGTATACCTACTACAATAATAAATTATGACTAAAATGTAAAAAAGAAAGAAAACTTGTATTCCTTTATACTTCTTTGCCTAAGCTCCAGAAAGCCACGGGAGAGGGCCTAAGAGCCACACGTGGCTCTATGGCAGCAGGTTGCCGACCCTAAAACTGTGTTCCAATTCTTTCTGAATATTCTGCGGGGAATATGGACGCTAGTGTTCCGGAGGTTTAAGAGTTCATTCAACACTCCAGACTTTTCCTGTGTTGAGTGCCGGTCACTCTCCGGTCCTTCTTGTTGAAAAATCCATTCATGTCCTGCCTCTTTTTCTATGACCATTCAAAGACACAATGTATGCAGCAGGTTTTATGGCTTCGGTGTGTAATTGTATACTGTGCAAATAATGAATACGTGGCCCGTTTCCCAGAAGAATCCGTAGAATAATGTGTGCAACCTTGTTCCTGGCCTGTGTGTGTACACACTACTTTAAAACTGTACATTGCTGTTCGTTCCACAGGTATCTACACTGAAAGAACAACTTCAGCAGGAGATGAAAAGACGACAGCCTTCCTTACCCACAACATTGTTATCTGGAGGAAACTGAGAGGCATCGCTCCGTTTACCGGGCAGCACAGATTCAAGATAGACCAGCAGCGAATCGTCTTGACAGGGGGAAACATATCTTATCCAGGGTGAATCCTCTGAACATGAATGTCCAAAACAAAACATTATATTGTTTTGTATACAAAGATGAAGAAAACAGCACTGATCCTTACTTAAACCATGAAGAAAAACCCTGACATCAATGTTTATTTGGTATTGAGTTATTGAGCCAAAGGAAGCATTTATTTTTAACAAGTGAATAAATGAGTGGCCCCTTTAACACAATGGTGCTTTGTTGACTGTTTTACAGTGGTTTACAATACCTGTGTCATAAATCAACAACCAACAGTCTCACACTGTGGTAACGTAGTTAGTGTGAATGCCAGCAGTCTGCTGCTGATTGCTGGCAAGCGTCCGTCTCTCTCTCTCTCTGGCCCACCACTCAACATCGTCCCTGGCTTCATCCTCTTTATTCAGAAAAGAAACCCAAGACGCCACAGGATTCTCTTCCAGACAGTCTGGACGTGGAGCAGGAATGAAAACCACAGCTCTGCCAGCCCACTGTTAAGCCTGATTTATTCTTTACCGTGCGACGGCGTTGTGTGCCGATATAGCCGATCAACAAGCGCACAACGCGCCGCTTCTGTGACGTGTTGTGAGCTTGTAGAGTGGCTATTATCAGCGTGCAGCACCGTCCTACTGCAGAGCATAGATTAAGTCATAAACCGTGGTCCTGTTCACATTCGTATTAACAATTGGGGATAGAAAGGGAAGTTCATCAAGCCCCTCAGGGACCAAACTGAATGGCCAGATGGAGGCGTTGCACTTTCTCCCCATAAAATGCAGAAGATTTGACTGATCATCTAGGCTGCGATTTATAAATGGTGTTACATATGACTGGAGAAGTCCAGTATTTATCTGTGATGGTAAACTCTGTAGTTTCTGTAATATAGTGTGCATAACTCCCCCTACTAATGAGTAACTGACACAAACTAAGTGATTAGTAACCATCGTTAACTATTTTATGACTGCAGGGAACACATGGAATTAATATCTTTGCGAGAGCAATAAACATGACGTGTAGCCAATAAATAATGCATTGCATAAACACTTTTAAGACACTATTTTGGAGTCTTAATTATTTTGTGTTGGAATATATGCTGTACAACGCCATTGCAAAGTTATAGTAATAAACCAAAACCAAAACTTTTTTTGTTTTTCTCAGTCTTTATAGTGACAGTTTTACAAAGCAGTAGTACAGAGGTCATTTGTGAGATGCTTTTTCAAAGCACTTCCTGCCACTGGAATATGAATGTATAATCGTCACCTTCTTAAACTAATGGCCTATGTCATTTTTTGAGGATTTTTTTTATTTTTGTCCACTCCTCATGACACCAGCCACCTCTGGTAAAATCGCGTATCTCCTAATTGAAAAGGATCACACTGTTACAGACTCTTTTAGTAATAATGGCCTGTGACTTAGGCCAAAATCCTTTTTTTCACGTTTTCTTTTACTTAGGCCAAGTTATTTACTGACGTTGCTGTTATAGCAGACAGACAGTGTTATTATGTTAATAGTCATAAATATTTATGAACATTTTGGGTGTAAGCATTAAGAAATATATTGTTTTGTTTTGGATCAGTTTTTTATTTTTCCTGAAAAGCTTTAAAAAAAAATGACTTAAGAAGGTGACAATATGCTGCTTGGGGTGCTGAGTGCAGGTCCAAGTGGCAATGATACATGAACTGAGGTCAGTCAGCACACATCTTCACATAATTATGTCCCATGATCTATACCTCCCAATCAATTAGATTATTGATGACCATATATTGATTTCTGTCTGATGTCAGTGCACACAGAGGCCACCAGTGTTGAGTTGGTCATGACTTGAGGCTGCTTTTCAAGACAGTAAAAAATTACAAGACAAAACAAAAAGATGAGATTAATATAGCGAATTATGGCAACAACAACAAAAAAAAGACAACAAAAACATTCCGCATTTTTATGTGCATTTCTGAATGTGTGCTAGCCTTTCCAGCACCAGTGTGATATTGATTTTTATAGTACCAGTGTGACATTGATCTCATAGCACCATGTGTGATATTGATTTTATAGCACCAGTGAATTATACAATCATCAATGCTCTTTTGAGTATATTTATCCTTACACACGTGAGCTTACTGGTCTGACATACATGGGCAGGAGGTGGGGGCGGGGGTCATTAAGCTGGCAGAGATGAAAAACAGAAAGGAGAACAGAACATATCAAAGTTCTTTTAGTGCAGGGGGAACTATGCAGTACAGGAGTTGAGGTGAGGGAAGATAGACATAGAAAGGTAGACGCCTCCTTCTGCTCTGGGGCGTCTGTAAAAAAAGGATAGGCAATTTTTTAAGGCAAGCTTCCGGAATTCTGAAGCGCTCTTCCGCCTGTGTCACAGAAACGGAAGTTCGGTAGGCCAATCAGAGGCAACTGTCTTTTCGTAGCCCAATCAGAGGCAGGTGGGGGCAGGTATTTTGCGTAACCCAGGGATATAGGAACTGAGCACTCTGGTCGGTCACTTATTTGTACGCTCCCTAGATTCTGACAAGTGCCGGAAAAAAGACGCGCTGTGATTGGCCAGTAGTCACTTTGAGTGGCAGCGTGCCTTCCGCAATTCCGCCTATCCTTTTTTAACAGGTCGCTCCACTGAACTGCAGCGGCGAATGAGGTATCTAGCTTTTTATAGCAGTGGTTCTCAACCTTTTCAAGCCGTTACCCCCCAAATAATCATATTTTAACTGGGGACCCCCCACCCTGACGAGCACTATTAGTTGAGGCATTACATCTTGTAAAAAATGGTTCTATTGTGAAAATAGCAAATCTACATGCTCAACGCGAGGTGTTGTGAGCATGTAGATCGGCTATTTTCACAATTTCTGCCTCTACTATTTGACAATTTGACCAATGTTTAATTTGTCATTCATATGCCCTCGAGTGGCATTATTGCCAGAAAATCTCCATAGACTTCCATGTAATTTATAGTGCACAGATCATGCACGCCCATGCACAGATCATGCACCATGTTTGTGCAGGCTGTTCACAGCTTTCAAACAAAAAAAAAAGATTGGAAATCCGTTCAGGCATTCTTGAGATAATAGCCATTATGTTTTACATTATGTAAGCAAAGATGGCTGCCCTGTATGAAAGATGGGGTTGTATGGGGGGTGGAACATGCAAAATCGCGATTGAAATCATGTTTACTAGATTTAATGTGGTCCAAAAAAAGAAATTTATAAAAAAAAAAAAAAAATGTTTTTTTTCTAAGTAAAAGTCGATTTAAGTCGTCTGGCAGGGAAGTCCATAGTGAGAAAGTTGATCTAAAAGTCGTTTGGCACTGTATGAGTTAAGGGTATAAAAAGTCCTTAAATTGTCACTTTAGAAATGTCTATGCACTTAAACGTTATGTTGGTTTGTTTACTGTTCAGAAAATTAAGTTAATCATCTGGGGACCCCTCAAAATAATTTGGGGACCCGACCCACGGTTTGAGAACCACTGTTTTAGATCTATGGAGCAGAAGGCGTGGCTGGGAGGAAGAGAACAGGAAGTGGGTGTGTTCTGGGTGGAGCTACGGCAGTACGTGGGCGGGGCCATCCATCCTGGCTGATCTGATGATGATCTCCCATCATGTTCTCTCAGCAGCTCCCACAGCTCTTCCCACAACTGCTGCTTAGCGAGCCACACTGTCCGCTCAGCGCCGCTACGCCGCAGCGAGAGAACTGGTCACGGCACAGGTCCGCTAAAACAGAGAGAGAGAGAGAGAGAGAGAGAGATTGGGGAGGGTTACAGGAGCATTTCTCCCATTGATTGTAGCTTGCATCTTTTTTGTTCATTTTCTATACCCACACACATTGGAATAGATCACACCCAGTGTGAAGTGAGTGGTGCTTTTTATGAGTTAATTTCATTTAGCGTCCCGCGAAGCATGGCCAATGTGACCCTGGGTGTACAACAAACTTTGGGTGCTTTGTGCAAAGATGTATTGTATACACTCTCATTTCATTAAAAAAAAAACACACTTTTTAAAGGACAACTTTGTTTTTTTACAACAAGGGTTCATATTTTAGTAAATAGAGAAAAGAAAAGATGAGTGTTAACATGTTTTCATTTACTGCTTTCTATTGTTTTTAGCGATTTTAGTATTTTGATTTCAGTGGGTGGGGCTATGTGTACAAGTTGCTAAATATGTCTTTTTAGACACAATACGCTGGCAATTTCTTTGTTACTATTGACACCAGCCCCCATAAGTCACATCTGCCCATGAAAGATTGTAGTGCATCTTGGGAATGGGCTTATTGTGTCTAAAAAGACATATTTAGCCACTTGCGAATCAAAATCGTTAAAATCACTAAAACCATAGAAAGAAGTTAAGTAAATGAAACATTTTAACTCATCTTTTCTTTTCTCTAATGACTATCTAAAATATGAACTCTTGTTGTAAAAAAACAAAGTTGTCCTTTAACAATGTTTCAGTTCATCTGTCTATATAAACGGTATCTTTTTACCTCCATTACCTAGTGTACAGATTACACTTCTTTGTCTACACACACACACACACACACACACACACACACAAACACACACACACACACACAGTGGACTCACCTCTGAGCAGTTCTTCATGTGCACACACAGTCCTGACGCAAATCTCCTTGTTGATAACGTACACCCGTCGCAAACTGCACACACACAAAAAACACAGGTTCACTTGTGTACCTCAATAGTAAAAGACGTTTAAAAAAGAACCTCTGAGCTGTGTCACATTCAACGTTACGTACCTGTAAAAACAGAGGCTATTCAGACACTGCTTGCATGGTTTGTGAACAGAGTAGAGTCTAGTGCACGGGTACTGCTCCTCTCTGCAATCTACAGCACAGCACAGAAAAAAACAACCTCATGATATGATCCAAAACACATTAAAATAATCACTTAAGCATTTTAGTTTTTGTCCGGCCAGTGTTCATTTTGTCGACTAAGACTAGACTAAAACTAAACGATTTCAGATGACTAAAATAGAACTAAATCAGAAAATAAGATTAAATCTGAATTTTCTGTCAAAATGAACACGGTGTCGTGCAGCTTTCTCACCAAGAGGGCCCGGTTCCGTCGGCTCCGTCTCCAATTCAGCCTCTGACAGAGACAAAGAAGATACATATTTATAAATGGATTTTACAGTCCACATGCAGGCACGGTTATAAGAATTGTAAATCTCATGAAAGCGACACCAGAAGAATTCAGGAGCTGCACATTGCCTAGTCAGTGCATACATACCTGTCTGTCCTGGACGTACCGGGACCAGCTGCCGAACCTGCTGCTGGAAAGTTCCAGGGAGAGACTGATGGTTGTCAGAAATGGGGTCAGGGGTTTCTAAAAACAGATAGAGAGAAAGTGTATACAGGACCTCTGTGAAGAATACATTTGTTTTCAAATATGATATTCAGATTGCATCTGTGCAAGCGCCGACATATCTTACCTGGGAAATAATCAGGGTCATAGTCCTCTGTGAACGGCAGGTTTTGCAAAGGGGAAGAAAATGGTTTTCATGAGATCAGCATTGTGAAACCAATTAGTTCTGTAGCTCCACTCCAACAGCCCCCCCCCACACACACACATGCTCACATAAAGCACCGCACCCCATAAAACGTACCACCTGCTTGCCAACACCGGAGACTGCAAGCATTCTCAGGTCAAACGTATGGTATGACTTCATGCTCAAGATGTTAACCAATAATGTGCTTTAGTGGCCAACGTGCTGTTTACCCTAATGACAACAGTTCCTCTCTGTGGGGTAAACAAGAAAGTAAATAAATCCCTAAGACCAGGTGACACACAGAATGGTAAACAGATGTGGAGTGGAGTGCGATCATGGCAGGGACGTGCTGGGCCCCTGATTCAGCCCGGGAAAAAGAGTTGGAGAGGCCCTTATTGCGCACTATAGAGAAAGATCACTCTCCATAGCGCTGCTGCTACTCAAAGATTTGCCATTTCAGATCATGACAAGTGACAAGCCAGTGAGCCAATTACATGAGTTATATTTCGTTGTTGTCGGGTGGAAACCTTGTATTTCAAAAACCGTTTGTTTTGTATTTATCATTTAAAAAATTAATTAAACTAGTGAAAACAGCCGATCTACAAGCACACAATGCCTCGCACCAGGAGGCGTTGTGTGCTTGTAGATCTGCTGTTTTCACTACTTTTGTGCGACGGCCTTGTATGATGAATCAGGGCTTTGCTTTGCGAAAAAATGTACACATTTGAAACTTGGAGATACGAGGTTTCTGCCCGACAGTGACGATTTACTTTGTTGGCCGCCCAGCCCCCAAAATGGAACGAAGGCCGACATTTTAATATAATTTTTTTCCTAATGGCCGGCCTTTTTCCCAATGGCCAGCACGTCCCTGGATCATGGTCACAATACTGATGCTGAGCAGGAACAATTCAAGCCAAAAGAAATGACTGAGCTTAATGAACTCACCCAAAAAAGAAACAGGTTCCTGGTACTGGCCTTGGGCGAATAGCAGAACTGTTGAGATTGCAAAAAAGACAAAACGAAAATGAAGAACAGAAGTATTTACAAAACTGTGAAATTGAACATAATGTGAACATCTTGCAGTAGGCCTATGCGTAGTGTAATGTTTAAAGGAATGTAGAAGACCATGTAGTAGTACTTCTGTAGAGGAGTTACCTGGCATGCATAGTAATAGGAGTACTCTCATGGTCACTCTAGGAGGTAGACTGACTTTGACACTGAGGGGGAAATGAAAGAGAAGCAAGAAAGAAGAACGGGTTAACTTATATTATGTTGAATGTCTGTGGACCGGTACAAATCAGCCATATTATGAAAAATAGGATATATATGGGAATGAACAGTCGTAAAAGTGACATTACCATGGTACTTCTTCTGTGTACCACTACCTACTGGACTTCTTCCCCCCGCTTTACCCCAAATTCACCTCTGCTTTCCCTCCACAGTTTTCCCCCCTCTGTCCTCTGTTACCTTTTGCAACCCCCCGCCAATTTCCCTTTTTCTATGCCCTCCTTCACCTCTCCTCCCCCCCTGCAGTGCTCCACTGCTCCTCCCCTGGCCCCAAACAGTCATGATGGGGAAGAGAAGGGGAAAACATTGACAGCAAGAATGTGGCACGTCTGTCTTCCTTATAACAATCTCTCTGTTTTCCTACTTTTCTCCGTTTTCACTGCGAGAGCTCGCTCGGCTCACAACAGCAAAGAACTCACTACTACAGCAGAGCAGACGTCTCGGGGCTGCATTCCAGGAAAAGAAACACTGAACCCAGAATCCCTCTACCCCAGCCCACCCCTCCTTCTCTCGCTTCTTATACCCCCCCCCCCCCCCCCCCCCTCTCTCTCTCTCCACATCTTTCATTTCCCTTTTGTCGCACTCACTGGTCATTTCCTTGAATCCCTCCCCCTAGCTCCCCTCTCTCCTTCTTTCCACCAAGCAAAGAGCTCCTCAGTTTTTGAGTCCTCAGCAAAAGAATGTAATTTGGACAAATTGACAGTGATGCAGTCCTTCCAATAGATCTATACATTCAAATCACAATTAAACACTAACCTATCCATAACTACCCAACTCAGTTTACTCACACTTGTTTTAAGCATAGGTTTTAAGATGGTTTTGCAAAGAGCTCCTTAGTTTGAGTCCATAATGACCAAACTCAGTCTCGTTTTGAGATGGTTTTGCTTTGAAATTCTCATCATCATAGATGATAGAGTTTGAGGTGGTCAAGTGGTTTACATTGTTATTGTTAAGAGGGCCCATGAAAAGCAGGCTGTGATCTGATGTAAACACGCCTGGACATGGTTTGCCCGTGCATCAATAACTTTGTATGTGTGTGTGTGTGTGTGTGTGTGTGTGTGTGTGTGTGTGTGTGTGTGTGTGTGTGTGTGTGTGTATGTGTGTGTGTGTGTGTGTGTGTGTGTGTGTGTGTGTGTGTGTGTGTGTGTGTGTGTGTGTGTGTGAGTACAAACACGTGATTCTGCTCACACATTCCTCTTGTGCATCACACTGGCTATCGGAAACCATATGTTTTCACAGCACACATCTGGGAGCGATTAGCCCCCCCCCTCCCCATTTAGTCTGTGCTCTCCCAAAGACCCCCCCCTCCCCCAAACAAAGGGACTGTGAGTGAGGATTTGGGCACAAGCACGACAGAAAGGAAAGAGGGGATGGGTTTGCTGTCATTTATTTACTAAAACATAGTTTGGCTTTTGTTTGCAAGATGTAAGCAAAAATATCTACATGTCTCCCTCTGCTCTGCAACTTTTTTTTTTTTTTGTATTTGTGTTGGCCAACCTTGCTCCATTGTAATGTCATTGCCACAGGCTGTGCTGTGGAAGTCCCACCCCCCAGGATTACAGAATCTTCTCCAGTGAAAACAGAAGACCACATGTCATTTTTGGTAAGAACCTAGGCTGCTATACACAAAATGTATCATCATTCATCATCAGCAACATCAATGCAGGGACCCCACAATGCAAACAAGCCTAACAGCTTTCTTGTGGTCTTTATCCTTTTGGTTAGTGTGGTTGCATATAGGGCAACACACTATTGTTCTCTTTCAACTTTATAGAGTAAATCCCAAAACCCCATTGAGTTCAATGGAGGAGTGGTGTTATAGAGTAAACCCATTGTATTCAATGGAGGAGATGTGTTATAGAGTAAACCCCAAAAGTCAATTGAGTTCAATGGAAGAGCAGTGCAAGCTTGGGGATATTGGTCAAGCTTGACATGACATTTTGGCCCTTCCAGACTATAATAAGCAACCCCACTTGCAATTTCCCAAAATTTCTACTTGACCTTGTATCAGTGAACTGTACTGTCCAGTGTCCTGTACTTTTTCCTATGCAAACTTCTAATTAAAGGGGCTATTCAATCACCAATCAATCAAACAAACCATAGTCTACACAACAATAGCCTATAGGTGCGTGCGAGAGTGTAATAAACCAGTGTCAAATGCGATTAATAAACAGGCGCAATTTGCAGTATCAGTTATTAAAAACAATTTGGAGCTGCAGATTTGAACGGGCTATTAGCCTACCTCTCGGAAACCGTCTACAAACCAATGACTTTTAAAAGGTCATATATTCAACCAAAGAAACGTAACCTGGTTATGAAAGTTGTATGCTTTTTATTTCGGAGTCATGCATTCAATGCACAAATGCACATGATATATAACATTTTAAATGCTTACCTATAACTTTGATTCACTCTCCTCCGACTATCCTCACTCGTCAGGTCTCATGCGTCCTCTCCAGAGTGCTGCAGCTGCTGGATCGTTGAGCGCCACATTGTACCACCTCCACTCATTTGTCTCCTCCCCGTTACAGTCTCCAACAGTGGTGGAAAAAGTACTACTCAAATGTTTTACTAAAGTAAAAGTATCAATATTGCAATGTTGAAATACTCTGTTGTAGGCTAAGTAAAAGTCCGGAATTCATAAAGTAACAGTAAGCCTACTAGTAGTCTACAACAGTATTGGTATTAAAATTTGAAAATTTCTCAAAACAATCTCTACTTTCCATTGAAATGCATTGGCTGAATTAGCTTATCAGCTGGCAAGCAAACTTTGGTTTGGTGTGACCGTGCCCTAACTATAAGAGTATTTCTGCATTGTAGGCCTAGTATTGATACTTTTAGTAAAACATTTGATTAGCCTACTTCTTCCTCCACTGGGTTCCCAGCACAGACCCCCACCCAGCTGGCAAAAATGATGCACATTTAGACCTATATTATAAATACTGCATTCACTGTTCACATCTAAATTTAACCAAATACAATAGTTTGATGGAGTTCTTCGCACCAGTAAGAGTTTGATACTATATAACAGGGGTCTTCAACAGGGGGTCCGCGGAGGTACTGCAGGGGGTCCGCTAAATTATTGCTTAAAAAAAAAAAGATTTCAAAAAATGTTTTTTTTTTTTCCATTTTTCACATTTATGTTAAAAAATAAATCATGATTCTATCCATTTTTAATAGCTTGAATACATGATTACTATGCAATTGACAGATTGTTGATATTATTGACATTTGTTCTCAGTTAATTAATTAATAATCAGCTTTTCATAGACTATCTTCAAATTTCAGTTTAGAAATGTCAAGTATATACTAATAATGTCTACTTTTGTCTTTTAGATGCAAATATTATATTGATATTCAACTTGACACAAGGCAATGCACTTACTTTTTCAACATCCAATTTAGAACCCTACTTTCCCCCTATAACCCCTCAGTTTGGAAACTGCACAAGGGTGACATCTAGGGACATGGAATGCTATAGGCCTACTCTCAGTATTAATTTGTAGTGTACTAAACTAGTGGTTCTCAAATTGGGGCACATGTCGTGTACCCCTGGGGGTACGCAGATAAATACAGTGAGAACGTGGGAAAAGTGAACGATGGAAGAATGAATTGTGCTCAGGATGCTATAATTTCTTTCACTAATTTTCTTATTTGTAATGTTATATTCTTCAAAAGGTGGATTATCGCTCATTCACAGCATCGGGTGGATACCTCATATGCCCAAAACGAAAGTTTGGCAAAATAGATCTATTTTTTTCTACTTATGCCACTATGGTAAAGGAGGGCATTCATTAAAAAAGAAAAAGAAGAAATATAGTTATAGTTTTCTAGTCTAAGCAACATAATTGGATAAAGGAGGTACTTCCAGAAATCAGGAAAAGGGGGTATAGAAGCCAAAAAAGGTTTGATAACCACAGTACAAAACAGCATCTCTATTGTACTAATACGTGAGATATGATACCATATACCACCAGTGGAGACAAAGTAAAAACATGGTAATGATAACGGTATGTATTACAGTGATTTATTTTACAATAAAACAAGACTGCTGGTGGTGTGGTGGAAGATTTAGAGAATGATATTCACTGTGTCTGTGAACCAACAATTTCCTCTCTCTCTCTCTCTCTCTCTCTCTCACACACACAGTCACACCCACAGTCCCACGCAGTTACAAGCAAAGCTGAAAATGGGCCGGAACCAGATAATGCATTGTTTCTTGCCCTATGCAAAGTAATGTCGCTCAAATATACAAACATACAGTACAGTACAAACACTAGGGTCATTGATAAATATCTACAAAGCTTTATAATCTTATGGCCCTAACACATCCTCTCTCTCTCTCTCTTGGACACATACACATACTTGTGCGTTGGCAGAATAATAAGACCTCAAACCCATGCAGATAGAGTTAACTGTCTTCCATGCCCGAGTGCCACGATGTTAAGGTGAACAGGTTCATCAGAAGACCTCTGTATGCATTTAAACCAATATATAATTTTAGAAGACAATGGGAAAGGTTTAAGGACGAATGTCTTCTTTATGCAAGAGCCCTCTTCTCCTTATAAGTGGCCATCATCTTCTTAATCTCAGCTATTGCCTTTCCTGGATTCAGACCCTGAAACAGAGACACGTATGAGAATGAGGAGATGCATTTGATGGGTCAATGTTGGAAAAGTCACTCCATGAATCACAGAATGCCACGTTGCTAGTGTACAAAATCTTCAAGTGCTCTCCGTTGGAGTAGAACTGAGTTGTCAGATAGGAAAAGATGCTTGTGATGACAATATGCAGCACAGGTCTTAAGTGACATGGGATACGTGTCCCGTACCTTCGGGCAGGTCTTAGTGCAGTTCATAATAGTGTGACAGCGGTAGAGGGAGAAAGGATCCTGCAGCTTAGACAAGCGCTCTTCTGTGTATTCATCTCGTGAGTCAATCATCCATCGGTAGGCCTGAAAGAAAGTGGTGATGTAGTCTGAGTTATACTTAGTTATTGGAAAATAGACGTAGACGATCTACAAGCTCATAGCTTGTAGACTTAGTATACTTATTTGGACCCAAGTGCAACTAAGTACAAATCAAGTGTGAACCAACCATTCATTAGCTACATATAATTGCATAATATTTATTTATGAATTGACAATTTGTCAATTTGCATCTGTATGTCCAATCTGGCACATGCACACAGGGGAAACTCATTAAAATACAAACCTGCATTAGAACGGCCGGTCCAAGGTACTTGTCTCCATTCCACCAGTAGCTGGGGCAGCTTGTGCTGCAGCAGGCGCAGAGAATACATTCATATAGGCCGTCCTGCACAGAGAACAACATCCAGTTTAATTTCACATCGTTCTCATCAGAGCTGGAAAACAAATTGCTCGTCTGTGTTTTACTTAAAATCTCCACATGTGCAGTACAAACCAGTTTTTGTCTGTCTTCCACAGTCTGCAAGTACTGCTCCTTCCCTTCGTTCGTCTCGTCTTTCTTCTTCAGATACGGCTCGATGGACTTGTACTGGGCATAGAAGTTGCTCATGTCCTGTGTAAACAAGTTTGTTTATATATCTAATATGCAAACAATGTGTAATTACACCAGAATGTTGTTTCTGCATACATTTTGAATGTCATGCATTTACTATTACACAAAAATCCTGCGTTATGGTACTCACAGGAACCAGATCCTTGACCACATACATGTGTGGCAGGGGATATATCTTTGTTGGCTTGTTGATGTTGGTGTCAATTTTGTTGAGACAGGCCAGCGTATTGCCCCCATTGATATTCATTGCACAAGAACCACAAATACCTGCAATATAAGAATTAGAGAACACATACACTAACTTTTCTGAGACTGAACCATCTCAAGGAACAAACAAGTGTTTTAGGTTACTACATTTATTATTATTATTATTATTATCTATTATTTTAATTATTCAAATGTCCTTCCAGGAAGACAATGGTATCATTCATTTCAGTATGCCAATGCTGAAATGGTTAATGGGAATGCTGACTGTTAACACAGTTGGTGCAACATTTTACCATCTGGATTAGGATTTGTTTGAAAAGTCTAACTGAAAATAGCCTCTGGAGAAATGATGAATGAAATTCAAAAGTCCATGACTTCTACATGATGATGTCAATATTAGCTTTAGAAGCAGATCAGTTTAAAGTGATTTTATCACCTAAATGTCTGAGATTAAAAAGAATATTACAAAATCTTAAAAACTGAGGTATGTATGCTTCAGATGCTGCCAGTAATGTAAAGCCAATTGACTAAAACATGCAAAAATAATGTCCTTTAAGTCTAAGATACAGTTGTTAGTACTAAAGCTCAATGTGTTGTTGAAACTCTAAAAGGTAGTCTCACCTTCTCTACAGGAGCGGCGGAAGGTCAGAGTACCGTCCATTTCATTCTTGATCTTGATAAGAGCATCAAGAATCATGGGGCCACAACTGTTAGAGGGAAGAACACAGCTACTCAGTAAATCCATAGTCAAAACATGAAAAGGTAAAAGTTACATCATGCATCTCTCAGACTATTTTGGCTGTGGTGTATAGCTGTAAATATTATACAATATTATTGTAATATTTATATTTTAAAAGGTCAGGTGCCACATAGATGAATTCTGTTTTATATAACAAATAATTAAATCATAAAGCTAGACAGGAAAAGTCATCACTGTCACTACAAAAGATGGAACGCTTCACTGTAAAATTGTAGATCACAGGATTATACGAATATTAATAATGTAGACAACATCGGTGAACAATGAGTTGGAGCCAGAGTACATGGAATGCCTTAAGGAACAGCACTTGGAAAGTGCAACGGTATCAGTCAGAGCCCTCAGCATTAAATCCACCTGAAGGCTGTTCTCAGATTAGTTTTCCATGTGCTATGATGAGCTATGGTTATCGTTAAATTTCTGGAACAATCACTGGACTATTTTTTGGTTTTGGTATGCTCGTTTTGCTATTAACAGAATAACCAAAGACCAGGTTCTGCTGTTGACACTGTATATAAGATAATCCAACACATTTTGCGAATTTCTTCCATTTCGCCGAAACTTTACGTACGTATTGAGGTCGATGTCATAAGTCTGCATACGGGGCTTGTCTCCTGGAGTGTCTGGATCCCAACGGTACACCTGGAATTTCTTTACTCTGGGCTCTGGCGCTGGAGCTGCTGCTGTTTGGGCATACCTAACCGCCTGACGGCAGAGGAGTAAAAGACGAGACAATATCATTTTCTGTCTATGTTTTTCATACAGGTCACTACAATTCATTCTGCCATTCTAATTAGGTATTGAGTAAGAGTAAGATAACGGACAAGTATTAACTTTTCAATGTATTTACAACGAGCAGTCCACTTTTGTTTTTTGCTTTGAAAATATGAGAAATAGAGAGAAAACTATGGGTTTCAACACTAAACAAGAATCCTAGGCATATTTAAGGAGGAATGGATTGCATCCTTAATTTTAAATAACTAGCAGAGAATTTTAAGAGAAAAAAACAAGGTGCTCTTGAGTCTTAAGTGTGACATACAGTATGCAAATAGAATTCAAGTCCAAGTTGCCTTGTCTCTGCCTGTACGTTTGTTTCAATTTTGTTTACTTTTCTGCGTCCTAAAAATATAACGTTGGTACTTTGGCTGCCATGTGGCGGCCACATTCTTGTCTCTTGAAGACTATTATTTACATGTTTGTTTCAAGCGGAGCTCTAGTCAGGTTTAGGGTCAGTCAGTTTCTCTAGGGTGACTCAAACTCACACCCTGACAAACACTCATGTTACGGGTAGGTATTAAGTTAATGGCCACGATCCTCCCTTTGGAGTGCACTGTTTTAGGCTTTGCTTTTTACCTACACCAGTGGTTCGGGGACCACCTGTGGTCCTATGGGTTCCAGGTCGTCCCCAGCGAAATGATGGAGAGTTGGTAACCAAATGTACCCTTTTAGATCTTTAACTCTTGAGAGTGTAAGGTTTCATTTTAAACTCTCAAGAGTGAAATTGTTGTTAAACATTTGCATTACTTAATTTACAAGAATGTAGAATTGTTATTTTGTTTGCCTGTCATCTCGCCTATGGTACCAGAACAAAATACAGCATGGAATTCAAAATCTTATCCAATGATAACAAGTCTTGCTCTGAGAGTCTAAATCTCATCAATGGTGGTCCGTAGCTAAAATGCCGAATAAATAATGACCCTTGGTATATGAAAAATGTTGAAAACCACTGACCAACACCCTCGTGAGACACATGGAAAACAAAATACAAGACTTCCTGGATAGAGTGTAGCCTATGAAGGGTGCATCTGAGGACATATCTTGGCTGTGAGTCTGTGACTGTAGTAGCATTAACGTTATCTCTACCCAGGTGACGGTGTGTAAAACCATACAACGGTAGATAACGTTAATTGGAACCATAACTTAGCATTATGTTATGTAATGTTAGTAACAACATAAAAATTACTTCATATTAAGTCAATGTAAACACCTAATATGTTTATACTTTACAACTACAGTTTCTAGACGTCTGTAACTAGCCATAGCCCTCCCTTCCTCATCTATGTTTGTTATAATAACACCCATATACTATAATTATAACACACAATCACATGGACAGATGATTTTACAATGTGTGTTATGCACGTGAATGCCATCATACCACCAATGCGACGGGGGAACGAAACGCCAAAACACCACAGCGACTCAAGGACGACAGAGCAGTAGCCGACATGTTGGCAGGTCTGACCTCAGAGTTTCCAGCAGCAGCTAAAGCTTAGCTCACCGCTCACGTCACCGCCAGGGTTGGGTACGAAGCCTCCTGTTTTTCCCACTCTGAATCAAACAGTGTGATCCGGTCTAAAGCCCGCCTACTGGTATCCGGTAGGTTCTACGCACACACACATGCACGTTATCGTTTCCGTATCCGCTCTAGAGCCAGACCGGATCTGCCTGTTAAAAGCAAATTGGATCTTGACGCGATTGTGCAACCTGATCCCAACCTGCACTGCGACTGCGCCACCAGTCGGAGGGTACGCACGTTTAATTATCGCGGCGTGTCCCGGTTACACCATAACAAACCGCCCGAGAGAAAAAAGATCCGTTTGTATTTCATTCCAAACCTAGTGATTAAATCGCCCTTCTTTTATTTGACGCTTTTTATATCGTCAATATTGTTTACTTATAATACAAACTGAAATACAAGGACATTAGGACAAGCAAATCCAACAAACTCAGTGCACCTGTGTGTGCATTGATACATTGAACTCACCCAGTCCTCACCCACCACCACCAGTGACATCCCCACGCAGATGGAGCTGTAGTTTAAGGTCACCTAATGTGCTAAGTGTTAATTAAAGTAGTCTATAAGTATAAACAACATTGGCCGAATAGAAAATGGTGTTTCTGACATCATCATGCTGGATCCGAAGCCGTGGACCCGACAGATACTGGAAGGTTCAAGAGCTTCTCAAGCATGCACGGGTAAGAGGCTAATGTTAGCTAGTTGTGACAGCCAGGTTTATCTTTGTTGCATCTTGTCTACTCTACAGTTACAGAAGAGTACATTTAATTTTTGTTCTGGTATGAATTGTAATTTAGCCTGAACACATTACTAAACATCTGTGATGATGTCTTTGAAATGAGTGCAAATTGCAATAGATTGTGTTTTGTTTTGTCTTTGGAGATGCCCTTTGACCACGTGAAAAGGATGTCTCACTGTCTTAGCTAATCTAATATCAAATGATGGTGATGATGACAATGTGAGTCATTGTTCTCTTGGTTATATCAACAGCATTTCAGGGGCAGAAAGAATCGCTGCTACAGGTTGGCTGTGAAAGCCGTACGAAGGGCCTTTGTCTACGCCACCAAAGCTAGGCAGCAGAAGAAACGTAACATGCGATCGGTGAGTATCTCTTATAAATCACTTAACATGTTTTGTATAGACGTAGCGCCGCTGGTGTAGTGGTATCATGCAAGATTTCCATTCTTGCGACCCGGGTTCGATTCCCGGTCGGCGCACTTATTTTCTTCATGAATTGAGTGAAAAAAGGACCCCAAAATAGTGCTTACTTGAGTTTAAATCCTATTAGTAGACCTTGTATCTGAACTGTACTATACTGTGTGCTTTTCCTATGTGAACAGCTAATAAAGTAATCAATCAATCAATCAAACTCTCACAGATGGCTTTAGTTATTAGCCTTTTTAAAGGACCCCAATTTGATTATGCAGGCCCCCACTTGATACAGTTTATTTATATCTCAGAGTGTACAAATGGAAAGTTGACCGGTAAAGGTCCACTTGGTCCCTATAACTATCATAATAATTTATCTAAGGACTCCCTGGACCTCCCTCACAGTCCCAGTGGGCATTATTGAGAACCTAAACTAAAGCTAACTTCATTATGTCAAGATGATTCATTGTTGCTTTATAATAATACAATCAAGATCATTGGATGCTGCACATCTCAGTAGGAATACACAGGAACGAAGCCATAGGCTTTCTTGTTATCCTTTTAGAATGCTTTTGTATGAATCTGTGCCCCTGTTTTTTTTTTATTCAATAAAAAAAATAAAGATGTTCCACTGCTCAGCTCAGCCCTTTCCTCTGATCCACAGCCTACCGTTAGCAAAATTGACATGTCTGCCTAATTCTACTCTCCTAACACAGCTGCTTCATTGTGCCTTATGGCCTTCGTAATCCTATAAGGCAGGGTGAATCAGCAAAAAAAAAAATCTCAGTCGACTAGCTGACTTGGCAGGTAGTGACTTTTAATTTCTAATTTTCTGAAAACTTTAGAAATATGACAATTATTTGCTTAAGTAGGCTCCTGAATTTCCTATGACTAAACAAAAATGTCCAAACAACACGTTGTGAAGTTGTGCCACTACATTTTCTTAGTATAGAGAATAAGAATCCAATTATTAATTATGTCATTTTAAATCTCAATAGATGTGAATGTAGCCGGTTGCTTCTAATGATCTATGCTATGGTTTTCATTGTTTGTTCCTTTTTTTCTGTGGTGTGTTTTTTAAGCTGTGGATTACCCGCATCGCAGCAGCATCACGAGAGCATGGTATGAAGTACCCTGCCCTTATGCACAACATGATAAAGGTTTGTAGACTTGCATGACTCTACTATTCATCCTACCATTCATTCATAACACAAGAAGGAGATCATTTGACCTCAGCTCGTTCCCCCCAAAATTCTGTTCAAAAATATGGGTAAAAATTCTACTATGCTGTCACCAAAATGTGGAATGACTTAGCAAAAGACATAGACAGAAACAGAGCTTCTCAACTCCCTGTCCAAACTAATCAAAATAATTCCTGTCCTCAAAATACATAGTTTAACTCCTTGAACGCTTGATCTATCTTTTTAAACTGTATTGATGGGCCTGCACAATTAAGAATTTCACCCATATTACTTGTGATGTGACAATAAAGTTTGAATCTGATTCTGACCTTAATAGTAGAATCCTCTGCCCCCACCCCTGAGCTTTATTCCAATATGTTTTGTATTATATGTATTACTGATTAATTGAGTATGATGGATCACAATGGAAACAATCCCCTGGGGCTTGCTTCTTGTGTTATCAGCATAACCTTTGACTGTACTACCTGTACTGTTAATAATCGTTTTACTACAAGTAATCAATCAATCGATCAATCCACTGTGTCTTTTCCCCTTTACAATACTGATCATTATCGCCAATACTGTTTTGTGGTAGCTCAATTTTCTTAGTTGGTGCTTTTTGAGATCATCTGCCTGCAATTTTGTGTTTTTCCCATACAGACGGGTGTTCAACTCAATCGGCGTGTTCTTAGTGATCTTGCCGTCACCGAACCTCGGTCATTTCTCGCTCTGACGAAGCTGGCACAAGCAAGACGAGAGGAGGGATTCCGTGCGGCATTGGGCGATGGCTCAGAACCTGCTGGTGTCTTCTCTCGTGTTGTTCATCATCAGTAACAAGCCTGCCTTTGATGTGTGGACCTCCTATTGCTATGTTGTGTAGAGAGTGCTGCTCCTGGGTTCTGGATTATGTACATGCAATGGTTAAGCAGACTGCATAATAGGGCTGCACTATTTAATTAATGATTAATTAGTGATTGTATGTTTCACAATTATGTAATTGTGAAAGTTGGCAATTCATTCAAACACTGTATTTGGTCAAATGTTTGTTTTCACCTATAATCGTGATTGCAATATGCAAAATAATATCAATTATCACTTTATCCATAATCGTGCAGCCCTACTACTGCATATCTACTACAGTTGTTTCCTATGTCGATTTTAAAAGCAGCGGCTAGATTCAGTATTTATTTAACATTCTGGCTCATCGTCAAATGGCCTTCCAATATATTTGTGAACAAGATGTCACAAATTTATTTTCACAGCCATTAAAACAGCAGGGGAAGCCATGCACGGCATCAGCCTGCCCATAGGGAACAGCTTATGGGTTCAGTGTCTTCCTTATTAAGGACACTTTGACACTGACCCAGGCCAGGGGAAGCCATGGATCTTACTGGGAACCTCCGGTTTCCCCAAGCAGCCACTCTACCTCCGGCAGAGCCACTGCTACAACTCCTTTGATTTGTGAATGTGATTATGAATAGCGATGATCTTAATGATCTCTTCCAAATACATTTGATAATCAGTCACAAACCAACTTAACTATGACATGTCCCTGATGTAAGGCAGCCAGATTATGTTGACCATAAAACCCTTTGCCTCTGTACATTATGTGTATTTTACCAATTCTTCTGGTAAACGTGTATGTAAAAATGTCATTGTTGATTAAAGATTTTGTTATTCACGGCCATTGCCCTAATTTCTTATGTAATGTCATGATGTTTACTTGATTAGTGAGTAGGGTGTGCATTAGTTTCTTACGTCATCCTCTTCGTCCCTAGTGGGACATAAGGCAGTCTTTAAAGTTCAAGAAGATATTATATATTATATATTGGTATGCTCCCGGAGTTACGGACTACTGAGAGGTCAATATTTATTCATTAAAGTCTGTGAAGCTACCGAGAGAAGGAAATTAGCTGGTTGTGGAATTCAATTAAATTCAAAGGAGCTTTATTTGCACGAGAAAACATGTTTGTTTACATTGCCAAAGCAAGTGTCAAAATATTCATTATTGTGGCATTATTTATATTTTTTATGGCATTGGTGCCAACTGCCAATAAGAATGATTAAACCTTGGAAAAATTACCTCCACGGCCACCGTATGATTTGCATGGGCGGAGTCACACAATAACCTCCGCTGGAGATAGCCAATGAGAAAGTGTCGTATTTGTCGCTAGCCAATCATATGGGCCGTTATTCAGAACACAGTGTTTCGTCATAGTCTCGTGCGCTTGCGTAGACACTTGCAGCAAGCATGACAGCTGCACGCGTGTGGAGGAAGTGAGAGGTGACAGATCTGTGCACCGGCGGATCCATTTACAGTACAGTAGCGCTTCATTCATTGTCACTTGTCTGACACCGCAATGTCCTGGCTGTTCGGACTCAATAGAGGTCAGCCCGAGCCTCCGCCCGGCCTCCCGGAGCCCCCGCCACCTCCTCCCGAATCTAGCGGCGGCGGCGGCGGCGGTGGAGGAGGAGGAGATAAACCCAAGGACAAATGGAGCAACTTCGATCCGACGGGACTGGAGCGAGCGGCCCGGGCAGCCAAGGACCTGGACCAGTCTCGTAAGTCATCGAGGGAAAATAGGCTACTAAATACTTCTTTAACAATGAGTCTTAAACTGTTTTTTAGCAGCATGACTCTTGTGCAAGAGATCACGACTGTACAGTAGCAAAAGATGCAGGCAAGAGCACCATGCAGATTGATGCTGATGCAACCTCCATCGTAGAGGGTTGAACTCATTCAACCATTCTAGGTCATTCTAGGCGAAGAGTCCAAAGGTCACAAGCAAACTTGCCTCATGCTCATCCCACTTACCTCCAGTTCCTCAATGAATTGAGTAGGCCTACCAAAGGAGCCCAATGTAAACAAGCCATAGTGCTTTCTTGAGTTTAAATCCTATTATTAGACCTTGTATCTGAACTGTACTGTGCTTTTAAATTAATTGTCATTAAATCAAAATCCATCAATCCATTAGGCACACTCATTTTGTAATGAATGATCATCACACTAATCACTTGATTATCAATCATGATTGATCTGCTGTATATGTAACCCAAAGTTAAGTAACACTGGATCCCTATTATAGTAATAGTGTAAAGTCGTCTGTGTGTTGGACTAGAGCAGAGGTCTTCAACAGGGGGTCCGGGATCCCTAGGCCCAGGGGTCCTCAGAGTTAATATAGGTGGTCCCTCCAAATCTTTATCTGATCATGTTTGATCACTTGAACCCTAGCATCCCTATTCTTAGTGGAATATTAGCCAAAAAATAGCCGATCTTCAAGCTCACAACGCCTTGGCTATCGGCTATTTTTTGACTAGTAGGCATTGACAGCTCAAGTGGTTAAATATATGAAAATACACATTAACCCAACCTACACAGATGATAGTGCTGTCAAGTCTAAACTGTATAAGAAATAATCCATGCACATTTTTTATCTGCAACACAATTTTATATGATATGTAGTGGGGGTCCCTGCTTCATCTCTCTCAGAGCTAAGGGATCCTTGGCCTGAAAACGTTGAATTCCCCTGGGCCTGGACTAGAACCCTATGTTTGTCTCTGAACTTCAGGTCATGCCAAAGAGGCGTTGGACCTGGCTCGCATGCAGGAGCAGAGTGTTCAGATGGAACACCAGACCAAAATCAAGGTACTGTCAAAGTTTTCTCAACAGATTCATAGGCTGATGTATCTTTTCTGTAGTGCTGGAGCTGACCGCATACACCAATTTACAACATTAGGCTCTATACTTATACACACCCAGTAGCCTTACATTAAGACACCTCCTGCCGAGACTTCTGCATTGTGACGTTGGGGCGACGGGTCTTACTGTCTTTGTGATACACTCCTGCTGCATGCTCGGCATTTGTGCATGTGTCGAGTCGCTAGAGACTATTTGCCGAGCATGCAGCAGGAGTGTATCACAAATTCGGTAAGACCCTCCTGCCTTCGCCCCTACGTCACAATGCAGAAGTCTCGGCAGGAGGTGTCTTAATGTAAGGCTACACACCCAGCATAAAACGGGGCACAGCATAAGTGCCGTTGCTATACTGTAGTTTACAACCTACTCTACAGTTTTTTCATGCCCAGCATCCACATTGTGTAAGTAGCAAATCAGTACTTGGGTACTTGGTCTAATCTGCGCGCCCATGGGTGTGTTGGTCTTGAGGAGTGGTTGGGCACATTGTTGGTGCTTTTCTATCTAGATTGAGCAGAATGTGATTGCGCCATAGACCAACAATAACCTGGTCTAGTCCTGGCACAGCATTTTCCTGCAAAGAAAAAGGGAATGTCCGCACACGATAAACTGCTCTCGCGTCTTTTTTTATTTATTTAACCAAACATAGTGAACAATGTTTATCCTGTGTAGGGTTTCCCTTTTTCTTCACTTAATCATTTTTGGGTCCAGCAGTGTTAAAAAAAAACCTTTTTCACAATATTTCCTGCTAATTAAATGGTGAATAAAAGACTCATCGTCTGTCTTTGGTGCTGAGCAAAACTGCAAGAGCAGCAAAATCATACAGAAATGCAACTCACTTGATATGCTCCAGTCCAGAACTTTAATAAACAGCAGGCAAACAAACGGCTAAACTGAAGAAGACCGCAAGGTTGAAACGTTGTTTGACTGTTTATTAAGGTTTTGGAACATGTAAAGTGAGTTGCGAACCCTTCCTTCTTAGAATTAGACAACGCATACTTGGGCAGGTTCAAATGCATGTGTACTCTCTGCTTGCAATCAATATGCATCTGAAAATTTACAGGGCGTCATGTTCAACACATCACTTATATTCAGCATGGCATTGCTGTAGTATTTGTGTTAAACAGATTTTTGGCGTTCCTTCCTTGTGATGTTATTTCTGTTCATTTCTCTGTTGTTTGTGTTCCTTTTGTCATGGTGCTAGGAGTATGAGGCTGCAGTTGAACAGCTCAAAGGAGACCAGCTCCGCATTCAGGGAGAGGAGAAGAGGAAAACTGTGAACGAGGAGACCAAACAGCATCAAGCAGTGAGAATTAGATCATCACAAGGGTCTTTATTTCAGTGATAAGATCTTTTTAGCCCCCCGACTAATTGTTTTGAAGAAAAAGAATGTGACCATGTTTAGGGCTGGGTGATATGACAAAAAAAAGTCTATATTTGAAACTTTTGCCTCGATTATTTGAACAAAATTAAATAATAATAAAAATGAGCAAGATTAAATTGGGTTATTGAAATAACGGTTTTGATATATTTTCAGTTAATTGCCCAGCCCCATCTATGGCCCAGCATCGAACTAGAATGATGAGTTCTGTTAGTCCAGCAGGGGGTGCTACAGTATATTGTGGTCAGTATGGTTAACTGTCTTTTCTGGCCTATCACAGAGAGCTCAGTACCAAGACAGACTTGCCAGACAGAGGTATGAGGACCAACTGAGACAACAGGTTAGGCCATATCCATTATATTAAATTCAAATTCGTTTTTGCCCTGGTGGTAATTCAAATCTGATTGGGATTGGGATTTTGTTCTCTTGCAGCAAGCCATAAATGAGGAGAACCTTCGCAAACAAGAAGAGTCGGTGCATAAACAGGAGGCCATGAGGAAAGGTATTGCTTTGCTCTGTAAAGCAAATAACACAGTTGTGTGAAAACTACAGATTAACACTCTAGAGCAGTTGTTTTCAAAATTGGGGTCCAGGGACCCCCATGTGTCTTTAGTTTGAGGGTTCTCCAGATGGTCCCTAGCAGAATTAGTTAAATAGCATCAAAAATCGCGTAACCACTCTAACCCTATTTTATTCTTGGGCTATTCAAAAAAAGCAAATCGACAAGTTTACAACACGCCATGTGACGTGTAGATCTTGTAGATCTGCTATTTTCTAAAAACAAAATACAAAAATAAATTTAAAAATGTATTCCAAAAAACACTCGTAAGCCGTCCCAGTCAGAAAATCTTTTCAGATGGGGGTGGGGGCACAGCCTAACACATACATTTGGGGGTCCTTGACATGAAAATGTTTGAGCCACCGCTCTAGAGGGGTGTTTCTTCATCCACGTGTCTTGTTGTGCTGGTGTCTCTAGCAACGATAGAGCATGAGATGGGTCTGCGGCACAAGAACGAGCTTCTACGCATCGAGGCGGAGTCTAAAGCGCGCGCCCACGTGGAGAGAGAGAACGCTGACCTGATCCGTGAACAGATCCGTCTGAAGGCAGCGGAACACAGGCAGACTGTTCTGGAGTCCATAAAGTAAGAAATGCACTGACATATCGCTGCTATTGTCGGGTGTTGTATAGGGATGGGACGATAATCGATATTATCGCGATTAAAAAGAACTCGCGATAATTGTATCGTGGAGATTTAATTTCACCTTTCAATTCAATTCACCTTTTATTTGCAGAGCTGCATATCCGGTACCACTTAAAACCTCTATAATTGGTAATAGGCACTTATAATATATGTACTTGATACAGTCTTTTTTTCACTCTCTACCAAATTGCAACGCGTTGTGAGCTTGTAGATCGGCAATTTTTTGGAAAATATTCCGCTCCAGGATAATGGATATTTTGATTATCGCGATAATATAGTAAATCACGATTTCTTTAGTCACAATAATCGTGATATGACATTTTCATATCGTCCCATCCCTAGTGTTGTACAAGGTGTACAGTATGTCTAACAACATTTTTGTGTTACCAAAGATGATCCAATGTATCATTTAGTCATCATAAGCTCTTGCTAATACTTGTCATTGGTTCACTATTTATAAAACCCACAGACAGACTTAACCATTTTTCACTTTTAAAAAAGTCTTCAAAAGTAGCAAAAATAGGAGATCTTCAAGCTCACGCGTGTGACACTGTTGTACGATGAAGTTTAATATTCATTTACAAAAAACTAAAATAAAAATATGGAGATGCTGCTCAACAACGATACGTACTATCTGATAGTATGGTGTGAGGACTGATGGACAGAATAGAAATCTCCCTTGGTAACCCAATAGCGTCTTAGTCTAGCACATCTTCTTATTTTGATATAAATTACTACATTTACATAATGTAATAATTGCATATCAAAGTAAACAATAAAATGCAAGAAGAATAGTAAGGACTTTCAATGGAACAATAATTTTGAGAAAACGGGACCCGGTTGTAACTACACCACATGTTCTTTTAGGACTGCCGGCACTGTGTTCGGAGAAGGCTTTCGGGCCTTTGTGTCAGACTGGGACAAAATCACAGCTACGGTGAGACATCTCCACGATGACTTTGTTTGTGAACCATCTGATTTATCCTACAGGAAAGAAAAATATGTTACTCTTCAAGTTCATTTTCCACTAGTTCACACTGGGTAATCACTGTCTGCAGTAAAAGAGAAACATAGATTAAAATCTTTCCTTTAAGTTGACTGGAGAAAGTCTGCTAATACCACTATCAAGAAAACCATTTCTGGGCTTTGTAGAAGGCATATTCTCCTGTACAGTTATAGAGTTTAAAGTAATTCTGTGTAATGTTTTCAATTAAACAAAGGATATGTTTTATATAATCTTTCACTGGTATATCTTTCCACAATAACCATTCCACATAATGTTTTTTTCTTTTTTTCTCTAAACACTATTACATTTTATATATTTTTATTCAATTTGACTCATGCCAAAATATATTGGTATATATTTTTTTTTTTACTGTTTCTAAACACTGTTTCTGATGACTTGCTGTTGCTTTCCAAAATGTCCTCGAGCATTCCTTTTTCAGCGTCCCTTTAATAGACAAACGCTCAAATGTCGACGGAGGTACGAGGGTTGTTGCTAAAATTAATGTTATTCACAGTATGACTTTAAATGATTGAATTAGTATTGTCTTTTGTAATACTTGACAATACTGTATTGATTGAATGCTGTGCAAATCTTCCCTCCTGTCACCAGGTAGCAGGACTTACCCTGTTAGCGGTGGGAGTGTATACAGCCCGCAATGCAACGGGAGTGGCCGGCCGCTACATTGAGGCCCGCCTTGGGAAGCCGTCATTGGTCAGAGAGACCTCCCGCCTCACCGTTGCAGAGGCAATCAAGCATCCCATCAAGGTAGCACGTTTAGGAATAGTTTTTGGTTCCTTATTAGCAGTTTTTCTTTTTTTTTTCTTTTTTGCATTGAACACAACCACTTATAACCTAACCATAGATGACCGGGATCCCCAATGGCTCAATACTTGATTCACTCCTTTTTTCCCTCTACACCAAATCCGCTTGCCAAAATTAAACAATCTACAAACTGAGCTTGTAAATCTGCTGTTTTTGCCGATTGCTCGCTCCCAGAATAGGGACGCTGGGGTTCATGTGGTCAAGCCATACTGTATGGTTTTGTTCATCTTTATGTGATTACTTAAAGATCCACTGCCATATAATGTAGACCTATTACCCAGTTTTGGATGGAGAAAAACACATTCACATTAGTCACATCATCAGACCTAGACAAGTAATGTTGACGTCACTCCATAGACAAGTGACGCTGCCTCGTTGACAGACATCTCTTCCGTCTCTCTACCTTCACCTCTTAGGTGGCCAAACGGCTGAAGAGCAAACCTCAGGATGCCCTTGAAGGAGTTGTGCTCAGTGTAAGTGCCTGTACTTCAAGCTGGTGAGACTTTATGTACCACACAAAGGGCAGATGTGACAAAGATGTGTATTTATTTTTCATAGTTATAACCACAAAATAATTATATTATTTTCTGGTCACTCAGCCGTCCCTGGAAGAGCGTGTGCGTGACATTGCCATAGCAACTAGAAACACAAGACAGAACCGTGGCCTTTACAGAAACATTCTCATGTACGGACCTCCTGGCACTGGAAAAACTCTCTTTGCTAAGGTAAATGCAAGGTTACAAAAGATGAAAGATGCACACACATGATCACGTGCATATGTTTGTGGTTGTATACAGTTATATGACAGCTTTACACTACTGTGGGCTACTTTACTTTTCCTTGTTTTGAGCAGAAACTGGCAATGCATTCTGGAATGGATTACGCAATTATGACGGGTGGTGATGTGGCGCCTATGGGTCGTGACGGTGTGACTGCAATGCACAAAGTTTTTGACTGGGCTAATACAAGTCGCCGCGGGTAAGTAATTATACAGAACAAACGCTTTCATCATGGTAGGCAAATTGATCCACTGAAGCCTGATTTATAATTTGTAATACGACAAACGTGTTTGAACATGCAGAGCTGCTACGACAGACTATTTAAGCATAAAGACCAAGTTACAGATATAGGCCTAGGTCTTTTGAGAATGTTCGTCTATAATAACATAACCAAAATAGGGAGGCTAGGGTTAATGTGGTTTTAAATGGAGCCTCAGGTTACAGTATATGCCCGAATATTAAAGAACAAAAGATTGCCCATCGTAATACTGACAATGTAGTAATAATAATAAATTGTCTCTCTTTTCTGTTCTAGTCTGCTGCTGTTTGTTGATGAGGCTGATGCATTCCTTCGCAAGAGAGCCACTGTGAGTCTGTGTTTTGTACATTTCTAGGAGCATTATCTTTATGCCACGTATTGGCGCTCCCAAAACACGTTTTCCCCTTGTTTTATATCTCTTTGATTTGTATTCTGTGTCCTTGCTTTAGGAGAAGATCAGTGAAGACCTCCGAGCCACGCTGAATGCTTTCCTGTATCGCACTGGAGAACAGAGCAACAAGTACTTCAATTTATTCACATCATACTGTCTGACTCAATATGAACCTCATATATGTATCCCCCAGGACACTATAACACACAATTTGACTCTGAAGAGTGTACAAATGGAACCAAAACAACACTGACCCTGGAACCACTTTAGCCTTAATACTGTATTTGTGTGGTAAATTGCTCCTCTCATTCCTCTCCCCTTGCCATCTGTATGTTGTCTGTAGGTTGATGATGGTTCTGTATGTTGTCTGTAGGTTCATGATGGTTCTGTATGTTGTCTGTAGGTTCATGATGGTTCTGTATGTTGTCTGTAGGTTCATGATGGTTCTGTATGTTGTCTGTAGGTTCATGATGGTTCTGTATGTTGTCTGTAGGTTGATGATGGTTCTGTATGTTGTCTGTAGGTTCATGATGGTTCTGTATGTTGTCTGTAGGTTCATGATGGTTCTGTATGTTGTCTGTAGGTTCATGATGGTTCTGTATGTTGTCTGTAGGTTCATGATGGTTCTGTATGTTGTCTGTAGGTTCATGATGGTTCTTGCCAGCAACCAACCAGAGCAGTTTGACTGGGCCATAAATGACCGCATAGATGAAATCGTGAACTTTGCTCTACCGGGTCCTGAGGAGAGGGAGCGGCTGGTGCGACTGTACTTTGACAAATACGTGCTAGAGCCGGCCACCGGAGGGAGGCAGTGAGTACTTACACTTGCACAGCAACACACAGGTGTTTTAAATGTGCTCTTAACCAAGCCACTGCTCATCCAGATGGAACCATGACTTTAGTTCCACGTGTGCACACATATTTTACACTCTTGTAAATATTATTCACTCCTGTAAATGTGTATACTGTATGTTCAAGACAGACATACAGACAGACAGACAGACAGACAGACAGACAGACAGACAGACAGAGACACACACACACACACACACACCGTATCTAACCTCCCACATATACACTGTAACACTTTCAGTGTTAATTTATACCTCGAGTCCTTTTTGAGTGTACAAAATTAGTCAGGTTTTACTATAAAGATTTTGTATGCAGAGATATAATGGCGTCCTTTTTAGTAGTGTGTGAGATGATCATTAGCATAGTGCTTTGTAGATACAGGCTCTTTGAGGTGGTGGCTCAGAAACAGCCTGTTGTGAAAATGGAGCCCAGCCAGTCATGCTGAGGCATTAATTACAAAGCAGTCTTAGGGGTCTTGGCAGCTGAGTGGTGGGTGGCATGTGACACACACACAAACACACCCACAAGATTCAAACAATCTTTGAGGAAACTGTAATTAGGAAAGCTAAGAAAATAATTGCCAACCCCTCCCATGTCCTGTATTCAGAATACGAAATGCTACCTTCTGGCAGATGTTGTAGCGTCCCAGTGAAAAATAAGAAGACTGAATAGATACAAATACTCATTTATTCCCATATCTGTTACTCTGTTAAACTCAGGCTGTTGGTGGGGTATGGTGACTCTATAATGTAGTGTAATGTAATGTAATGTGCACTTAGACTGTATGTCTGCACTGTGTGTTTTGCACTATTCTTTTTAATTTTCTTTATTTCTGTTTTCTTGTATGTTATGTACAGTAGCAGCCTGTACTGGGTCCCTCGGGACCCAATAAAATAATCTTGAATCTTGAAGTCTAGACTAGAGGGTTTAAGTGTTTAATATTTTTGGGAGGGAATCTTAATATTTTTCATCCTCTTTCCGCAGGAGGATGAAGCTTACCCAGTTTGATTATGGTAAGAAGTGCTCTGAGATTGCAGCACACACAGAGGGAATGTCAGGCAGAGAGATCTCCAAACTGGGTGTGGCCTGGCAGGTGTGTATGTTAATTACAAATGGTTATTAAGAGTTTACAAATATATACAGTGTATATATCTTTTTATCCACAAATATAGATATATTTTTAAAGCAGATCTACAAGCTTACATGCCACAACACAACACATGAGTTTGTAGATTTGTTATTTTTTGTATCTGCTATGTTTGCCATGATACTGTTGACAAAGTGTGAGATAAAACTTTGTTTTCCGGTTCTGGTTAAAAACGATCACAGGCTAAGAGCATAGCAGGCTGGATGAGTCTAACGTTATAGTACTCTGTGATGTAAGCAGTACAGTGCTTTAAACCAGCTAATTGCTGTGCTTACATGCAGCTAATGAAATTACTAACGGGTGGTTACATATAATGTGTGTGTGACTGTGCAAGCTTTGACCAATGGCAACACCCATAGTTCTGGGCACACCTAAATCTATCATAACCATTATTCATTTTATTAGCTTTAGCAGCGTTGCTTAACTAGCCTGCCCTGCAGTAGTTTTTTACTTGAACTGGGAAATAAAGCTACAAAATCAGCCTAGGGTTTCATGCCCCTTTAAGTGATTAAATAACACTGCATCTATCCAAGTGTTCTCATTCACCCATTTAGAACGGGTACATATTATTGTGTATTATTATTTTATGCTTTAACTATTGAAAAATAGCAGATTTACAAGCTCACAGCGCGGCACCTAGTGCCGCGCTGCGAGCTTGTAGTTCTGCTATTTTTGAAAAATCGTGAAAATTAGAATTTTGACCCGATTCTATAAGTGTCTTTTGAATCCTTCTGAGGTTTTTTGAAAAACATATGCTTCTATGTCTATGTCAGCAATCTGGCCAGCCATCGTCAAAGAAAAGGTCCTTTTCACTTAACTGGAGCTCAGTTGGTCTGTTCTTGAGAGACTACTGTGTCAGTGGTTCTCAAACGTTTTCATGTGAAGGACCGCCAAACTGATATTTATTTGGCCACGGACCCCCATCTCAAAATATCTAGTTCCAGGGACCACCCAGAAGGAAAATTTGAGTTACAAACGTTCGCTTTGAAAATACATATATTCAAAGATTTGCACACATTTTCACGACTTTTTCAAAAATAGCTCGCAGCGCGCTCGCAGCGCGGCACTCGGTGCCGCGCTGTGAGCTTGTAGATCTTGCTATTTTTCAATTGCTAAAGCATTCAATAATCCTAACCCTAAATGGGTTAAGTAATGTAACGTTGTGGACGCCGGTGTTTCATGCTTCCCCAGGCTGCAGCGTATTCCTCTCAAGACGGGGTCCTAACAGAGGCTATGATTGATGCTCGTGTTGAGGACGCTGTTAAGCAGCATCTTCAGAAGATGGACTGGCTGCATGCAGAGGGAAGTGACGAGGGCAAGAGCGCCTCTCCACCTCTCCAATCTGGACCGCCAGGCATCGCTGTCAAAATGGGCTTCGACTCTTAGTCTGCGCCTAGCGGTCACAGAGATCTGCGATGCAGGATCGAAAGATCACGCAGAGTTTAGGTGATCTTGCTGCCAAGGCTCCTTGTGAGGGTGGGACTGAAGAGAGCCAAACGTGTTCCTTCTCCTCCTAAGGATGCAATTCCAGTTTGAGATTTGAGATTAAATGCTCAAATCTCAAAATGCTGGTGACCAGGGTATTAGCCCTATTCACGGCCCGCCCACTCAGCATCCCCCTGGTGCTGAAGTCACGTTTTGAAGGGTAAAACCCTGCTAAAAGCCCATAGAGTTAACACAGAAATCGCAAATTTAATGCAATTTCCGAATAGTAAAGTATAAAATACGGCTAGCATGATCAAGAACACAAGATAGTAAATGGCACAAAGCATTATAATTTACTTTACCGTTCGAAATAATGATTTGTTGGCTTTAATAATGATTTGTTGGCTTTAAGTCCAGCTATTTCTGTATTAATTTCCCCTTCTAAACTGACGTCAGCACCAGGAAGTTGATGAGAAATTTGCTGAGTGGGCGGGCCGTGAATAGGGCTAATTGGAGTGTCAAATGTTTAGAACGTGGTAGCAAGGCTGCTAGCAACAGCAATACAATATACACAAGATAATACAGGACTCTGGTGAATGAAAAAAAAATAGAAACACGTTTTAAAAGTACAGGCCAAACCTAACCTTGAGCAAAACAAACCTCAGCCACAATGGGGGACTGGTAGTCTTACTGTACGTGGTCTTACTTTGTATGTCTGTCTCCCGCCTACTGTATGTGACACAAGATAGGAGACAGTTCATGTTAACACCTTCTGTCATTTGTTATGCCTGAACAAATTCTAAAATATTGCATAATATGTAAAGATTGTAAAAGTTTACTTTACATTGAAACCATGTGTCTGTAAGTATATTGATGTTGTGCACAGTGAGAGTTCTGTTCAAATTATTAAGGTGACTGTTTTTATATAAAAAGTATTAATGTACCCATGTTTCTTACAAAGACTTATTTTGTAAATCATGTTATCACATGAGACGACCCAATTTATCTTTGAAAGCTTTCACTTAAACTAAAATATGAAATGTCTCATTATTTATGCTTGCACAACAACAAATGTCCTAATAATGGTCATTTATTTTGAGCCCCAACTGTCGGTACTATAGGTCAGACCCTAGGAAGTCTTAACCTATGCTTAAAGGAGTAGTTCACCACTTTTCAACCTGTCTTCATATAATAGGTCCTCACTAATGTTCATGATAAAATATCACAATTCTTTTCTACTCGGTCCAAGTCTCCTATGAGAGCTGTGGGAAGTTCAGAATCCATCGTCTTGTGACATCATCATTTTCCAAAAAAGAAATTTAATCAATATTTTTGAAAAAAATATTTAGATTTTTATTATTGTGAGAACAATGGCTTCCACTTTAAAATTGCAACTTTTCAGGAATAGAAAGCCTGCAGTTTATATAAGCTGGATTGGCAATCGATGATGTCACAAGACGATGGGTTTCTGACCTGCCCACTGCCCTCTGAGAAAAAAAGAAAAAAAGAAAAAGCTTTTTTTGAGTGAGTACCAATTATATGAACAGGTTGAAAAGTGGTGGAGTTCCCCTTTAAGGTGGAGGAAAGATTGGTTCACAGAGACTTGACATGTACAATAATGCTCAGTGTTTGAATCCAGTATCAAGCTTTATTTAAATAAATGATTTAAAATGCAAAGACCGACAGGTTAATTAGGGCAGTGGTTCTCAACCTTTTCAGGCCGTGACCCCCAAAATAATCATATTTTAACTGGGGACCCCCCACCCTGATGAGTACTAAGAGTCAAGGCATTACATTTTGTATAACACGGTTCTATTGTGAAAATAGCTGATCTACATGCTCACAATGCCTCGCGTTGTGTGAGGCGTTGTGAGCATGTAGATCGTCTATTTTCACAATTTCTGCCTCTAATATTTGACAATTTGTTTAATTTGTCATTTTAGAGGTATTAGAAATTCCTTAAATTGTCACTTTCATGTGCAGATACCCTCTATACACTTAAACTGTTTACTGTTGAGAGAGAAAACAATGTTGTACATTAAGTTAATCATCTGGGGACCCCCCAAATAATTTGGGGGTCCCGACTCACAGGTTGAGAACCACTGAATTAGGGCATCACAGTGCATCAGGGTGAGGAAGGGTCAAACCTATAACGCTTCGTCATATGACGGTGTTATGCACTGAAAATAGCAGGGCTAGTAATGGATGGATGGAGTAACGGATCCGCTGTGAACTTGTAGGTCGGCTATTTTCGTTGCGCGACACTGTCATACAACAAAGTATTGTACAGGCCTTAAGATCATTTGAGGGGCAGTAATTCATTTCCTATGGGGAAAACCACTTGGGAGTTCAATATTTCACAGTAATAGCTGATGACCTGAGACAGCCAATCACAATTCCTCTTACAAAGAAAGTCAAGGGCATGAAGTGGTCCCTGCTGTGCTGTGGTTACATGATAAAACCTTGTCACTGTCGCACACCACAATACACAAGGTGCTGGTTCAAATCATTGACTGTATGTCAGAAAACTAAGTCTATTCATTGTCAATGTTTACATGAATGTACCTGTATGTCAGGTCCCTACAAAACACAATGTGCGTTTTCTTCTAAATATACATTTTGCTACAACTACTACTACAGATTTTGTCCAAGACTCACACAGATCCCATTCCAAGTGGCTATGACCTCCTTTCAAAGTTTGCGGGCCCTGGGGGAGGCAACCCGGCCTGGCTGAGACCTGTACTACGAGGAGAACGTCTTTCTAGTTCACATTATACAGGATTACCTAATAGTTAAGTCTAAATAAAACAACAATAGCATACCTTGGGGAGATAAACATTACTGCTTTGTTGGAGGGAAAATGGAGGGAAAAAAGAGATTGATGATAGCTGTTTTGTTGGTAGACCCAGCCAGGAGCACTTGCATCTTTTAGAACGTCCAAAGTAGGAGCTTATCAGAACCATTGTGGCCCTTTATCTGTGAAGGCCAGGGCATAATAGTTAAACAACATTCAGTGAAAATAGCAGATATAAGACCTTGTAGATCTATTTTGCTATTTGACATAGAACTAAGTATATAGGCCAAGTAGGCCTATAGTGGTTAACTTAAGCACAGCGTCCCAATTTCAAAAGGTTTAGATCTTTGCTATTCAGTCTTGTTTATCCACAGTCGTTATGTAGCTTAATGGTGTCTGGTCGTCGTCTAGTTAGCCAGGACTGCTAGATAGGTTTTAGTGTTCAATAGGTAGGCACATCAAGGAAGAGAACAATAAATCACCACAGCGCCATGGTCGTTGATCAAGCTGTGACATCTCGAGGCACTCTATTCTAATATAGGTGTCGTGGCTTGTGGTGACCATTATGGATCAGCGTTTGCTTGTTGTGCGTCATGTTTCCAGTGGATTCCCCCATCTGTCTCCAGTGGCCCCATCTACACAGTTCCTTTATGTTACAAAGTGTGAGGACCCACCAAGAATCAACATCTGGAGGGAAAAGGTAAAGATTGTGTTTGTGATGAAAAGACACAGCAAAGACTGGAAATAATGGATAAAAGTCAAAATATATTTGAATCCAGTTCACCTGAAACTGACCCTGGTTTGTTTAAATTAATGTTAATTAAGTTTTGAGAACATGGAAGCCTGAGCAAGGTCTAGCAAAGAACAAAGAGATGAAGAGAGGTTAAGACATGGAAACCCTTCTGATAACTCGAGTTCCTAAAGAAGAGACAGGAGGAGAACAAATGGCTTGAATTTGACCTGTAGGAGGAGGAAGCAGCAAATCAGAATAGACAGCAAGGGAGAGAGGAGGGGGATGCTCTCAATTTGTACAGACAGTAAAATGAAGAGTACACATACATACACTCTTCTTCTGAGTGTTCGTTAACTCGGAGATATCTCCATATGGGCACGTACCTTTTAGGCGAAGCCCGAACTGGCGAAGTGGGGAAATGTCCGATACCGTAGCGATCTGGCGAACGTCTTCTGGACAGGGCGTTTATCGTGCGCTTGCCCAGGCCTTACGGCCTGGGCATAAATATAACGATTGCATTCACCACGGCTTCGTAACTCGCGCGGCGCTCCGCCGGCCGCGCGGCCCTGGCCCGCTCTTCGCGGCCACTCGCGCCTGCGGCGCTCGGGGGCGAAGAGCAGGACCAAGGTCCGCTGGCCTTCGCGCCGCTTGCAGTGTCGTGGACAATCGATTCGCCAGATCGCTACGGTAGGAGACAAATCCCCACTTCGCCTGTTCGGGCTTCGCCAGAACAGGACTTTCCCCTCCATATACAGTACATGGATCTCCATATGGGTAACAGGAGTCTCCATATGGATAACTGGTCCAATATACATCACTGGCCAGACGGCTAAGACATGGCGCGACCTGACTTGGCTTACTAGTAGACTGGATATTTCCGTTATTGTGGGCTCGCCTGGAAGGCGAGCACACGTATGTTATCTTCATTATTTATCTATCAGTCAGTCAGTCAGTATCTCCTCAAAACTTTGGCGCGATTCATCTCTTAAACGCTTACACCTTTCAACACCATTCAAATTTTTATGTGTTCAGCTTACTGAGGACACGTGTGCTTGTATTTTTTGTTTTGAAATGTTTTGTAGTATAAATATAAAAAAATAAAAATGTTTAACTTTAAGCACCCAATGCATTTCCAATGGGTTTAGTGAGTGGGGACAGAGTGGAGAGAAGGATAATAGACCCATGTTTATGTTAAGGCGCTGTGGCTGCAGTGTTCACACTTCAGATATGCTATTTATATCATTGCGTTCACACAGGTCTGCTCTCTGATTTGATCCAAATATCTAAGCTGTGTGATGTATATATTCTGAGTTAAAACTACAAATATCTATAAATGTCCCTCTCCACTCTACTGATTGAGACAGCTGTGATTAAAGGCCTGTCTGTCATTGGCTGTTCTGTGGTGCTGCAAAGTAACCAAGTACATTTACTCAAGTATATACAAGTACTTGTACCTACAGTACAATTTTGAGGTACTTTTACTCTACTTTCCATTTTTGTTACATATACTCTACTATAAATACAGCATTTGACAGCCTCAGTTACTTGTTACTTTGCAGATGTTATTATTAATAAAAAACATAGATGGACCACTTAATACTGCTATGAAGTTGATCTACAATGTGCACACACACGCACGCACGCACGCACGCGTGCACGCACGCACGCACGCACGCACGCACGCACGCACGCACGCACATACACACACACACACACACACACACACACACACACACACACACACACACACACAAACAACTGTTACTGTGTTACTGTGGAGACGTTTGCTTGTATTTGTCTTTGAGACATGTTTTGTAGTGTTTTAGAAATTTTACTTAAAAAGAATAAGGTTTTAGGATCCCGGGCAATGGGATTTACAGTATATATCCTAGAACCCGCAGGGACAATCAGCCGTATTAGTGGTTGTTGTTGGTTTTCAGGGAGATATCACAACCAATGCATTTTCAAATCAGATCCACAAACACAATAAAAGTCATGCTCCACTCCTCAGTCTGGAGTGGCCACATAGAAGAACGCCTTGGTTATAGACATAGTGGAGGACAGATGTGATCTGGGATTGTTAACCTACAGTATATGCACTCAATATACACCTCTAGAACACATAGAATATGTACAGTAATGTTCAGTAGAGTACAGTAAAAGTACAGTAAGGTTCAGTAGAGTACAGTAAAGTACAGTAAGGTACAGAAAGGTACAGTACAGTAAGGTATAGTAGAGTACAGTACAGTAAGATACAGTAAAGTACAAAACCATAAAGTAAGGTACAGTAGAGTACAGTAAAGTACAGTAGAGTACAGTAAAGTACAATAAAGTACAGTAAAGTACAGTAGAGTACAGTAAAGTACAGTAGAGTACAGTAAAGTACAGTATAGTAAGGTACAGTAGAGTACAGTACAGTAAGGTACAGTACGGTACAGTAGAGTACAGTATAGTATAGTACAGTAAGGTACAGTACAGTACAGTAAGGTACAGTAGAGTACAGTAAAGTACAGTACAGTAAGGTACAGTACAGTAAGGTACAGTAGAGTACAGTAAAGTACAGTAAGGTACAGTACAGTAGAGTACAGTAAAGTACAGTAAGTTACAGTAGAGTACAGTAAAGTACAGTAAGGTACAGTACAGTAGAGTACAGTAAAGTACAGTAAGTTACAGTACAGTACAGTACAGTACAGTACAGTACAGTACAGTAAGGTGCAGTACAGTATAGTAAGGTACAGTACAATACTGTAAGGTACTGTACCTTACAGTACCTTAAAATATCCTATTTGTTGGGTTGGAAGCGAGCCCACACTGTTTCGAAGGAACAGTATTTCTAGTTGCAGTATATTCCTCATACAAGTTTCGGTGTTTAAGCCAACTCAGGATTTAGATAACCAGTCTTAATGAACACTGAATATGTACCTTCAGTGTTGTTGTGCAGTGAACAGGCTGTTAAGTTAACTCACCGTTGTGCTGTTTGGCCCTCCGGGCCCTGAGGACAGAGTTCACTGCTCCATCCAACCACAGCAAGCACCAGGTCAGACAGAAACCCATCAGCAAGCCTAACGTCAAGTCAATCTCCTGCTTGGTCACACTCTCTGCCACCGATCTGGAATCCACTCTGCTGGACTCATCCCCATCGTACGGAATGACGTGATAAACATTGTGCCTGCAGGAAGTAGACGTGTGGGAGAGAGATAGCAGAGATTTGCAGTATTTAAATACATATTTGAAATACTTTTTTTTGTATTTTGACATTTGTATTTGGCTGGGATGGAAAAAGATAAGACATTTTCAGATCTTCAACTCTTCAAATCTGTGGCTCCAGAGTCGTGAGTAGCCCCTGATTGGCTAGTTACAAAGTAAGACGGGCTTTGTCTCTCTTGCAGCATGACTCGTTTGAGCATATCTCATTCTCCATGCAGCAACAGAACAGACAACAACACTCATACTGCTGCAGATGGGGCTTATTTGCATACTGAGGGCTCCTGGGGGTGCATTCCAGTACTTGTATGATCCATTTATTCTCATAAATTCTGACATAGAAAATAAATATTATTGAATGAATTGACTAATAATTGCATTGGTTTATATAAAATGTATTTTCAAAATTCAAAATATGCAGCCCAATTGTATCTCAAATATTTTTCTATCAACCAGTAAGAGACATTAAAGAAGGTGAGTATGTTGAGTGTTATGGAGTTGGGGGATTGTGGACCCACTCAGATGAGATGAACAGCTGATGCAGTGAACACTGAACAGCACAGTAACATACCACCAACACCTGGCCTCTGTCCCCTGTGGGCTGAGGTACAGTAGCTTCAATTGGATGGATCTACATTATGTTGAAGTTGCACTACTTCTAGTCCACTGAGTGCACACACATGCACTATAAGTGTCTAATAATAGTCTATTAAGTTATTAAATGAATAGGAACCGAGTAGCCAGATGGATACACAGCCTCCAGCGGCCTGCCTGAACAAAAATAACTTTGCTTGTGTTCTTCTTATACTTCCAATTGAATTATTCATATTTATTTTTTTGTCAAATATGTTTTATTGCCAACAGATTATCAAGAATCACAAAATTAATGTTATCCAACTGTCTCAGCAAAATCAAAGGAAAGAAAAGAGAGAGAGAAAGGAGCAAGAAATAAACAAAAATAAAGTACAAAACCAAATAATAAAATTAGAATTATTTATATTTCAATAGGCAAAAACAGTGATTTCCTGCACTGAAACACAGAGGCGTCTTCCATGCAGCCTTGTGAGTCCGTAGCCTGTCTTGTTATTAGTTTGGATAGATTGTTTGTTACCTTCCGCACTTGCAACCACAGATGCGTTCTTCCCCGCGGACGTATGGCAAGATGCAGTTGTGAAAGCGGTCCAGAAGCGCGTTCATGTCCATCACACCAGCTGCAGTCTGCAAACAGTCGTGGAGTCAGAGTGGGACGGAGACGGACAAGCGCACAGACATAATAATAAATGTAATGGCCACGCAACTGAAAATGAGTGCTTTTAAAATAACAGGAGCTTTACGTTGACAATTAGTTCTTACCATTAATAACAAAGACCCCGAAATCATGAAGAACATGGTTGGTGCGGTCCGGGGTGCGTCTGGTCGCGTGCGCTCGTGTTGTATCCAAACTCTTCCGTTAATTCACAAGTCCATGACGTCCGTGCCGTGGTGTGTTAACACATGCAAAGAAAGAGAATCATTCTGTCCACTGAATGACTGAGCTCGTCTCACACCATCCTAACCCACCACCATATGTTATATATTTTCCATTGCACAACGGTCGGAAACCTCTTGGGCATTCTTGAACTGAGAACGAACTATTAGTAGCTACACAACGCGATGTCGATGATGCCTCCGTCAGGTCAGCTGCCCAGATGTTTTCTAGTAGGGAGGGGAGACGCCGAGTGGAATATCTGTGCTCTACTGCTGTTGCCGACTCAGCTTGACAGAAAGGACATGACTTGAGTTGTTGTGGTCAAGTATTCATAAAACCGATTCTAGTTTTAACAGCATTAGCCTATATGTGAGTGTGACAACAAAACGGATTCTGATTGAGTGGCTATAGTTGTGTGAATCTAGCACAGATAATATTTATTTCACATGATATTCTGTCAGTCATCAGTGGTTTTCAATCAATGGTCCGGGTCCTTGAGGGGGTTCCAGGTGGGCCCCAGATAAATAAGAGTTGGTAACCAAATTCAATTGATCTTTAAAGATTAATTCTTAGAAGCATAATATGAAATGGACCTCTCAAAGAGTTAAATGAATGTTAGAGAATGTAGAATATGTTTTATTTTGGTCAACATTGGCCTGAATTGTGGACAAAATCTCATCTGATCATAACGAAATATTCAAAGTTTTGAGTCTAAGTCGAGAGGGTAAATCTCATCAAATGGTGGTCCATGGACCATGGCTCAAATGCCAAATAAATAATGGTCCTTGATATGAAAAGGGTTTAAAAGCACAGATCTAGCCTTTATGTCTATTATAATTGTCCGAGGCTATTCCCAAAGCCAGCCTGCTGATTATTGGCCAATATTGATAAAGTTAAACATGTTTCAATTCCTTTAGAAAAGGGAGCACAAGGATAATTAAATAGCTCTCCAGAACAGTTATGTTGTAATAAATAATTACCGAGCAATACAGACTGCTCCAAGCAGCCTAAATTATTGTGTATTGCAATAGAATAGTAGCCTATACTTCAATAAATGTACAACTTTATACAGTGTTCCAAAAATAAAACAAATTTGAAGTCAAATAAAGAAGTCAAGATGTGTTTTTCAAGAGATGTTTTTTTTAGTGGATTCATATGTACATACGGAAATTCAGGCACTCTGGACTGAGCTTGCAGATTGCAAATAATTACAATGTTTCAATTTACAAATAAGGGAAAAAAAAGAAAAATCCTATGCCCTGAAAGGTAACAAATCTGACTTTAAATATGAATCGACACATTAATTAAGGAAAACAAAAGTGGGGAAAAGAGAGACCCGTGGTCTCAAGTTTGGTTATTTAACCCCACATTCAATTATTCTAACCTACACAACACTCACTGTCGCACCAAAACACGCATTCAGTTCAATAAATGTCCCCTCTGATCTCAATTAACACATTTACACTATCCCCAGTGAGGGGTCAAATGAGACATGTCATACACAATTACAATTCTGTCTTTGTAATATAAACTCATTTAGCATAAATGTGCAATAATGATAGACAAAAACAGGAAAAAAAAGAAAAAACTAAACCAAAGAACTATTATAATCAGTTGTCTGACAAAAGGCGACTTGCTCTCCCTGAGGAGACACGGTTGAGTGGTTTCACTGCAGGATGCCCTTAGCCTGACCTTGATCCACACAGGGAAGGCAGCATTAAAGCAATGAACCCTCTGTTCCTGTGTAGAATAAAAAGCCCTCACAATTTCACTGCTGTCTTGGAGACAACGCAACTGCGAACCCGCTACACACCCACCCCTGAACTGAAAGAAATTTGTGTTCATTTGAGTGGTTTCTGCTGCAAAACTTAACTTGGGCCCTCGAAACCTTCTGAAGTTATGTAGATATCAAATTATAATGGCATAATTAAGAAAAAAAAAAAAACCTAACTAACTTATATTTTGCAGATAAACGTTGTCTGTTCCAACAGCAGCAGTTGCTTTTTGTGGGTGTGGGCCATAGACAGAGGAAAATAGATGTTTGTACTAATGTTTGTGTTGTGCAGGGGCATGTTTTTTATTGCAAACTTGTCTGGGCCATCAGTAGAAGCAGACAGTATGGAGGAAAGGCCTGTTGCTTTTGTCCTCAAACTCCTGCACCAGCTCATCGATTTCATTCTCCATGTCGTCTGTGTGCTGGATCTAAAGAGTTAAAACACATTCCACACAGCACACAATGACTACAAATCAATCTAATCTACCAAGTTTAAATAATTTGCCTCTTATACCATTGTGTGAAGTACAAACGTAAGCAATTCTAATCGTTCTACATAAGCATGCTATTAAGTGAGACAATATATATGATGGCAGAAACTCACACATTGACACAGCTCACAGATGAGGAAGGCCCCAAGTGTGGCTTCTTCGTGATTGTCCTGAATATCTACGTTGATTACGTGCACTGGTTGTAACGTCTCCTGCTCCCTGGAACTCAGATCTGTGGGGTTCAACACTTGATATCAGTACATGTAAACAGAACACAACAGTTTTTATGTACAGAAAAGTGTCACTGAAATGCCTAACAAGAGTACATTTAAGTCGGGCGCCTCCTGGCCTAGCAGTCCAGGCGCATGCCACATATAGGCTGTAATTCCATGGTTCGAGTCCCAATCCTGACAACATTTGCGGTGTGTCACTCCCCATCGCTCTCCCCATTTCCAGTCAGTCTACTGTCCTATCAAATAAAGGCATAAAAGTCCCCCCTAAAAAGCAAATCTTTGAGTACATTTAAGTCACCTCTTGGTTGTTTTGTTGACAAGGAGGACGCACAGCTCTTAGCCACAATGCAAACGTTTATTAAAAAGACAAACCAACATTTTGACAATACAGTCTTCCTCTGGGTTTAACAGAAACTGAATGCACACACCACTTATGAAGGGACTGAGACAAAGGTGGACTCGTCTCATGGGAGTGTGGAGGATAATTACCCACTACTGACAAGTGACCAACATGCTACTTCAGTATGCTAGTGAATTGTGCACATCCTTTTTATCATTTCATTATTATATTGATATCTTGGTTATTCAACATGACATGCTTAAATTGATTACAAGTCAAAAGCCTCACCCTCCAGCACTTGGTCGTAAACCCTCTCCTCACAGGTGATGACTAGGTCAAACAGGTCCTTACAGTTCTGAAAACGTTCAGGTCTCGCTTTGATCCGCTTGTTGCGGTCCAGCATGTGCAGGATTCCATTCTGTGTGTACCTGAGGAATCAGAAGGCTAAGGAACACAAGCAGCAGGAAGCAAAAGAACTCTAACGCAAGACAGTTCAACTCCCTCCTCAAACCTGCAGAATGATGGCGTTGGATAGGGGTGGCAAGACTAGTAAAACACCACCTTGTCTTTTTTTATGTGAATGCAGGACTTCTCACAGACATCTTGAAAAATATATACACTAGTGTAACAGTGTACATATAAATAATGACACCATTTGTGCATTACAGAAACACAGTGCCCTCTCGTGGTGAGTCACAGGAACAATTTAAAAGCCAGGATACCACTGACACCAACATTTATATATTCATGTGTTATTTGGTGTCTCAGCAATTCAACTTTGACCATTACTTTACAAAGATTTAAATATTCTGAAAAAGGAACCTGGTGCACACCTACGTTATTACCTCCAGAAAAACAAATGTAAACTTTTCCACTACATGACTGAAATGCTATTTAAAGGGATATTCCACTTTTTATTTTTTAAATGGTCATTTTATTGTCCAATCAGGCTTTTGTGAACACCCTGGACAGATTTGAATTTGCTTGATTCAGTATTTAGATATTTGATATTAATTTTATCAGACAGGAACGTCCTGGGCCCATTCCCATACACACCCATTGTAACTTCAAACTCCATTTTAACCACGAGAAAGTCATCGAAAACACCCATTCTTTTTTCTGGTGACTCATACTACCCTGCTAATGTGAGCTGGCTGTGTTATTTCGATAACTTTTTACATTTATTTTTAATAATCGTTTTGTAAAATGTAAAACATTGTACATATTGTATTAAATACAATAAAAAAATCTTGAAAATAAATGAAAAACGTAATCGAAAAAACATGGCCAGCTCACGTATTAGAATGGTAGTATGAGTCACCAGAAAAATTGTTTTTGGTGAATCCATCATAGTTAAAATAAAGTTACAATGGGTGTGTATGGGAGGGGGCCCAGGACGTTCCTGTCTGATAAAAGGAATATCAAATATCTAAATACTGAATTAAGCAAATTAAAATCTGTCCAGGGTGTTCACATGAGCCAGATTAGACGATACAATTACCAAAAGTCTTTCAGAAAGTGGAATATCTCTTTAAGGCGTATTCAATTGCAGCTACAACCAAAATTGCCAAAGGGAAATGGTAGAGTAGCATGTATGGAAAAGTAATTAGGCCTATGTCTTGGGCATGTCTGCCCCTTACAAATTGCTAACTTTTAAATGCAAATGTTTATGGTACCTTTGATTTCCAATTTACATAAATAGGTATTATTTTAACGTTAATGTTTAACTCACCTACCAGTTAATACCTAAAGAAATAGGAGTCCAAAGGGAAGAAAACATCACAACTTAAATGTACAGATGCTGAACAAAAATACGTCCACACATGGTTCTTAGCTCCCAGTAGAAAACAAAAATCTATTTAAATCTATTTTCCTTTTTTTTTACTGGGAGATGAGAACAATGTGCAGACGTCATTCTCCATTATAAGTAAATACCACAATACAAATGTCATATAAGTCACCCATCTCTCCAATGTCGTGCTCCAAAGCCATCACATGAATTCCTGAATTGAATTCGCCGTCATGAATTCCTCACACAAAGGTAAGCAGGACGTGTTCACTTTCACTTCAGTATTAAAATCTGTATCTGCCTCTGTATGAGTGTGTCATTGGTGTGGTGTGGTGTGTGTGTATGAATGCAGGGGATACAGTTCCTTGTCCTTGCGGACCAGGTCGTTGTACATCTGTTCATATGTTGTTTTGAAGTCATAGACATTGGGCTTGTCCGGGGCAGGGCCAGGCAGCTTCACATGACTCCCTGTCCCAAATGAACGCACAGCAAATCCACGTTTGCTGCGGAGATAAAAGACAAAACAAAAGGTTAACAAAATTGTACTGGACCTATTTTAAGCAATTTATATAAGAACACCTCTTTTCCATATTTGAACACCCCTTTCCAAAATCAGTTACACACCCTATGAGCCTTACATTTATTGGTTATTTTTGTCACATTCCTATGCCAATAATTTGATGACTGACTCAGGAATGTGACAAAAAAAAAAAGAAATCTCCACGAATTCAAGGCTTTGTGGGGTGTGTAACTGATAAAAAATAAGTAATGTATTGGGGTGAAATGCTCCTTTAAGCGGTTATTCTGCACTAGCTTTGATGAGGCTCTTCCCCAACATGTGTCAAAAGTTAAAGCAAAGCCCTTTTTAGATGACCACACTAGACTAATTAAAGAAAAGGGAAAAAATTAGGGGGGGGGCTATCTTGATCCGTCAAATAGATTAGAATGCTTTCCATTTCCTAAAAGGGTGCAGTGCCAGTGACTAAACAACTGACAATCCTATTCCTATCCGTTGTTCAAGTCCAGGATTTACCCAATACGAATTGGGCTATGCAGTAGCCAAGCTAAAAGGACATTTTGAACAAACTTTTATTTGCCCAATAGAACAACATTAAAACAAACAAAAAGAAATTTCACAAGCCGCCCCAGAGTTAAGTTTACTCTTCCGGGGAATGTCTAGTTTAAAGAGGGCGCTCGCGTACAGAAAACTGTGGAGAGAAAAAAAAAAACTAGTATCGATGTATCCAATCTAGAGTGACGTTTTTAAGAACCTGTGTCAATGTAACGAAAACAAATGTTAAAAGGTTTGATGACCACGAATTATAAAGAAAAACAAGATTTCCAAAAGAAAAACGAGCGCCACTGCGATGGTAGAAGTGTAATGTTAGATCTGTGCCGATTTCCGAGGCCATTGTTGAGGCAGCGATGAGGCCGAGGAGGACGAATTGTTGTCGGGGAGGCAGAGTACAAAACAACGGCGTGGTGGCAGCGGTCGAAAACGGCCTTGAACAATTGCAGTAGCAGGTTCTTCTCTTCCCTGTAGATTTCTGGTTCTTTCTTGGGTTTCTCTGGCTGTTATTTTTACCTGAGGATATTGTGCGCTTCCATACTGCGGTTCTGGTTGCTCGAGCACACCACCGCCACGCGCAGCGGGTGGCTCGGCATTGCGAAAATCTTCGGTTTTTAGTGGAATGTTCTGGAATAGAATAACAAATGTTAGGATTTTAACAAGTAAAGTTTGTTGAATCTCCCGAGAAACAGGCAAAAAGAGAAGGCTCTTCTACATAGAACTGAACTAGACGCAGGTCATTGAACAGAACGGCTGAACACTGGTATGCCTATCTCTCTTTCACAAGAGGCGAATGTTAAAATGGCGGAGAACGCTCTAGACGACAGCACAGCAGAGCTGCCGACGAGCCACTACGGCTTTAAAGGGTGACGTCATTGGAGGGTTGGTTTTCCCCGAACATACGTCAGAAAGGGTTCGTCGTACGACGGTGTCGCGCGTTGAAAAATAACTGATCTACAAGCCCATGTAGCGTCGCGTCCAAGACGCGTCGTGAGCTTGTAGATCTGCTGTTTTCATCTAAAGGCTAAACGTATATAACATTTATATTAGGCTGTTATTATTTATCATCTCTTCGATGTCGCCTACACCTTCATTTACAAGACATGCTTCATCTTCTATCTATCATCATTTTTGTCTCCACCAGCCGAAAGGCATGGGAGAGAATATGTTTTCGTTAACCATCATTTTTATTTTCTGCTTGGATTTAGGACTTGAGTTGACTTATTATGGCTAGCCTGAGACACATCTTATATATGGCGTTATTATTTAATGTATTCATCAAAAAAATAACAGAAAGCTTAAAATAAGTTTCTAAAAATGCATGAAGAGAGACAGGAGACCTTAAGATAGAGCCTGTTTATCCCTTATTAAATTATGTTTTTGTAGAAATCTGACGGAGTTTTGGACACAACTTTAAAGGGCCAACATTTATACATAAAATACATTTTTAAACAAAGATGATGATAAGTGTACATTCTTACACCTATGTTATTAATACACATGCATGTGTATTAATAACATAACCATGGTTAGTGGTTTTTTATGCTTTCAACAAAACGTTTAAATAAAGTTAAAACTTGTGAATCCTTGTCTGAGACCAATGAACTGTACTGTACCTTTTCCTACACAAACCTCTAATAAAGTCTTCAATCAATCAGACAAGGCCCAAGGGTGTTTTCTGGTAGAGTGCAAGTTTAGATGTAAACTAGACCAAAATATTGCATAAATCTCAGTCACAGTCATGCAGTCACATACAGCAAACCACAGAAATTATGCAATGGACCTTTTTATAGTATATACTTTATTGACTGAATTAATTAATTACTGGACATAAGGGCAGCCTATAGTATTTGCAAAGACTGTACGAACGCATAACTAACGGGAGAGACGAGTCCACCCAAAGATCAAAACACCTTACCTTTGTCCCTTCTATAATTTCATGGTGCAAAATGTTAAAGAAAGCGAATTAATTCTGTTCTAAATGTAAGTGGAGGTTACATATGATGAGGCTAAGGGCCAATATGTAATTGTCTATGACAGTGGTTTTCAACCAGTGGTCCTTGAGGGGGTTCCAGGAGGTCCCCAGTTAAATGAGAGTAACCAAATGGACCCTTATTAGATCTTTAACGGAGTTAAATTATTGTTAAACACCTCATTACTTAATTTACAAGAAGTCTACACAATTAGAGAATGTGGATTTTTATTTGGATCAACATTTGCCTGTTATCTCTCCTATGGTACCACTTCAATGGAATTGTGGACAAAATCTTATCCAGTGATGACCCACAACGAAGTTTTAGGTTTGAGAGGCTAATTCTCATCAAATGGTGGTCCGTAGCTCAAATGCCGAATAAATAATGGACTTTGATATGCAAAAGGTTGAAAACGACTGGTGTATGACAGTACAAATCATACAAATACACATAGCCTAAAGACTTGTATATGTTCCATGGTATAAATGATGTTGCGTGCATAAAAGAGCAGATCTACAATACAAGCTCACAATGTGTCGCGTGCACGTTGTAAGATTGTAGATCGTCTATTTTCTGCATGCTACATCATTGTACAGCGAAGCATAAATCAGGCGTGAATCTATAGCCTGGACAGAATACGTTATTGAGCAGATGAACTTCATGGATGACCCGTCCATGAAATTAGATTTCTGTGTAACAGCAGGGGTCATCAATATGTCCGTACACGGACAAATGTGTCTGTGAGAAAGTCTTGGTCTTGTCTGTGGCAATTGTTTTCATTTTCACACCATTATAATGTTCTTATTTTGATCATAAGACCCAATTACTGAATGTAAGCCTCCAGGTTTTCTTCAGAGTATGTATTTACTACGACACTACGTCACATTGGGAGTCCACTAGTACTTTAGTGGTTCTCAAATGGTTTATTTGCAAGGAACCCTAAGAGTTACAGACCTGTTATGTCATCCAGGGCTCTCTCTATGTGTTTCTGGTAATATTATTGTCAAATCATTTTCTATGTCCTTGGCAGAACTGGAATTTTGACAGAAATGTCCACCACAAGCCAGCATGGCGATGACCCCTGGTAACAGCAATGGCATGTATGTATTCAACAAGTGTATTTAATAACATTCAGCAAACAACTTTGTTTTTTCTCATTCCTATTGCACTGCAAACATTTACAACATGACATACAGACTTTTTATACTGACAGTATAGAATGACCACGTAATCATCCACAATCCACGTAATCAACAGTTTTGGTTAGTGTTATTGTTGTACTCCTTCCCTGAAATTGTGTTTTCACATTTGGATGTTCAGTCCATGTTATGTGGCTGAATCAAACATAATTATTAGTGTGAGATTTAGATATGGTTAACCAAGCAATGCAATCGTGTTGCATATGTGACTGAGACGTGTAGCCTGTTTTGTTTTTGTTTATTTATGGTTGTTAGACGGTCTGTGTGATGACAGTCAGTGGTGAGAGCGTGTATGGTAGGAATATGTGTGCTGTGTCGCGGGGCTCATGATGTTTTCCGTGATGTAGGCCACCAGCAGACAGATGATGACCAGCATCACGCAGATGGCGCCTCCCACGGTTGTCATGGCGATCACAATGTCCTGCATCCCAGAGGGGGCCACGGTAAACTCTACACAGTCCAGGTCTGATGCTCCTCTCACGGCCGGGTCGGAGTGCAGCAGGGAGCGCAGGCAGATTCGGTACGGGATGTTCTCGTGCAACTCAGTCAATAGAAAATCCCTGCAGCCGGCGGCGAGGCGGACGGTGGCACACTCAAACTGTGTGTAGCTTCCGTTCCACCAGCAGCTCAACTCGAAGCCACCCTGCCTCCTGCGGCTTTTCCCGTTGAAAACAGTCTTTGGTGGAGGATGAGTAAAAGGTGCTTTTTGCCCACTCACATTTGCGGTTGCTGCTTCATGGTCAGTCATTTTCTCTTTGGCTTTCCGTTGGATGTTTTCCCTAGCAGTGCCGTCATGATGTGCCCATTGTAACAGCACACTGCCGTTGGTAAGAATATTTGCCACCAGGCTCCCCATGGACTTGACAGTCCTGCAGTCACTCTGACTGCACTGGAAACGGAAATGGGTGTTTCGAAAACACAACGGCCCACTGATGCCTCCCTCGATCACACGATAGGCACAGATTGGTGCCCCTCCTGCCTCCTCCTTCCAACTTGGTCGTGACCTCTCTGATATCACAGTGGGAATGTTGTCTCTGCTGGTGTTGTGGAGTAAGTCATTCACATGACCAGATTCCTCCTTGAAAATCTTTGGTGTAAGCCTACTGTCATTACCATGATTGACAGAGGTGTCATTGCTGAAATGTGTCCAACTTGTGTTGGTCTTGTTTAGCTGGTTTTGGGGCACACCCAGACCCAGTTGATTCGTGCCGCCCGCCTCCTCCTCTGATGGAGACGTGGGTGCTGATGCTGAGGATGCTGAGCTGCCTCGTGCTGCTTGGCTCGAGCTGGTTGTCTCTTGAAATGTGCAGAGCAAGACAACCGACAAGGCAAACAGTGTTGGTCTTAGCTGACTTTTCATCTCCCTTCCTTTTGTTGAATCGTTTTCAGACATAGTGGATGAGATCTGCAGAGGGACAAGGCAGGCTGGTGTCTGCCATAGAGAAGAGTCGTTCTATATCAATGCGCACGATGGAATGTGTCTGCAAATACAGTCGCCTCCATTAACGGGAGCAATCAGCATCTGCGACAAAAATAACATTTAATGATAGAGACAGAATGAGAGTCAAGTATGACCTTGCAGAGGCTAAGCTACAATGTAATGCACCAACGGTGAACAAAAAAGCCTATTCCTTACGATCTAGGTCAACTCATTATTCCACACACTGTCTGACACTTCATTTATGGTCTCTCGAAAAACAAACTTAGCCTACTTACTTTGGTGGAAAGAAAGGATCATGCCGCTATATGTGCCATCACATGTGCTGTCTGCTGTAGCCTGTATTTCTTCCTGTCTGGACGCAAGGCTTTGGTGGTTGGAGGTGTTCGTGTGTGCAGTCATATGCATGCGTGAGTGCGAGCTCAAGTGCGTGCCAGCTGTGCCAAATATGTGTCAACAGTCAATTAGTGTAAATGAGTCAGAGTCATCCCCTTTATCTTTCACGTTCCCACTCAATTGTCCAGCTGTCTTGGTGAATGGCAGTGACAGGCAGTCTATCTATGATGAACAATAAAAAGCGTTATCTCAACTCAGCACCCGTCCCTCTGGCGGTAAGCCTACTTACCTTCACCCACCTTTGCTGGGTTCTCTTGCAAGAGCTTTTGCAACCACTGATAAATAATCACCTAACAGCCACAGATAGGTATAAATCATTCCCTTCAAAATGGTTTACATCCCTTAATAAAATGTTAACTCCTCCGGGGGCTTGATCTATATGGTTTTGTTTTTTGTTTTTCAAAGAGAAAAATACGTTACAGTGATACAGACACAACACAGATGCCAATACGTTTTATGGTTCCAGAAATTAGCTTCGTCTCTCTCTCTCTCTGGTCATGCTGGGTGGGATGCTGGATATATTTAAAATGGACTACAGCGGCCCCAGGTGGTGAAACCGTGTAACAACATAGGCTACGAAAATACTAATAGGTCTATATACATTATTAGTCTAATGATTATTATTCTGTCTAATCAGAGATTTATTTTATTAGTTTACCATTTGTTGTTTATTTAAACATCTTGTAGTTAGCCAACAGTCTATGTTTCAGAGGGGTAGTCTCAGTGTTAGGACAAGGGGACCATACAAGAATACAAAATAAATAAATGCAGTGTTTGAAAATTAAGAATATGGTCTGTAATTGGGAGAAATTAAAAACACAATTTAGATAACACTGACATTTGTCACATTTGATTCTTTTGTTGAGATACGCTTCAGTGATAGATAGATAGGCCTTCTCAGCAGTTCGCGGCGAGGGCAGTTCAGATCAATAATTATGCCCTTCATGGCTTCCACCAAAAGAGAAACTCTGCAAACCAGTAAACAATCTGTACCAAGGGAGAGTAGGCAGGGCTGACTAATAAGAGAAAATGCTGCATCAGTGGGACTGACTGTCTTAACAAGACCTTTGGAGAATATGGAATAAGCATCCTCCCCGATCCATCATCCCTGATCTGCTTTTATGAGCATTTGGCTAGCTATGGACGTCCAGGACCATTAAGATAACAAGTAGTATAAAAGTATAATGTAAAATAATAAATAGAAATTCTGGTAAATTGCAAGTCTGGTTGCATTGACGCGAGTAGCGAGGAATCCACAGGGAAATGAATTCCGTCTTACCATTTATATTATACTGTATATTGTGATGTCAATTGAAGCATGACCAATCCTTTCTGATTGGACATTAATCTATATTGTCCAAGATATCTGGCCTTACAACCCAGATAACTTCAGTTAAAAGGTTAACAGAAAACAAGTTCACTTTAGCTGGCATAAAAGTTATCTGACCTAGAACAATAGTGTGTTGCCTAATAGCAACCACACAAATAATAAAGGCTAAAATGTATAATACCTATTGTTTTGGCGTTTGGCATGGACATCACAATCACACTGGACAAACCTCATGCATATACAGTATATAGCATGAGTGCTAGTTTTCAACACCTGTATAAGAATAACTTATAAGTGTACTAAGTTATAAGTGTATTAAGTGTACAATATTTTACAAATGATGCTTGATTGTTCACCTGACCCTCTTTCCCCCATTTGAAGGATATGGGAAACAAGTATAAAAACACTACAGGGCACAAAAAAACAAATACACACTCATAAATAACAGCCAGACATCCAATGTGACCTTTACGATTTCAATTGTCAGGAGTCCTGTGTTTTGCAATTCCTTACTGAGGTGGAAAAACTGCCCAAATCAGCTTGTGCTGGCAGAGTTACCCAGCAACAAGATATCAAAGTAAATTGACCTTGAGCAGGGTCAGCAACGGGGAAGGCACAGCTCTTTCTTTGGGCTGGATCTGTTGGCGTGCACATGTACATGTCTATATAAAACGCTGCCGTGAACAACATTATAGGAGTGGCTGAAATGAAGCCCAGGTAGGGTGAGTAGCGGTGACTTCATACAAGTATATGATCGCCACGGACAAAAGAAGAAATGCCATTGCCATGTTGAGGACGATGTGATGTCGGAGGTTCTCACTGTTGATGCTTTTTTGTTTGGAGTTCTGGTCTTCACTGGCATCCTGGGAAACATCGTGGTCATCCATGTGGTGAGAGAGCACTGAACAGTTGCACATCAAAACAGAAGGATCCCAGGAATGTTCTTTCAGTGTTTTTGTGATACAGCTACATTTTAATCGATGTCTGTCCTCTGTGTTCTCTTCAACCTCAGGTGCTTCAGTCAGCCAACGACAGTCCGTCTCGGCGACTCCCTCCCTCCGACACTATTCTGGTGCACCTGTCGCTGGCCAACCTGTTGACATCGCTTTTCCGTACAGTGCCCATCTTTATATCGGACCTGGGCTTGGATGTGTCCTTGTCCCCCGGCTGGTGTCGCCTCTTCATGTTGCTGTGGGTGTGGTGGCGGGCCGTAGGCTGCTGGGTGACTCTGGCCCTGAGTGCCTTCCACTGTGCCACCCTGAAGCGCCAGCATGTGGCCTTCGGGCCCCTCGCTCAGCAGCGGGAGAGGCGGCGGGTGTGGGTGGTCCTAGGGCTGGTGTGGGGGGTCAACCTGGTGTTCTCTGTGCCAGCTCTGGTGTACACCACCCACGTTCATGGCAACGCCACCGTGGAGCTCATGGTGATCAGCTGCACCACCAGGCCTCTTCTCGGGTGCGTGTGGGAGTTCCCCTCGGCCGAACAGGGCGCGGCCTTCGCCTCCACCTCGTTGGCATTCAACGAGGTGGCACCGTTGGTGCTGATGGTCTGCACCAACCTGGCGACACTGCACGCACTGGCCAAGCACATACGAGCCGTCACCGCCGGGGGGGCGTCTGGACAGACCCAGGGGGAACTGGAAAGACATGTGGCCAGTGAGCGTAAGGCAGGCCACGTGATCATGTCCCTGGTGTCACTCTTTGTGGTCTGCTGGGTACTGCAGGTTGCTGCGGTTACTTACTACAACCACGACGGGGGACACCACTCCGAGGGGCTGCTCAGCGTGGCCCATTTCTCTGCGTCAGTGTTTGTAGGATTCAGCCCCACGGTGGTGGCCCTGGGACACGGCAAGCTGAGGAGACGAATCACGAGCATGCTGCTGGGGTGGGCCAAAGTCTTCAGGTGTCGCAAAGAGGACACCGAATGTGAGAGTCAATCTCCAGAGAATGAAGACAAAAAGACAAAAGAAAATATTTTCTCCGTCCAAAATGATAGACAAGTCGTAAAAGTGGAGGAGAGTGTAAAGGCAAAAGCAAAAATCAAATAAGAACACAATGTGAATGTAATGTTTTATGTCCTTGAGTCTTATAATAGCAGTTTTCCACACATACTGGGGTGACACTATGTGAATCCAGATCCAGTTTTATATTGTCATTGTTGCAATGTAAATATAGTAGCTCAAACAATAAATGACAGATTGTCTTATTTTTTGATATTTTAATACAGAAGCATTTAAAGGAATGTAAATGTAAATCTGCACCTCTGGCTGTTCAGATGCTTGTCTCAGATCGACATTTGCCTTTGCTGGCCTGTTAATCAACTTTTTAGGGGTTGTAGTTTTGTGGGCTTTGTCTGAGCCTTCATTTGATATGTACACAATGGAGAGACAGAAAACACAGAGAGAATCCATGAGGCGTGTGCCCTACCCACTCAGCTATCGCATCGCCCCAATCAACTTTCCTACTGTTTTCCAGCAGTGGGGAAATAATGTAATAAGCGTTTAGGATGCTCACACATTATACACATACACATTATGACATATGCCAGGGGTCTTCAACAGGGGGTCCGGGACCCCTAGGGGGTCCTCAGAGTTACGACAGGGGGTCCTCCAAATCTTCCAATCCTTTTTATATTAAGAACTTGAACCCCTTGTGTCCATATTCTGAGAACTGTAGCTAAAAATAGCAGATCTACAAGCTCACAACGCCTCGCAGCGCGAGGCGTTGTGAGCTTGTAGATCGGCTATTTTTGGCAAAGAGCTTTCGTGCAGAGGGGAAAAAGAGCAGACTAAGTACAGAATGAAAAGTCAAGTTTATTAAGTATTGACGGTTCAAGAGGTTAAATATCTGAAAACACAAATTGACATGAATCCAAAATACACTGATGATTGTGTTGTCAAACGATGAAACTACTGTATATGGAATCTATGAAAAGGTTGTGGGGGTCCCTGCTTCATCTCTCTCTCAACTAAGGGGTCCTTAGCCTGAAAACGTTGAAGCCCCCTGACATATGCAATTACAGTAGCTGTATTGTATGAACTGAGACTTCCGTGCTAAAAGAACATACAAGCTGATATGTGACGTGATAAGAAATCAAAGACAGCACAGCAATTATGTCCCGGGGTTCTGTCAGTGAGTCACTACAGACCTGAAGACGGAACGCAACTTCCGGTGACCAACTGCTAGAACAATGGGTGACATGGCTATAAAGATGATGTTGGCAAAGCGAGCGATGACAAGAAGGAATTCAGCTGAAGAACCACGGTTGTAGTTGAAATAGTTGACAGAGATGATGCTGGTCCCCCAGGATACGATGAAAAGCATGATGAGGGCAAGAATAACCTGGAAGTCATGAAAAGAGAAAAAGAAAGGCGATATTTTCTGATGATTCAGTTTAGTTTACTTTGTCCCCAATACATAAGTGATTCATTTTGTGTTTAATATTTTAGTGTAATAACAATACACACACATGTATAACTTGATATGCCTATTAATCTATCTACAAGTCTCCAATTTTACCTAATTTCAGAGTAAAGTTACTTTGAACAAGCCGTCCTAGCCCAAGTCAATGTCCTTCCCCTCACCTTGGCAGCTCGTCTCTCGGCCGGTACCCGTTTAATGACAGGTGCATCTTGCACTGAACTTCGCATCCTGCCGTGAGCATAGAGCGTGTAAAGGGAGCCCAGGTTGGTGATGGCCATCAGGACGATGGGCATCGTTTCATGAATCACCATGGAGGTGGTGGCATAAGCCAGGCCGCTGTAGCTGGAGGGGAAGTTCCACACACATCCCAGCAGAGGGCGCGTGGTGCTGCTCACCAACATCAGTGTCTAGGAGAGAAGGAGGAGGAGAAAGTGAACACTTTAGTGGGAAGGAGAGGATATGGTAAGAGTCTGTGATTTAGATTAATTAAACATGACCCCCTACTGCAGGGATACACAAATAGCTGGACCTGTGGGCCACATTACAAAAATAGCAAGGGGCCAGTTGATAAAATGACAACATTATTGATACTGGATAAATTCTGTCTTTCATTGGTGCCTATTGTCCATCTTAACAGTTGTTTTCTGGAAAATTAAGCATGGTGGTATTGAATTTGCATGAGATGGTAAAATGAAGGTCCATTTTGGGTTAAAGTGCCACAGTTTTGCCTTCCGGGATGATTATTCATGTAACAGTAATGTAATTAAAGATAAGATAATAACTTCACTTCGAGAGTTGTCTTTTATTTATTATCATAATTCTTTTGATTGATTGATTGATTGATCGATTGATTGACAGGCCAGTCAAAATTGTGGCCCGCGGGTCTGAGTTTTAGTATCACTGCCCTACTGTGTAGGGGGGGCTTGAAGCTCCAAACACCATCTTTTCTTGTCACAGGAATTTGAACAGACAATCCTTCAACCACTGTACTTGTTATAGAGCAGATTATAGAGCAGACTCTCACCTCTGTGCTGTTCTGGTCTCCGCTGGTAGAGAAAATGTGTGCAGGGATGGAGTAGAGGTAGTTGATGAGCCAGATGAGGGCCAGGCCCGTGAGCAGAGATTTGGGGGGGCTTCGGGGCCCGTGAAAGCTGCCTGCGGGCGGGGCCACACGTCTCAAGGTCTGGAAGTGGAACGCACTGAGGAAAAGTGTGGACCACACGTTGACCGAGCGAAGCCATACCCACACCCCCATGAGGACTTGACACCACTCCTTGGATGAGTACAGCTATAAAGAGGAGAGAGGTGGGTTTGGTTGATTGAATACTTTATTAACAGTTTGCAAATACTGTAGTACAGTGGTACCTTTTTACAATGGTGCTAAAAGGTTAACACAAAAAGCCCTAGGAGCTGCTTTGATGTAATTTTGCAAAGTTTGAAATGAGTTCTTGAATTATTTTAACAGATATTTCTTGAGTAATAGTTATCAATGTTGATTTGGCAAGTTGATTTAGTGGCGACTGCCCATAAGTCCGAAGGTTCATTAGTCCGAAGGTTCATTAGTCCGAATTTAGTTAGGGTTACTGAGGTTAAGGTTAGGGTTAGGGTTAGAGTTAGGCATAGTATTCTTAACAAATTCAGACTAATGAACCTTAGGACTAATGAACCTTCAGACCAATGCCATGGCACCGATTTAGTAAGTGAATAAATAAACATTTCCAGAGTGATAACATGTTATATGTTATATGTTTGCATGGATATGAATACAGTTGTGCCGTGAAATCTTTATGCCCTTTGGTGTGTGCCCAAACAAAACTTTTGAAAAATATTATTCACTGGCACGAATACAAGACTGCGAATCACTCCTCATTTTTATCAATTCCGTCCCCCTAAACTAACTCCATTTTCTTTGTCCTTCATAACACACAACTTGTTTTTAGCCAAAATACTGTAGCCTACTGCGGTGGTTCTCAACCCGTGGGTTCGGGACCCCAAGAGGAGTCCCCAAATTATTTGGGGGGGTTGATTAACTTGATGTGCAACATTGTTTTCTCACTCAACCCTAACCAACATGAAGTTTAAGTGTATAGAGCAAGGGTCTTCAACAAGGGGTCCGGGACCCCTAGGGGGTCCTTAAAATTACTACAGGGGGTCCTCCAAATCCTTTGAGTGATATATATATATATATATATATATATATATATTTTTTTTTTATATTAACCACTTGAACCCTAGTGTCCATATTCTGAGAAATCTAGCCAAAAAGCTTTGGTGTATTGGGGAAAAAGAGCAGACTAAGTACTAGTGGTTAAATATCTGAAAAATTGACATGAATCCAACATACACTGATAATTGTGCTGTCAAACAATAAACTACCGGTATGGAATCCATGAACAGGTTGTGGGGGTAACTGCTTCATCTATTTCTCAACTAAGGGATCCTTGGCCTGAAAACGTTTAAGACGCCTGGTATAGAGGGTATCTGCACATTTCTAAAGTGACAATTTAAGGACTTTTTAATAAAGACAAATTAAACATTGACCAAATTGTCAAATATTAGAGGCAGAAATTGTGAAAATAGCGGATCTACGAGCATGTAGATCGCCATTTTCACATTAGAACCGTGTTATACAAAATGCAATGCCTAAAAATGTATTGCTCTTCAGGGTAGGGGGGGGTTTCCAGTTCAAATATGATTATTTTGGGGGTCGCGGCCTGAAAAGGTCGAGAACCACTGGCCTACTGTACCTCCAGTCCCAGATCTGAGATGACCAGGAGTGCGTTCCTCAGCACTGACACTAGCAGGTTGGACAGGGCCATGTTGATCAGAATGATGTCCGAGTTACGCCCACCACTGGGGTCCTTGAACACACTCTGGCCAATCACCCCCACCACGGTGGCATTGCCCAGAATGCCCAGCAGCACCAGCATGATGTAGAAAGCCGTTTGTGCTGGGGACACAGAGACACGGAGTCCCATCCCCACAAGCTCCTCCGCTGACAGGTCTCCATGATCCTCAAGAGAGACATCCATTTGAGTAAGAACATGAACAATTCACCTTTTTTCTTTTTAGGCAAAACAATGTAAAAACCTAAATCATTGCCCTCATATTACTCTCCATCTTCATTTTGTTGTTCCTCAGATGACTGTCCCAACTCCGGCATCATCAGCCTCCAACCTGATTTCATTCTGTTATTCCAAAAGGTCAATAGTCCTTTATTAGGCAACCTGCAAATCAAGCCAGTATTTTCAAGTCTTTATATAATGACTCGGATGCTCCTTCTCTTGGGTGTCTGAAGACTGAGCAGCATGAAGACGTCGTCGGCACCTCACCTGACCTCAACTGACAGCCAAACAGCTTTTCCAGCATTGTTTTGGTAACACAAGTCCTGTTAAGAGATAACACTGAATACCCACAGGAAGCATTACAGAGCACCACTCAATGGTGTAAAGTAAGTACATTTACTTACGTACTGTACTCAAGTATAATTTAGATACTTTTACTTTAGTATTTTTTTTAATACTTTATAGCACTCCAATACAACATACATGAAGCTAGTTAGCATTTGTTTTTAGTTTTTTTTTAGAATCCTTTTTTCTTTACTGATTATATTGTTTTTGTAGATTGATATTCATATACATTTGTTTATTGTTGTTGATGCTCTGAAATATTATCTTGTTTATTATAGTGATGTATTACCTGCTTATTGTAAGTCGCTTTGGATTAAAAGCGTCTGCTAAATGCCTAAACTGTAAACTGTAACTCGGAAACGAATATTGTACTTTAACAATTAATTTAACAACAGTTACTCTGCAGATTTCGATAATTACTAAATATATTAGCTGATCAATTATGATGTATTATAGGTTAAGCTACCCAAAAGGACATGCGTAATTCAAATTGGTCCCATCTTTGCCAGCTGTGCAAGATTAAAGTGATAAACACAAATAACACTACGAATTATAATCCAATAATATGATTGTGAGATGGAGGCATTACATAAGTACTTTTACATTTGATATTGCAAGTATATATTAAAGCTAAAACATGTGTACTCTTCACTTCAAGTGAAATTCTGAAAGCAGGACTTTTACTTGCAAAGTATTTCTACATTGTGCTATTGCTATTACTATTAAGTAGACTTCCACTGGCAGGACTTTACTACATCACTTAGGCCTTAGGGACCTCAAGGTGCCTTAGGGACCTCAAAGTGCATAATAAAACACAAGAGATTAATCAGTTTGCCTTATTGAAAGATGCTTCCTTTGCAGCTGGATTCATTAGAGCCATGCTGACATCCCCAGGGAAGAGGAATCCTGTTTGCCCACGAGTGCATGTACCTACATGTTTTTGTGTTGGGTACAGAGGTTTACAGTAAATACATAAACAATGTTATGCACTTATGCAAATCAGTCAAATCAAGGCAAAGATCACCCAATCCTTACACTAACCCTTCCCTGCAGCTCCAACGTCTAATAAAGTAAAATCCGCTGTATTAATTTTCCCCTTTGTAACTATGGATCCCTTTGGTTCCATTTGTGTTAAATTGCTCAACTCTCTAGGGCCGGCATACGCATTGAGGTTGTATCTAAGCAGGCAGCACATTTTAAGTAATTGCTTCTTACTTTTCCTTTTATTGAAAGAGAATGAGTAAACTGCTAGGTGTGGAATTGTTTTCCACAGTAAGAGACAAGATAAACCAGCATACCTAATGAACATACAGTAATCTTTCTGCAAATGTTACTGACAGTGAGGCCTTTAGGAGGGCCAGTCTCCTAACTGCTTCTGAATTAAATGTTTGGTACTGGGAGTCTGGTGGTAAACGCACAGGTCCTGGACCTGGTGAGAGCAGGAGTGGACCTGGTGAGACGTAGGAGCCCGGCCAGGAGTCAACCCACAGAGCCTGGTCCTTCCATGCACCAGATTGCCTCTCCCAGTCTCAGCAGAGTAGTTCCGGACCAGCGGAGTGTGGCCCTGTCTTTCCCTAAAGGGACTGATCGTGCAGCTACTGGGACGTTAAGTCGGGACTTGATCACCCCGTCTGGGTCACCTGAGCGAGGGGTGTGATGTTGCGATACCGAAATCCCCTTTGACCTTGGGCGACATCACTGAGGATACGTCCCAGCTGCATCCATGCAATGTTTATTTTTTTTGTTACCTCCTTTTATTTATTTACATCGCTGCAACATCCATGTCAAGGGTTCCCAAAACGTTTGAGCTTGAGACCCAAAAGAGAAATTTGTACAAATGTATGAATTAACCACTTAAGCGGTAATTTAGAAAATAGTAAAACTAGATGATTTACATTATAAGGTGAACTTCACATGTCTACACATTTTAGTTTGTACATCTATTTGGAAAAAAATGAAGAAAAAAATATCTGGTTTTATTTCAGAAAATATATTTTTTATACTATACTGTAGGTTAAAAAAAACGATATTTCCTCACTCAGTCACGACCCATACAAACGGGTCTGCAAACCAAAATGGGCTGTGACCCTATGGTAAGGAAACATTGCTATAGACAAGACCATACTTTTAAAATCAAATGCCATTTTAGAAACCCATAAAAACAAACAAAAAAACCCACAAGTAGGATATAATCTAAAGCCATTTTAATACAAAAACAAATTTGCATTTAGTTGCATTCATGATCTTGGGGCAGTTTTCCAAAATAAAAAACATAAAAAATGTACAAAAGTAACCCATTTGGAAAAAGCCTTTGCTTGGTCCATGATTGATAATTCCTCTTGATGATAAATCACCTTCTGCGCGAGTACTCATCTCTCCTTTCTCTTCCCCGATCCCTTTCACGTTCCTTACGCTCTCTCTCTCTGGCTCGGTTCCTTTCTCGGTCTCTCTCTCTGTCTCTGTGTTTTTTCGAACGGGAAGGAGATGAGACACTGCGACTGCGCCTGAAAGAAGGAGTACAGGAGTAGATTTGGGTCATTCATTATCCATCTGGGCACTATCTGCTTTTCAAAATGTGTGCTAGATTTTTGGGGGGCTTTTCTGCCTTTAATTGATTGTGTAAAGAATGTGTGTGTGTGTGTGTGTGTGTGTGTGTGGGGGGACGGGGGGGGACGGGGAGAGAAATAGGGAGAGACATGCAGTAAAGATAGTCAAGAACGGGACCAAACCTTTCCGTAACTGATACTTTAGTATGTTGTGCAACCATGGTAAAGACGTCACGTAGCACTGTTTTGTCTCCGTTTGTAAACAAGTGGTTCATATGATGCTTTGATAACAGCTTAAAATAATTGTTTTGAAACGCCAAAGTGACTCGCCATGGAGAATGACATTTATTTATACAATGAAGAATATTGTAAGATATCACTTTCAACTCCGATTTTCTTTTCAAGAGTCAGATCAAATCACAATGCCGCATGGTGATCTTTATTATCTTTTATCAATATGCATAAAAAACCTGCTTCATGAGAACAATGTTAGTAAACACACAGACTAACAACTAAAAGGAAAATCACAGGAGAGTTTTATCTGCTTTTAATTGTGAGTGTGGGAAAACATGGCAGGTGAGGAGAAAATATTCTCTCTCTGGTGGGTGGAGAAATGGGGAAAAGGGGAGGGAATAGAATAGAGCAGCGGTTTTCAACCAGTGGTCCTTGAAGGGATTCCAGGTGGTCCTCAGCTAAATGATGGAGTTGGTAACCAAATGGACCCTTATAGATCTTTAACTGTTGAGAGTGTAAATGTAAAATGTATATGTTTACAGTACACTCAAGAGTTAAATTATTGTTAAACATCTGCATTACTTAATTTACAAGAAGTCTACACAATTAGAAAATGTAGAAGAATTGATGAACGTTTGTTTTATCTCTCCTGTACCAACAAATACAGCATGGAATTGAAAAATCAAAATCTATTCAACGATAACAAAATATTCTACGTTTTGGGTCTGAGAGGCTACATCTCATCAAATGGTGGCCCGTGGCTCAAATGTCAAATAGATAATGGACCTTGATATGAAAATTGTTGAAAACCTCTGGAATAGAGAGAGTTCACATTTCATGTTCTTTGGCAGAAGAACCCCCAAAAACTGTGAATGTTTTACGCATGTGGCTGATCTCCATTACCTGCGTTTAGGAGGGGTGAGGGGACTCTCCTTCCTCCTCTCAGCACTACGACTCTTCCTGGTCTTTCTGAATGGGCGGTAAAATGAAAAGCAACAAGCATCAATGTCATCATCACCACCACAACCATCATGTGCAAAGCATGTGGGGCAAATGGCTGAAATCTATTTTCATCAACTGCCTCCAAGCAATATAGAACGAAGCAAACCTACCCGTCTCCATTAGTGAGTTTTCGGCAGACATTCCTGAGAGCAACTTGAGACAGAGACTCCTGAATAGGTTGTGTTGCAGAAGGTGACACTGAAAGGAAAAATAGAAACAATCCATGTTCTATCAATATGCAGTTCAAGTGTCAGAAAAGGCGCAAAACAGATATGCAGGCACGCGCGCACACACAGTACTTAAAGGTGATACACCATGCACTTAAAAAGTATTTATGTCATATTGTTTATGTCCCAAAAACGTTTTTCAAAAGGTTTGAGGCTAAACTACCACTCCTGAATAGAGAGCCTCTCTCATTTTTGAATGGCTCTCAGAGCATTTCAGCTGCAGTACCACCTTCGCCTTCTCAAAACCAGAGAAAGACACACCGGTCAGAAATGGGACTTTGTGAGGATAGAAGGTGCTAGTGGGACCCCAAAAAAAGGTTTTAAAATAGGAAAAGTGAAATTTCATGGTGTATCACCTTTAAAGGTTTAACATCAACTTTTTGGATTACCAATGTGGGTATTTTAGAGCAAGTGTCAGAGCAGTTGCATTACACAAGCACAACACTCTGTTCCTGAAAATTGTAGGACTGAGAGAACTGTGTCCTCCTGTTGAGGCTTCAGCCCACTTCACAGATACAGTGATATTTAGAGCCTGGTTCATTACGTGCCAGATTGGCTAGTAACTTGACAGCGTCACCCGACAACAGCAATTTGGCAGGTTGATGGGTGTTAATTACAAGCCCTCTACGGTAGAGTTCTGCAAGCACGTCAAGTTGCGGAGGGCCTTGCCTCGATCCAATGACCGAGACGATTAATTTATTTTGTCGATACTGTAGGTTGGACTAAGACTCATTAATAATGAATAACTCTTGTGAACAACCGAGCAACAGTATTCAACAGTGAATTGAACCCTTCTCATTGCGCTCCTTCAGTGAGTCCATGTTGTTAGCTATGTTAAGTTAGTTATGTTAGCCCTCTGAACATCTCTGAAGCCTGAAGTTGAAATGTGGATGTGACGCACAGCACTCGTGACACAAAACAAACATGAATGAGGCTTATACACCATTAGGCTCACTATAACACAAGTAGCCTAGACCTACACAGTTCAATGGATCATTCTTCACAGTTCATAAAAAAGAACGCAAGATAATAAAACCTAGCCTACTTATTTCTTGCTGGATCATGTAATATGGCTTTATTCTTTGAGCCTATTAATGTTTGAGAAGTCAGTGGCACTAGTAGTTATGTTTACTAAAACTATAACAAGTTTACCTTCTCTTAGTAGCATATGGTATGTATGCGTGTTCTTTTTTGATTTATATTCGGGTTTTTATCTTTAATGATAGGACAGTAGACTGACAGGAAATGGGGAGAGAGTGACACAAAGCAAAGGTCGGTGGGAACGAGATTCGAACCCCCGTCAGGCTGGCATTGCAGTCTTAGGGTGCCCGGACCGCCGCACCGGCGGCCCATGGCCTGCCATGTGTGTTCTGTTTGTGTGTATCAGACAGCGCACATCAGAGAGATTACATTGACTTGACGTCAAGTCTCGAGTCGGGCTCGGGGAAATAAATTACAGACCCTTGTCGGGTTGGGGTCGAGCCTGGCTTGAACACCACGGACAAGGGCTCGGGTTGGAGTTTTGGGCCTGTGCAGGGATCTAACTCTACAGTATGTACAGCGGTGTGCTGACGGTGGAGCTATGTGGAGCGCAGCTCCACTAGCTTTGAAGCTGCACGCACGCCCGCACATGCACAATTGGCTGTTTCCGCAACTCGCTAAGGGCTTGTACACACTGCATGACTTTTTGCCCCGATTATGCTGTCGCCGACCATTTTTGGCGCTCGCCAACAAAAACCGCCAATCTGCCCCAAGATTGGACTTTGCTCGCAGAGGTTTTGCTTGTTGTGTGTGAAAGGCACTGCGAGAAGATCTGGCCGTGATAATAACGTTCGGCGATCCCTTCCCGAGCATTTCTGTGTGTGTGTGTGTTCACGTTTTCGTTGGACATTAGAATAAAAACAAATGTTGGCTATCGCATCCTAGTGAAATATTTGTCAGTGTGTGATCCCTTGTCGGCGATCAATCTTATAGTGTGAAAACCATGATATTATGATTTCAAGAAAGACACTCATGTAGTGTGAAATACTTTAACAATCCAATAATCGCAGACCACTTAAATATCGTACAGTGTGTCCAACCTTTACGAAACCTACCGATCGACCCAGAGTGTCACAGCTTGAATTAACAGCAATGAACGACCTGGTTGATGCATATCAATGAAGCATCCATTGTGTGACCTGCTAAGTAACCTAGTAGGTGTTCTGTCTGAAGCAGTCAAAAGAGTTGGATAACAGTGGCTGATGGATTCATGAACTAATTAAATTACAGGTGGCTGCGAGGTAAATACATAATTAGGAAAACGCAAAAGTTTCCCCATTCTCGCATGCACGTGTGTGTGACCGCTCCACCAGCTAAATAATCCGCAGCACACAAACACATATAAGATATATATTTCTTATCAGTCAATGCTTCTCGAACATGAACTGTGCTGCTTTCCACTGAAAAGGCAAAGAACAAAGAGCGTTTTAACACATCGTCACCTGCTTTAGATGCTGACGCTGGGGAGAAACAGCTAGGAGGCTCTAAAGTCGGGGTTCCACTGGGGTTGGTTCCTACTCCTAGCTTGACTTTGGCCTCATCCAGAGCCTGCCGACACTGTTCCACATGACGCAGTAAACTGGAGAAGGAGACGAACGGGAGGGAGTAGAGCCTCAGAATCCTCGTACAGATCTCCTTCAGGTTCTCCTCTGATGCTCCGAACAGCCGGAACCAGGGGGGCTCTTCTGGGAGGGGAATCTGTAGGAAGTATCGATGGGACAATATGAAAATGTTGTGACAAAAGAAATCGCGATTTACGATATTTTCCAAAATAGTAGAAATAGCAGATCTGCAAGCTCACAATGCGTTGTGAGCTTGTAGATCGGCTATTTCCACTATCAATGTTCTTTGTATAGTATAAAGTTGTTAAATATAATTTCTTTGTATATTTAGGTTATGAGTCATATCTGCCAACTTCAAAGCCTGTGCAACTTCAAAGGCTAAAAGCCAAACATAAATGTCAACGACAAAAAACGTTTAAATTGTTAATCACAATTATTTGAGTGACAATTAATTGTCATGTACTGTAAAATGTCATATTCCTGACAGCCTAATGACCATCATAACGTCAGTGTTTGTGTGGTTCGACTTGAAACACAAAAGTATCATTGGTGCACAAGCCAAGTATGTCATTGTAGTAGTTAATCAGGCATTTTGGGTCACTGATGTTCAGCCGAGTTAATATTTTGCAAACCTGTAGTAATCTGGCTGACAGGTAGATACAAGCACATGCCACCGTCTCGCCGCTGAACCTCAAAAACACATCCGTTCTCAAGCTGTCGTTCATGTAGTTCCTAAATCAGCAAAAGACAAAAGGAAAACGGATGTGAAAACATGAGTAATGTGTAAATAAATAGCTGTATAATCACCATGGTGACACCTTGAACATACTAAGTCTAGCAGTACATTTTACTCTTAGATTATGGTTATTGCAATGGAACAAAGTTTTCAGATGACAATTATGTGAGAAACACATGGTATAAGATATATTCAAGTGCCTACCATGCCATCTGTACCAGCTTCGTGTTCTTTTCACACTCCAGCACCTGAAGGTACATGACTATGACCTGTGACAAAGGACAGAGACCAGTAAAGTAAAGAAATCTCACAATTTAAATCAACATTGCCAGCATGGAAGCTCATACTGTATGTCAAAATACAAATACTGCTTTATGATGCAAGTGAATACACCTTAATTGAACGTGGTAAAACAAATCGTGTGATGTGTTGCCAAGAGAGAAAGCGGGGTACTAGATCAGTGGTTCTCAACCTGTTCAGGCTATGACCCTCCTAAAATAATCGTATTTGAACATGGGTCAGCCCTACCCTGACAAGCACTTGGAATGTAGGAGTTGAGGCATTACATTTTGTTTCACTCGGCTCCACAGATACAATTGGGAAAGTAGTCGATCTACAAGCTATTTTCACAATTTGTGCGAGAGAGAGAGAGTCTATATTGTATTTGACAATTTTGCCAATGTTTGACCAGTTTTATTTTTTTTTTATTTTTTTTTATTTAACCTTTATTTAACCAGTAAAAGTTTTTATAGTAGTTTCTTGATTATTTTTGATGCAGTAAAGGTATTGTTTTCCCCTTATGCATTAAAAGGGTCTTAAATGTCTTTAAATTCTCACTTTAATGTAATCTGGGCCCCCCGACCCACAGGTTGAGAACCACTGTACTAGATGTTGCTGCTGCTAAAGCTTGCCTTGTGGGGATGTTTGACGTGCACACAGAAGCCCAGCTCCTTTAGGAGTCTTCTCTCTGCTTTGATGACCTTTGCTTTCATGTTTATGTAGGCAGCATCCAGGGACAAGGGGGGATACATGCTTCTATGAGCCAAACAAGAGACCAAGGTAAGGCTGGTGTCAGAAACAGTGGACTAAAAGACTAATTTACTCACTTGAGTTTTTTTTTGGTGAATGACACCACTGAACGACAAAGCACAAGTTAGGCTTAACACAAACAGGAATGTAACCCTTTCAAACAGATGACAGAATTTTAAAAGACACCCTGGTTAGGAGGTAAGCAGAAATAGCATTTCAGGTTGTTTGTTACAAAGATGGCAAAAAAATGAAGATGCCTTACTTTCCCCTTTTGTGAAACTTAAGATGGTGAAAGACATTCAAGACATCCCGCACCCTGCGCGGCTCCTCCTCTATCTTTGAGGCCAGGCTGACGCATGCCATGGCAACCATCTGGAAATGAAAAGTGTACATGATGAAGGGACAAATCCTGGGAAGATAATCATTATGAAAAAGGTGTCACACAGTGGCAAAAAGGCAGGCACATTCCGTCCTGCTGTGCTGGATCAAAAATAAATGTATGTATGTATGTATGTATGTATGTATGTGTATATATACCGGTAATATATAATATATACAGTATATAATATATACAATATAATATATATATGAAGCAGCATTCTCCACACACCAGAATGCTGCTTCAATCGTGGGTTAATTTATTGGTAACATTTCGAGTCAGGCGGCTCTTCCTCTGACCTTGAAGGTCTGTTTTTTTTTTCAAGATACTAATTATAATATAGACATAAATAATGAACATTTTCATGAGCCCATTTTCTTTTAGATGTGTTGTGTGGGAAGCAATAATAGTTTAGCCTACCTCCGCACAGTGTCGAACAAATGACTTGCAATAGTAGAACCTGTGGAAGAGAATCTGTCCAGTGGCCATGGCAACCTGGAGGAATACAACCAAGGATGATAACAGTTTAAGAAGGAGAAAGAAGCAGGTGCGCTTCCTCTGGATGCTTTTGTGTTTAGGCACAATAGGCAGTGGGGTGCCCAGTGCCCACTGACCACTAGTCTAAAATTGGTCTAAAAGTGAAAGTTGCCAACATCTTGTGAAATAAAATGTCGCCAACCAATCATCAAGGGCGATGACACACGAAAGAAGAAGTAACAGCTGCATGCTGAAACAACCCAAATGTGGGCTAACTGACATCAGTCAGCCCACATTTGGAGATGACTGACATCACTGATACTAAACAGTGCCCACATTTGGAGATGAATTCATGACCGACATCACTGATACTACATTTTATATACCGCATGCTGAAACAGTGACCAGTAGATGACTGACAGTGACATCACTGACTGACATCACGGGACACCATATATGGACATAAAAGGGTGAAACAGTGCCCAAATTTGGAGATGACTGACATCATAAACATCAGATCTTAGTCTATATAGACGGTCTATACTCTATATAGTCTAATCTAAGATTAGACTTCTAATCACTTTTAGACACATTTTTTACACATTTTAAACTAGTGCTCAGTGGGTGGTCACTGGTCAGCTATAAATAACTAGGTTCAAATACCATCAAAGTGGAAAAGGCGATATAACAGCGGCACTCCAAAGTAAAGAATGCAAGACTGTCTGATTATACACACGTTCTTATTTATAGAGAAGTCTTTTTCCACTTCAAGGATATTAACACTTCTACTAATTGTTTACTATTACTATTACTATTGATTACCAATAGAAACGTGTCAGATAGGAGCTAATTTATGAAGTGAGAGCACTGGAGCTCTCACAGCTCCATTATTGGGCATTATTGACTGAAAGCATTGATTGGTTGATTGATTGAATACTTTATTGGCGGTTCGCATAGGAAAAACACAAGACAGTACAGTTCAGATCATACAAGGACGATTTAAACCCAAGAAAGCACATAGGCAGAGATAGAAATACCATTAAACGGGGGTCCGTAGCCTTACGCATGTCAAACTGGGGGGTCCTTGAAATTAAAATGCTTGAGAATCACAGATTTAAACCACAATCATTAAGTTATGCTAGCATTATTAGCTCACGTGGCTAACCAACCACCAACCTGTGGCAGTTTCAGCAGGATGCCCGCCGCCTGGATCATCTCGCAGCCCCGCAGCCTCAGCTGCTCCTCCTTGTCGGCCGCCAGCCCATGCTCGGCGGAGGGGCTGTTCTTTAGCCGCTCCGGAGGTAACTGGCAGCCGCCTAAAGTCAGGTAAACCTCGGAATATACCTTGTTTCCTATGAGAATCCCCTCTCCATCTCCGGGCGCCATGATAGTACTCCACTACTGTCGTAAAAACAGGCTTCTTCTCTTCTCCTTCTTGCGAGTTTACGGCAGACAGACTATATAGCATGTTGCTGCCTCCCACTGTTGGACTTGGGTACTACTACTAACTGACCAAAGTTTCAGGGTCAGCTCCACAGATGATGTCCAACCCAGATTTGGCACAAAAAGGGTCAAATACGTTGGTTGCCCTGCTATGGCACTAAAATGTGGAACGCCCTACCAAAGGCCTTAACAGAATGTAAAACCCTACCTTCCTTTAAAACAGCGCTGAAAAGCCACTTAGAGCAGTTAGAGGCGTCTGCTACTCGAAACTGGTAAATGAAAACAAAGCCTATCCTTACCTCCCCCTGACCTTTCTATTGTAAATACTATTTATTTTGCATTGTGTTTTTACTGATGGTATCTTCTGCATGGGCCTACTGTGTTCTCTATGTCTGTCATTCAATGTTATATGAGTTACTGTGGTTGCCAGAGGGCAATTATGCAACACATTATACAATATAATATGCCATGTTGGAAGTGGCTAACCATGTTATAGTCACCTGTTCAATCCCGATGTTACCCTAACCTTCATTTTATATTTTGTATGATAAAACCTTTCATCCTTACAACTAATTGACAAGCCAGCTCATGGTGGTGTTTAAGCATGTCATTGATAGACTCTCACACCACTGCTTCTACAGATTCCTCCTTTCACACATAAATCGCTGCATTTTCCCCCTACATTCCTAGCTGCTTTCCCTGAACATATTGTACTTGCACGATGTACAATTAAACAAAACATAATTTAATGCTATGGGGCGAATTACATCATAGTACGTCCATTATAAACCTTCCGGCCGAAACACAGACTTACAAATAGTTCCACGGTGCAGTGGACTTATGAGTGTAGTAGGCCTACTGTGTCCCCTGGTGGCACGGACAGTGTAGTGCAGACATTACCTTTCCCAGAACGGGACAGTAGTGCTGACATTATCTGGGACTGTGTGCGTGTGCCAATGTTGTGTATTGTAACTGCGTCTTCTGTCAGCCCAGCCTACACTGGACACCTTACACAATTGTTCCTGTTTCCTGAGTTATTGCTGTCCGAACAAGTGTGCCTTTTTGTTCATGATAGATATTGACAATAAGGTATTGAAAACATTTTAATCGGATTTAAAACCTAAACCCTTATGTTGATCAAATATAGAGCAGTCCTGCCTGAGCGCCCGGAGGGCGCGAAGTCCTAGGAATGGAGCGGCCGCGTCAGCGGCCGCAAATTTCTAGTTTCCCTAATAGCTATCTCCTCCTTTATCATACAATGCTCTCCAAGGATATGCCCACATCCACTGTGTAAAGTAACTAGTACAGTACATATAAGCCCCTACATAAGTAGCCTACTTAAGTACAATTTTGAGGTATTTTCTTTAATTTTCTTTAATATTTTTTCAAAACCTCTACCACTACCCCACTACACCTCAGAGGACAATATTGTACTTTTACTCCACTACAATTATATGAAAATAGTTACTATAGTAACTTTGTAGATTTTGATTATCATCACAAAACACACTAACCACATAAGCCCTATTTATATTTCGGCCATTTGAAAATAGCAGATCTACAAGCTCACAATGCTTGTAGATCGGCTATTTTCAAAATAGTTTTTAAACATTTTGAACTCGTGCATTCTGCACGGTACTTTTACTTTTGGTACTTTAAGTACATTCGATGCTGATACTTTAGTAGGCTACTTTTACGTGCATTTTGAATATGGGATTTCTACAGAGTAACAGAGTATATCTACATTGCATTATTGATACTTTTCCATAAATAAAACATGTGAGTACTTCTTCCATCATCACTGCCCACACATCCACCTCCTCTCCCGAACAAAGACTCTGTGGGCTGCCTGCCACATCCACAGCCTCATTGCCTGTCATCATAATCCACACAAGCTGAGAGACTCTTAAAAACAGTGGTGTCAGTTCAGAAAAAGCTAAGGTATGGCAACATGACTGATGTCTGGTGTCCACTGATTGATTGATTACTTTACAGTTAATAATAATAATCTTTATTGTCCCCGAAGGGAAATTTGTCTTCACAGTCTGTTCAAACATAAAACAACATGTAACACATAGCCAAAAAGACAACACAACATATCACGTAGACAAGTCATCAGTACCCCACTGTACACAGAAAAAGACCCTCTTAGCGACGGGGGCGATTGTTTAACATATTGTTAAGTGCAGCAATGGCTGAGGGGACAAAACTCCTTTTAAACCGAACTTTTTCCCACGCCAAGGTTCTGTATCTTCGCCCAGATGGCATTAGGTCAAAGTGGCGATGCAGAGGATGGTCAGTGTCACTTGTTATTGAGAGTTTTTTTTTTTTTTTTTTTTTTTCGGATTTCGGATGTGTTCAATACAAGACATTCAAACCTTTTAATTGCATTTGACGACAGTGACACCAGTCATGTTGCATGTTGCATGTTGCATTTTTAGTAAACGTGCCACAATTAACAATAATGCATTGCACCTGTGCAGCTGACCTGCGGAACCTGGGAATATACCATTATGTCATGATGGGGAGAATACAATTATAATACCTTGTTAAAGTGACCATTTTGTTAAATTTTGCATTTGTAGTTATTTTACTGTAATTTAACAACTTAATATTCAGCACAGATAGACAAAGAGACATTCATGGATTTATATTTAAAAGTAACTTTTATGTTCACCCCTGGACCCAGGGTATGGCAGCTGCATAGCCCTGCCATACCCAATTGACGCCCCTGCTTAAAAACCCCTCTCTATACTTCTAGCCAGGTCTCTGACTCTGTACAGTGCTGTCAAGTGTTCAGAGATGAGGTCAGACCAGGCCTGTGACCTTCTCCCCTGCAGAGCCATCAGTGCAGCTCCTGAATCACAGCAGATGACCACCTGCTGTCAGTGGTGGAAAAAGAATCAATGTAGAAATACTCTGTTACAGGTAAAAGCCTGGAATTCAGAATATACTTGAGTGAAAGTACAAAAGTATTGGTATCAAAATGTACTTAAACTACCAAAAGTGTGAGTTTGTAGATCGGCTATTTTCAGATGTATAAACGAAATGTATAAAGGATGAAGTGGCAACTATATTTTGTAATAATCTACAAAGTAAATAGTAACTAAAAATGTAAAATAATTGTAGTGGAGTAAAAGTATGATATTTGCCACGGTAGCCAGATAAGTCGACCTCTTTCAAAGTCGACCCAGACTCTTTTCCCAACGGGTCTGTGGCTAAAATTAGCCACAGATTTGACTAAAATCAAATCTGTGCTTCTGGGGGTCCCTGGAACAAAAAGGTTAGCAATAGGGGTCCATCCGTGGAACAAACTATTTTGAGATGGGGGTCCACGGCCAAAAATACATTTTGGGGGTCCTTAACCACTGATAGGCACATTCTACAAATGTCTTCTAAATCATAACAATCTTCTGAAAAAAACTTATGTGGCCATCAGTGTTTCTCAAACTTTGTTATGTGAAGGACCCCCAGAATGATATGTATTTGGCTACGGACCCCCATCACAAAATATTTTGTTCCAGGGACCCCCAGAAGCAAATATTTGATTTTTGTCTATTCTGCATCTAGCTAAAGGCCTCAGACCCGTTGGGAAACGAGTTTGGGGTCGACTTTGAAAGAGGTCGACTTTTCTGGCATTCTTTGCCACTGACACATAGTGAAGTAGAATGCTTACTTAGTGTACACTGTCGTTCCAGCCAATTTACAAATCCTAGGCAGCATTTCTCCAAGGTAGTGTACACCCAGGGGTCTCTTTGCATACCTAGGAACAATAAACCGTGAAAAATAAACATTTGAGTCAATGAAGTGTAGTCTACACATAATGCAATCGCATAGTGACGTTGATACAGCAACCACTAGAGGGCAGTGAAAAACTGGACTATTTATAAACAAGAATTGACACAGTCAATATATAAGCTGGTCAGATGAAAAAAAAAATGTTTTTTGAAAAAAAAAAAAAAAAAATGTTTTTTGAAAAAAAAAAAGTTTTGGAAAAAAATGTTTTTTGGAAAAAACTCGGGCGTGCTCAAACAACAGTAATAACTGCGTATTACCTTACTGTACTTTACTGTACTGTATACTGTACCTCACTGTACTGTACTGTACATATTCTGTGTTCTATATCTATGAAGTCTGTGTTCTAGATCTATGAATTTTGCCACCCCCCCCCCCCCGTGTATGTGTGTGTGTGTGTGTGTGTGTGTGTGTGTGTGTGTGTGTGTGTGTGTGTGTGTGTGTGTGTGTGTGTGTGTGTGTGTGTGTGTGTGACTTTTACTTATAACTGAGTACATCTACAGTGCAGTATTGATACTTTTAAGATACTTTAAAAAAAACAAGTGTAAAACATTTGAGTACTTTTTCCATCAGCTACTTTCCCCCATAGCCTGGAGGACTCCTGCTAAGTTTACAGTTGCCATATAGCCTATTACTCTATAAATCTATCTGTGATGTCTGATTTTACTAAAACTAGCATGCTTATTAGGCAGTAGTGGGAAAAGTACTCGCATTCTTTACTTAAGTATCATACAAGTGGAAGACTTGTATTCAAAATTTACTTGAGTACAAGTATAAAAAGTATTTGTATTGAAATGTACCAAAAGCAGAAAGTACGCATTATGCAGAACTTAATGTAACCAAGGTGTTCAAATAAGTGTATTGATTGTAGGCATTTTCCAAAATCTTGTGGTATTTCACTGCTACATATCGTTCTAAATATATGCTTTCTTGTCATTTAGTACAATGAATGTGTTACCGTGTCTCTAGAAATGTGCTCATTATTTGTGAAGATACTAACTGTAATTCTCAAAGACTCGCATTGGTTCATTCAGCACATCGTTTTTGCTCTGTTTCATTTGATATTAAAATGCAACTCGAATTAATCTACTGTGTGGACACTGATCAGATGACAGGAAGAAGCAGCTCATCAATGAATGTACTTTGTGTTGCTTTTGTAAATTGTGTAGGGTACGATATTTTCATGACTTCACACCAAAGCCCATATCATGGTCATAGAGTTAAATCATTGACAACTTGCATACTCGTTCAGTTCATATGTTAATGCAGATGGTATGCAGATGGTGTGACACATCACCTACTACAGCCTACAACGATGCCCAGGGCAACACTGCATATTGTCTATAAATGGCTCACAGTTTAAATAACGTACGTTTTTTTTGGACAATCATCTGTAACAGATGAAGTATAATTAAATACGACGTGATTAACGTTTGTTTGACATCCTCATCACAATTACATTGGATGCATCGCGTTGATTAAAGTGAATGGCTGCTATAGTTTTGCTAGTTTTCATCACCTAATCACCTTCCTTTCATAACCTAATCTCTACGTTTAGAATTGAAAGAAGAAAAATAATGTTAATGTTAGTATGAAGCTAATTATAAAGCTTAAATGGATGATGATGTCAACAATGACTTGTGAAAATCAAAGAATGATAGCCGATCTACAAGCAATCATACAAACATTTTGTACTTTGATGCCAATACTTTTGTACTTTTACTCAAGTATAGACCTCTCTTTTCTTCTGTTTCATTTATCACAAGCAGGCTGGCCACAGGCACCGCCTCAGTGTGAAGGAATGGTGCTCCCTGCTGGACAAAATATGTCATTACAGCAGTACAGATCTGGAGGGCCTGGCCAATGGATCATGAGCTCGGTGACCATGTGACATGGACAGCCAATCGGCAAATAGGTCCCCTAGGTCCCCTGAATGTCTCAGGACAATGTAATCTGTTTAAAGAGCTGGTCCTGCTGACCAGCTAAAAACAGCATAGACAAATTAAGGCAATGAACTTACCATGGACCCTTGGAATAATCCTTCTTTGGATGAAGGTAGAACGCAGGCGCTCCAGGTGGCAACAGTGAAAGATATTTCTCCAGAGAAGCCACTGGACACAGTGGGTTTCCGGCTTCTTCATACATGAATCCACGCAGCCTTTCTTTGTTTTTCTCAGAGTAATCTTTGATAGATAGATAGATAGATAGATAGATAGTTCTACCACATCTACCATACGAAAGAAAACACAGTTGTAACTACCTTACCTTTGTGATTCTTGGTCTCTTCATTGAACGTCAGCGTTGCATACTTAAGACCCTGTTCATCTCTACGTATGACGAATGACTCTGGTTTCAGCGCACGGTTTCCCTAGATAGATAGATAGATAGATAGATAGATAGATAGATAGTTTTATTGTCATTATTACACAGAACAGGTTCAGTGAACAACGAGATTAGAGCCAGTCCCACAAGGTGCATACACAAGTCAGTAGTAAAGTAATAATACAAATAATAATAATAAACAAACCTCATTTGCGCGTCGCCCCATATGTAGCTGTATATCGAACCACACTTTATGTAACAATCCATGGGGTGTTGCAGGAGACAGAGCACTGGATTGTTTGATTTTATTAAAGTCTGCTTCTGTTATGGATGGATGGTGGGTCGAGGTATCTTTTCCTTCCTTACGCAGTTTCTTCATCACAGCGACAAAAACAGAATTGCTGCTACTGAACTCACTGTCAGATATTATACTCCAGCCTCGGGACAACGGGGGATCATTCATGTAACGATTAATTCCTGCTCGCAGACCAGCGTAACTACTGACACTATATTCATCACCTTTAGCGTTTCTGACTGTAGCGTAGAATTCTCGTAGTATCTTATTTAAATCTTCTTTGCCGATGGTTGTCAAATCGGTGACAATTTTCTTCTGTGTGCACCAGGTCTGGAAACACCGCATACTCCAGTTAGTTTGTTTGACGGTACCGGACAGGGGCTCACTACGACATAACTCGAGCGCATCTAATTCCTTCTCGGATATATCCGAGTGTCTCTTACTGGCACTGGGTTTCTCTTCATCTTGTAAAGAATCCAACCACTCGTCCATAGATAATCCACCGAGTAAATCAAAGTTCATCGTGAAGTCACTCATTGTTGTTGTTGTTGTGGCACTGGGTTTGAAAGGTGTTCAAAATCCCCGGTAAGGAAACAAAGTACCCGGATGTGCGGAGTGATCTTGGAAAATGTGACAAGTCCTCACACAACTTTGGAGCCTTACCTGATTGCAGGCCACGGCACGGGGCGGAGTGACCGCGGCAAGGGGCGTAGTGAACGCGGCGGTTATCGTGGGCTTCGGTGACGTGTGCAGTGGGGCAACGGTGAGATTCGAACTAGTGATCTCTGGCACTCAAGTCGGCGACGCTATCCATTCAGCCATCAATGCTGATGTTTATCGTGGGCTTGCCCAGGCCTTACGGCCTGGGCATAAATATAACGATTGCATTCACCACGGCTTCGTAACTCGCGCGGCGCTCCGCCGGCCGCGCGGCCCTGGCCCGCTCTTCGCGGCCACTCGCGCCTGCGGCGCTCGGGGGCGAAGAGCAGGACCAAGGTCCGCTGGCCTGCGCGCCGCTTGCAATGTAGTGGACAATAATCAAACGCCTCCGCCCCTTGCCGCGTTCACTACGCCCCTTGCCGCGTTCACTCCCCTTGCCGCGTTCACTCCGCCCCGTGCTCCGGTCTGCAATCAGGTATACTACCAACTTTGCGGCAGTTGTTCTGTCATAACCTCCGGAATTTAGCCAATCAGAATCCAGTATTTGAACACGTGACTCGAAAAAGTGGTAGAATGATTGTTTTACACCCGGGGTCCATAGAGCCATGTCTGTGGAAAATGTGATTGGCTCCTTTCTCCTGCATCCTCTCCCCCTTTCCAAATCCTCCATGGCTTACTGTATATCCTCCTTCCTCATCCTCTTGGATAATAAGAAATCTGGATCAGTGATTCCCAATGTGGACGTAGTGGGAGTATAGTGCAATTGTCAAACTACAAAGATTTTTGTGAGATAACATTAATATATTTTCTAAAATATGATGTAAAAAAATTGCTAAAGGTGCCTTCCCATCATCACACATTACATTCTATTCATAAAACAAAAAGTTACATACCGGTAGATGCTTGCCACATGCATACATGCTTTAAGGCAGCATTCAGTTAAACAATAAATACGTTTAGTTTGTTCTCCACTGTATTTTATTATACATTTCAGCCTTCTTAAAATTGCACTTTTAACTTCTTCATGCGAATTTATGTAGTGTATTTTTTATTACATTTTTTTAAAGCATAACAGATGTCCACACCCTCTCCAACAGATGGTGAATATATGACATACTGTATATCTTATTAAATGCCTTATGCAAAGCACTTTGAATTTACTTGCCTTACCCAAAGTGGTTTGATGCAACTTGGTATTTGTGCATAGGTGCTTTTTTGTAATTACAACTGATAACCACTAGATGGCCCTTTAAACAAGCAAAACATTAGAGTCTAGACAAAATTGACATCTGAGCTTTTAATTTATAAATAAATCTACTTATTCTTGAATATCTTTTGTGCTAACTTTGTGTTCATTTCTGAAAAAGAAACAACTCCCACACATCACTGTCGTTAAATGCAATTAAAAGGTTTGAATGTCTTGTATTGAACTGTAAAGTAATCAATCAATCAATCAATCAATCAATCAATCAATCAATCGGTCTGTTAGACTTTCAACAGGTTATCTTTAGCGTTAGGGTTACTTACTCTAATTCAGTGTTTCTCACATGGGGGTACCGGAGAGTACAGGAGAAAATGGCAATACAGGTATGTATTTTACTGTTATGGGTAATGACAAAACATTGCCAGTCTTTGTGTGAACCTTCTCATCTGTAAATTTGTAAAACCAAATTGTTATTGAATAGAAAGCAATGTTTATTTGCCATGATGCTGTTTTATTTTGAACATATTGGCATTGGAACTGGACTTGTGATGTCAATTTTATACGCAAAATGCTGTAGTCAGGGGAAGGGGGTACTTGGCTTCAGAAATCAGTATAAGGGGGGGTACTGCAACCAAAATAGTTTGAGAACCAGTGCCCTAAATGATAAACCTGATACAGACTTAAATGTTGTGATTTCTTATGAAAAACCTTTCAATTGCAAGACATTGTGCAGGTTTTTTCAGTGCGTTGGACCGTCATTTGGTCTTCTCCTAAATGTAGACTATATGCACCATGTCGCCTTTGTAGGTGTGCAAGAGACTTGCATTTTATTGCTATTAATTAGTGTCATTTTAATGCCCATTTTTTTAACATATCTGACCAGTTCCCTTACTGGAGAGCGCCAATCTGGCTAGCCATCGTCAAAGAAAAGGGAACACCTACTGGGTTTGTCCCTCTTCCTTTGAAGCGTAGCTAGAGTCGAGAGAATGGGAGAGCACTAATATGAAGAGACACAGTGTCACAGTATTTGTGTTGTTGTTATGATGTACTTTTCCAAATGGCAATGTTTTAATGAAATTGCACTCTACTAATGATATCCTTTCTACAACATAAATAAAATGAAATTCTCAAAGTAACATTTAAATATAAAGGGTACACTCCTTTAATTGATAACTAGTCCTGTGCCCGGGGGTGTGCACAGTATATGAGGGATTGAATGTAGGAGTCTCATAAGTAATGTTGGAGAACCCAGGCCGGTACCCGTTGGGCAGAACAGTCACCATTGACGTCCAGTTGTGCAATACCTGTCTGTGATGTAGGCATTGTTTTAGCATGCTGCTGTTATGTAACATGGAGGCGACACTGTTTATTATCAGTGATGTCAGCATGCAGACAGATGGCGGACATCATCTCCAAATTTGGGCATTGTTTCAGCATGCGGCTGTTACCATGGTGGCGAGGCGACACTGTTTATTCAGTGATGTCAGCATGCTCATCTCAAAATGTGGGCATTATTTCAGCATGCTGCTGTTACCATGGTGGTGACACTGTGTAGTATCAGTGATGTCAGCATGCAGACAGGTGGTCAGATGGCGGATGCCGGACGGACAGACATTTGGTAAATTAATAGTTAGATATATATTTTGAAAACATTACATTTGCTGCCACAAAACTTATCTCCACCCGCCTATAAGAGCTTATAAAAATATAAGCACAGTTCAACAAATAACTAATGAACTAATGAACAGTTCAAAATTGGACCAAATTCTACATATTTAACCTAACATCTAGGTTTGTATAGCATGGGTTCCCAGATTGCTTACCTATCTTGAAAGCTTCCCTATAATGTGGTTTGTATGAAAAAACCTCTCCCCTCTGGCTAAAACATCAACTAATAGCATGTTTTGATTAAAACATTGTTTTAAAGTTATACCATGTAACTTTTTTTATAAAACAAATCTTAAAATTGTCCTAACTGTTAAATCGCTAAAGCTTTAGAACACCCACTCTGTTATTTTCAGCTTCTGAAGCCTTCTCTTTATATGTTTTCTATGAGTTGTGAGGGGGGGAGAATTTCCCGGCAAAATTATGTCATCTCCCACATGATACACTACCGGCCAATCACAGGGCAGATCATACACCACCGGCCAATCACAGCGAGTCTTGCTGTCTCTAAAGGAAGTAGCTTCCCTCAGCAACTGTGTTTACATTGGTGAAGGAATCTTGCTTGCTACTCCCTCAATCCTGGTCTAAAAATGACGGGAGACGGCTCTACGGATGCGTATCGGCGAGGCGGAGGTGCTCGTGACGGCCGCGGTGGTCCGCGCCGCGGCGACTCCGGCCGGAAAAAGCAATACCGCTACTGACCATTAGTTGAGCAGCTTCCACAGTACAGCTTTAATGTTGGCCTTGAGCAGGATGTCAAAGAGGCGGTGCCATAGTTTTGTACTTTTTCTGGTTTTCATGTGTCTAGGAGGTTCACAGTATACTTCATTAGACCCCCTGGTGTGGTTGTTATGAGCAATTATGTATTGCCTTTCTATTTGGGTTTTAGCTGTAGGCTGCCACCTTGTGGGGTCAAACGTGCCGGTCCAAAAACACAGATACTTATTACATCACAGAATCAACCCCTCCCCTAAATTAATTATCATTCACCCAACACACGTGGGTGTGGCTAACTTCAGCTGGGTCACCACCCACCATGATAACCACGCATACCAATGAACTGGTGGGTGTGGCCACATAAAAACATCATTTTAACTCTTTCTGTACACTTTTTTGGAAAAAATGTTCCTCCTAGTGTAATCATAATAGTAGATAATCATGTTTTATAGGGGGGGGGGGGGGGAATCATGGCACCCGCTCTTTAAGCGCTTTCCCCCCGCCCCGAACATCTACATAAATTAACTCATCAACAAGAGAGTAGCACGTTAAATACAAAACAAAGTAAACAAGGTATTATTAAAACATTCAATAATTCACAAAAGAGATAAATAATCTCTGTTGTTAGTTACTGTGTAGTAGTAGCCTTAGGCATGGACATTTCATTATCAGGGGCTGTTGATTCTGCATGAGCTGCTTTACTTTGATCTGAAGAATCCAGGAAACGTCATCTTGGTCCTTTGAGAGCGCTACGGCTACAACACCAGTGGTCATGATGAATAATGAGCAAGGGTCGGTTACTGCTGCCAGCCCAGTGCGGCCATTAAAACACTTGATTTCACCAATTATCTTCACATCAGCTGCTTCATTGCCACAGCTTTTTAATTACTAGCCACGGTTCACTGTGTCTGTTAGAAAGAACAAAGAGGAGAGAGACAGAGGCAGAAAAGGCAATTATTTTCTGGTGGTACAATATAGTAGCACTGACACACCATGCATGTATATAATAATTATTTAGACATTAGTCATTTGTTCTGAATATTGATACACATCCAGGCTCAGAAAGAATTGGCGTAATAGCCTCTATATTGTTTTTCAATTAATCTAACTGCCTGAATATTTTGACTTGTCCCTTGACAGCTTGGTGTGGGTATGTGTGAGTGGTGTAGGGTGGGGTCTAGCCTCGCATAGCCAGACCATAGTCTTACTACCCAAGGAATGCTATTGGCTGCCAACGGTCACGTGCAACCGCAGGGATACATGGGACATTTGTCTTGAGCTTGCCGAAAATAATGCACACGAAGAAGAATCATCACAAGCCTATGATCACAAGCCCCTCCTACAGCATACCTGCTTTAACATCAATTATAACATAAATTGGACCATATTTTCACAAAACGCATATCATGATGATTGAAACAAGGCTTTAAACTAGCGACAGGAACCATAAAGTATTTATGACAATGTTTATTAAGGTAAGAAATGTAAAAGTTCGGGGGAAATGAATGGAATCCTATTGAGAACGTGTTGCTTTTGGTACCAGAACAGAGCAACTAGACAGTCATATGAAATTTTAGTTCTGTGCTTGCTTCACTTGAGCGAGCAGCACTAACGTTCATACGCACTTTCATACTTAAGATTATTGTTTCCTAAACCCACCAGGATTGAGTTAAGACCCGCCTCGCGGAAACGCCCCTCTCAATAATCTTAAGTATGAAAGTGCGTATGAACGTTAGTGCTGCTCGCTCAAGTGCAAAGCAATAGGCTACTGTACCTACTACCTACCGATCCATTACACGCAGCATAATACGCCCAAAGCCATATCCAAACTATAACAATTTAACTGATAATTAGTAAGAGTTTTTATTTTGAGCACTGTAGTGACAAATTAATAGCTGTGCATTGTGCAAATGCAGGCTTTTCTCAGTAACCTACAAGTTTTATATTGTCTTCATGCCTTTACTCCATGTGGAGTGGAAGTCCTCGCGTTTCCTCGAGGCGGGTCTTAACTCAATCCTGGTGGGTTTAGGAAACACGCATTTTAAATCCGGACAACTGTCCTCCTGAGCCAGACAAATATGCCATTACAAAGAACATGTTCCCTTGGAAGATTAGGTCTGGCTCAGTTATTCAAATATTTCATGGCTCACAAGTCGTTAGGAACCAACCAGGGGCCCAATATGGAAATGTGCTTGAGTGAACTGTCTCTATTTTTTGTACAGTATTTGTATGCTGTTTCTTTATGAGCTGTCTTATTTTATATGGACCCACAGGTCTGAAATAAAGATTATATACCGGTATACTGTATATATAGTATATGCTGTATATATCCATTCACGTAGGAATCAGATATGAATATCACTAGCTTGCACAAACCTGTCTGCTTCTCTGCCGTGCAGCATATCCCATCTCCTCTGCCAGACCTGTAGACAGGGGACACACACACCCGACCGCTGGGTGCGAGGTGTGTGTGCCGCTGCGTCCCGGGCGGCAAGAATACGGAAGAGAGCACAGGCTTTGACGACGGTCTCTGGGTGTTTCTTTCGGCCTCCCAGCTGAGCCAATAGCCTCTCAGGTCAGCCTTTGGGCCACGCCATTCTACCTGCACGGCCCCCTCTTGCCCCGTACGGGTCAGCTGGAGGTCGGCCAGTGCTGGGAGTGCTCCTATAGGGTAGTGCGGGGGTAAAATATTGATAGCAGTGGTTTTCAACCTTTTTCATGTCAAGGTCCATTATTTATTCAAAATGGGACATTCTGAGTAAATGAGTACTTTTACTTTTGGTATTTTGAAGTATATGCTGACCAGTACTTTTATTTACTCAAGTACATTTTAAATACCAGAATTTCACTTGTAACAGGAGTATTTCTGCACCGCACTTTTATTCTACCTATGAGGGTGGATTCTGCATGGAATGGCATGGTTTAATGGTCTAGCGCATCTTTCCATGTGCCACGCACAACTTGGTGTTTATGTTCTATACGCCTTGTCTATTTGAAGCAGATACATTCTCGACGCAGATGCTGCTTTCCGCCCTCTGTCCAATCGGGTCAAAGGCGGACTGTCCCAAGACTCAGGAAGCGACAACCGGTTGTAGCTACGTGTGTTGTATAGCTACAGGGCGGGTCCTGAAAGTGAGTGATAGGTGCGTCACTTGTTATTTGGACAGAATGCGCTGCAAGCTACTCAGTTTTTTTGTATGTGCTGTGCTGGCTGCAAATAACCTTAGTTAATTAGCCGGCAGCCATAGTCTGGTTTGACCGTGCCTTATTCTACCTATGAGAGCGGATTCTGTCAATGCATTAGGTAGAATAAAAGTGCAGTGTGACCATGCCCTTACCAAGGTAAGGGCACTTAAAATTCTAAAACCGTACCTTCCTGAGTGCACGCTTTGACAGACATGGCCTTCTCTTTGCCCGTTGCATACAGAGCGCTGACCGTCACCAGGTAGGTGGTGCCTGGCTCCAGACCGGTGAGCAGGGTGGAGTTCTGGTGACTGTGCAGTGTCACGGTCTGAACGTGTCCACTTGGGATGACGCCATACTCCACCCTGTACCTCTGCACAGCAGGCTGCAGCGGACCCCAGCTCACACGGACCTGGTGAGGGCCCGAGTCCGACACCGAAACCACCGCCGGACTTGTTACCTCTGGAACGAGAGGAGGTATTGATAGGTAGGTACATTTCTGTGTATATAGAAAAGGGAATTTATTTGACAGCTGTGTTTCTGCGCAACACCTTGAGATAAACACGCACTGGCATTGGGAAGCGTGGTTAAAAATAAATCACACCCTGTGAAATGAGCGGTGTTCAGGAACAGTATTTTCTAGTGTGAAGCTGAAGTGAGAGCTCACTTCACACTAGAAAATACTCTTCCTGAAGAAACAATGTGGTTTGGAGTAGCATGATGGCATCATCATCATAAGTATAGTAATGTATAGATCCACATGATCATTATTTTGTCAAATCAGAAAAGGGATAGGAACGCACTCACGCACACGCGCACACACGCGCGCACACACACACACACACACACACACACACACACACACACACACACACACACACACACACACACACACACACACACACACACACACACACACACACACTATCAAAAATGACTCATATGCTTTCACAGTTTTCAGGGTGTAACCGATAGGCTTCCAGGCTAATTTAATGGGTTTTTAGGCATCAAGCACCCTAGATTATGACAAATCCAGCAGCTACCCCAGCTCAGTTGGAACCCAACCAAGCGCAGCCTCTGCCCTCTGGCGAGAGTTCAGCATATTGAATATCTCGGCTCTGCAGGCACATTTCTCAAGCCTTACTGTATTTTTCCACCTAGTTAAACTGTCATTCTCCACTCACCACACACAAAGCCCACTTCAGTCTTGGTTTCGATATACCTGACTGTCCTAGTCTCTCTAGGGGGTCCTCAGAGTAACTACAAGGGGTCCTCCAAATCTTTGTGTGATAGAGACATTTTTCTCCTTTTTTTATATTAACCACTTGAACGGTGGTGTTCTGAGATTCTGAGAACTTTAACCAAAAATAGCAGATCCACAAGCTCACAACTCCTCGCGCTGCAAGGCGTTGTGAGCTTGTAGATCGGCGATCGGCTAAAGCAAAGAGCTTTAGCGTAGAGGGGAAAAAGAGCAGAAAGGTCAAGTTTATTAAGTATTGACAGTTCAAGTGGTTAAATATCTGAAAACACAAATTGACACGAATCCAAAATACACTGATGATTGTGCTGTCAAAACAATTAAACTATAAGGAATCTCTGAACAGGTTGTGGCGGTCCCTGCTTCATCTCTCTCTCTCAACTAAGGGGTCCTTGGCTTGAAAATGTTAAAGACCCCTGATCTAAACTCACCTGGCAATGTGGTGAAGGTAACAGAGAGTGTGTTTAGAAAGTGCTGGTTGGATTCCGGGGTGAGGGAAGCAGTGTAGGTGGTGTCAGACAGCAGGTTGGTCAGCTCTGCCCGGCTGGAGTCTCCCGGCTGGGTGCGTTTGTGTTGCTGGCCAGTACACCTGCTGGTCAGTGGTGGACAGTCACAAAGTACATTTACTTGAATACTGTACTTATATTCCACTTTCAAAAAAAATTTTTGGTCATTTTATCATCTAATCAGGCTTTTATGAACACCTTGAACAGTTTTTAATTCAATATTCAATATTGAGATATTTGATGTAAATGTTATCAGGCCCTCCAGGATAGGGCCTCTCCCAATACACACCCATTGTAACTCCATTTTAACCATGATAGATTCATTAAAAACACCCATTATTTTTTCTGGTGACTCATACTACCCTCCTAATACGTGAGCAGGCTATGTTTTCTCAATAACTTTCTTCATTTATTTTTAATAATTCTTTGGGAAAATGGAAAAAGTTTTATACAATAAAGAAATATTAAAAATAAATGAAAAAGGTTATCGAAAAGACATGGCCTGCTCACGTATTACGAGGGTAGTATGAGTCACCAGAAAGAATACTGTCTGTTTTTAATGAATCTATCATGGTTAAAATGGAGTGTGAAGTTACAATGGGTGTGTATGGGGAGGCGTCCTGCAGGAGGAGGGTCTGATAACATTTACATCAAATATCTAAATATTGAATCAAGCGAACTAAAATCTGTCTGTTCATAAAAGCCTTATTAGATGATAAAACGACCAAACGTTTTTTTGAAAGTGAAATGTCCCTTTAAGTAATTTTTTTGGAGCATCTATTCTTTTGACTTTCACTCCACTACATACATAACATGTGAGAATACTGGGGTAAGGTTAAGTACTTTGTCCACCACTGCACCTGCTTCGTGCACCAGAAAGGTGTTCTCTTTCTGTTTTCCGAACACAATTATAGCGGAGTTGATAGTAACCAGTGTCTGCGCTCAGGACAGGGCGCCACTGCAGCACGGCACTATGGGAGGACACATGCACCACACGCAAACGCTCGGCGCGGATAATTTCTAGAGTGGAGACAATGGGAGAGAACAGAACACAGAGGAAGAGTTGAACACACACATTGTACAAACATTCTTCTTAGTTTTGTTTCATATTTTCTTTGGTTGATCATGTAAACGTATGTTCTCTCGTGCCAATAAAGCCTGTTTGAATCATATTGAATTGGAAGACAGGTCAACACAGAGGCTCGATGAGATGGCTGCACTTTGGCACTCGCCATTACTGGAAAAATGGCACTCTGACAGCACAATCTGTAATTGAACATAACAAGTTCTGTCTAAAAATGCTTCCCCTTAGCACCTCTGCCACCTCAGTACCAGACTACAATCTATCACCTCTGCAGAGAAATGGGTTTCTGCTGGTTTCTGCTTCCATAACCCTATGTGTAGTTCTGTTCAGAATTTGTCGTCTCACGGTTTTCCACAATATAATAATATTAGAAAACGCTCAATAGTGGGCTTGATAAAAGCCTAGCTCAATAAGCAGGATCGATAAGCTGCTCATTATCAATAAAAATCTCCATCCAGCTCCATCCCTAGTCATGACTCATGTGATGCGGTCAATCCATTTGAAAAACTATTCCACTGTATTTTTGCTTCTTTTCACCCACCGCCACCTTATAGCTGTGGCTTTTGTGTTCTCATGGCGGATGTTGTAATCTCCCTGATCTTAACCACTTAAAGGTGCATGAAACCCCAAATCACTTTTTCTATAAATATATGTTATATCAATGAGTCACTTGTGACTAGGGAGCAATGATATGGTTCAATTTGCCCATAGGCTTGTGGATTAAGAGCTGCTCTTTCTGTAGCTATTTCTGTGTACAGTTCCAGTTTCTGGGTAGAAAATAAATATTTGGCGCCACTCATTACATATTTCTGTGGTGTGACATACCGGTAGGCATATCTAATTAATATTAATGATTGTTTCATATAGATTTGAATCAGGGGGGCGTGGTTTCACTGTACTTGCATTGAGAGCAGTCAGCACTCAGCAGACCACTCGCCGTTACACTCACTGTGTAATGTGTTTCCTGCTTCTCCCTCACAAGCCGGACAGTTCTTTAGATTTTAGGGTAGTTTCTTAAAATGTAGTGTTTTATCATATTTGTATTTTCAATGGTTTTAGTCGGATATATATATTCCATTTTAGTATTTTAGCCATGGGTTGTTGTCTTGTTGACTCATTCCGAGCCGACACCGCCGTGTTTACATGCCGTGACGTTGTGCGGCAGCTGTGGACAGACAGCCTGTCGTCTGACTCAGTGTCAGTGGTGGCAAAGATACTTTTTTTTACTGTAAAGTATCAATTTGGTTCAGATACAGACAGGCTTGCGTTTCAGACTGAAACTTCAAAATAAAATGCCCAGAAAAGCCATTTCACTAGGTCTTTAATGGTTGTCCCTCTAAACAGGGAGTAATACGTATCAGAGCCTGAATGCCTGCACTGCATCACATATTATATTCACACTGGTATTATGTGAGTTATCTGACTGAACTATTAGTACTGTATGACGATTCTTATCAGGTTCAACAACTAACCGTATGCAAGACGTGTACAACACACGACACGTGCATAATGTATGAAATGCACACACCAATGATGGCCTCCCTCAGATCCTCTGTGATGAGACTGATGTCATCGATATCCACAAAGTAGAGGTGAGACTCGACCGGCGGTGTCACAGAGCGTTGCAGAACCTTGAAGTTCCCATGTCCCGTGGACACGGCCAGCACGGCCACTCCGTCTCTCTTCAGCTCCGACATCGGCCCGTCCACATCGCCAGGATCTACCCCGTCGGTCAACCACACCAGGACCTTTGGGAGCGCCGCCGGTTCCTGTTCTGGTTGTGCTCCTCCTGCCAGGCAGGGACGTGCAGAGAACGTTAGAGAGGCAGGGGCTGAAAAGGGCATTTTGGTGAAAATATCAAAAATAGCAGACCTCCAAGTTCACAACGCGTCGCGCTGCAACGTGTTGTGAGCTTGGAGGACGGCTATTTTCGGTGCTTGATACCACGCTGAACTAAGCATAATCAAGTCAATACTGGAGATGTGGTGTAATGGCATGGATTTCTACACAGAGAGGGCTATTCTTTCAACATAAGATGCTGCATTCATGTTCAGGAGAGTTTGGACAAGGCAATTATCTTGAATGCTGCCTTCATGTATGGCATGGCATGGAAAGAGGGCATTTGCATTTCTTTCGCCAAAGTAAAAACTGCATTCATGGTCTGGAGAGGGTACTTTTTACAGATGGATAAAAGGGCAGAGGCTCAAGCCCCCTTTGATGTCTATGTGTGCACGTGCCTGCTGCCAGGAGGTGCTGCCGGGCGAGTCTGAGGGCCGCCTCGGTGTTGGTGTCTCCCAGGAGCTGTTTGGTGCCGAGCAGAGCCCTCTTCAGGCCTCCCTGGGTCTGGTGGGTGCCCAGGCCGAACTCCAAGCGAGGGTTGGTGCTCACCTGCAGCAGAGCCACTCTCACGTGCCCCGGGCCCAGGGAGAAGGGGCTGAGGAGGTCGGCCACGAAGCGCAACAGGCGCGAGGACTCGTAGGACGAGACGCTTCCCGAGGAGTCCAGCAGGAGGAGAATGTCTCCTTCACAGCAGTTCAGAGCTAGCAGAACAGAGGGAATATCAACAGCTATTTAATATTAAAACACAATAGTGGTCTTTACTTTATTACTGCGTTATTAGTACTGTGTTCGGCTGCGTATGTAGGTAGGTAGCTGTGTGTGTTTAAGCCCGTAGCCCAATCAGGGACCAGCATTTCTGGCAACATCATCATTAACAGCCAATGAGGGACCAGCTTTCCTGGTGATGCCAGTGTGGTGAGCGCACCTCATGGCGTAAGGCCTACTTGTGCACGAGGCACAAGTTGGCACCTCGACAGAGTGCAGTTCTAGTTAACACCTGTAGCCTTGGCCTAGGCTAATATGTTCTCTGGGAAGTTACTTCCCAGCACCATGATGAATCCTTTGAGGAAGATATGTTGACTCTTTCCTTTCAGAGGCTGGATTTCTTTTTTAACAACCCCTACGTAATTTCCATCAGATATGATCATCTTTGTTGTGTCTATGATATAGTTTTCAAATATACTACAAGCCTTTCGTAGTGGTGAAGCACAACGCGCAACAACTACCACAAATACAATACAAAACAATGGTCTGAGGTTTACATTCCTGGAAAGGGGACAGAGGCAAGACAGCCCCTATTAATGTCAGAAACTCTGTTATTGTCCTTGACAATGTCTGGCAGGGACGTGCTGGCCATTGGGAAAATTGGGACAACTCCCGAACGGCCGGTTCATTACCGGCCGGTCCAGGCCGGCCATTAGGAAAAAAATTAAAATAAAATGTCTGCCTTTGTTCCATTTTGGGGTCTGGGCGGCCAACAAAGTAAATTGTCACTGTCGGGCAAAAACCTTTTATCTCCAAGTTTCAAATGTGTACATTTTTTCGCAAAGCAAAGCCCTGCTTCACCATACAAGGCCATCACACAAAAGTAGTGAAAACAGCAGATCTACAAGCACACAACGCCTCGCGGTGCGAGGCGTGTGCTTGTAGATCGGCTGTTTTCACTAGTTTAAATCATTTTAAAAATGATAAATAAAAAAACAAACGGTTTTGGACATACAAGGTTTCCACCCGACAACGACAAAATATAACTCATGTAATTGGCCCACTGGCTTGTCACTTGTCATGATCTGAAATGGCAAATCTTTGAGTAGCAGCAGCGCTATAGAGAGAGATCTCTCTCTATAGCGCGCAATGAGGGCCTCTACAACTCTTTTTCCCGGGCTGAATCAGGGGCCCAGCACGTCCCTGATGTCTGGTATAGATGATGATGCCATAGAATATATGGCACGAGGGAAAGTGAAAAAATATTTAAAACAGATTGAGAAGCCTGGCTTCTCTCTCACCACCTGAATGAACACATGCTCATTACTAGGCCTCATTTTCTGAGAAGCAATTGCAGTCAATTTCGTCACGGGGAAAAAAACACACTATAATTTGCAATAAATAGAACTTCCTATACCCCCCACCACACACACACACACACACACACACACACACACACACACACACACACACACACACACACACACACACAGATACACACACACACACACACACACACACACACACACACACACACACACACACACACACACACACACACACACACACACACACACACACACACACACACACACACACATGCAGAGAGAGAGAAACAAAACAAATAAAATCACGGTAACAGTCAGCCATGTGTGTGATCTATCTTCATTCATTCAAGTGACTTCCTCCTGGAAACCACCAATATGATAAAACAGCTACCATACTTGATAACGCGTGTCTTTCGCAGTGGTGGGGAAAAGTACTCACATTTTTTACTTTTATCAATACTGCAGTATAGAAATATGAGTACAAGTCCGGAAACAAAATCTATTTGAGTAAATAAAATATACTTAACGTACCAAAAGTAAAAGTACTCATTGGGTAGAATGTCCCATTTAACAAGTTCAAAATGTATGACAAATCTTTTGTGTCCTTCAAGCTCACAATGCCTTGCATCGTGACGCATTGTGAGCTGCATTGTAGATCTGCTATTTTCAAATGGACGAAATCTGAAGTAGTATTGTTTTGTAATAATGATAAACATGTGATTTTACTTAAACTGTGTGTGTGTGTGTGTGTGTGTGTGTGTGTGTGTGTGTGTGTGTGTGTGTGTGTGTGTGTGTGTGTGTGTGTGTGTGTGTGTAGGGGGAGGTATCTCCCCCTACACACACACACACACACACATTTATTGCAAATTATAGAGCGTGTTTTTCCCCATGACAAAATTGACTGCAATTGCTTATCAGAAAATGAGGCCTAGTAATGAGCATTGTGTTCATTCAGGTGAAATTACCCAAGTAAGTAAAATTACCTAAGTAATTTTACTTAAGTACAGTACTTGTACTTAGGTACTTTACACCACTGGTAACGCGTAAATACATTTGCCACTGATACAGAATATATACAGTATATGGTTTATGACCATAAACACAGTTTTAACCATGTCTTTGCCCACATCACTGTTTTGAGGTCTTTATATGATAACCATGCCAACAACACCAAGCATTACAGTGGTGGTGGTGTGCTGCTAATTGCTGGAGTTGCACTGACATGTCTTTGCTTTGCTATGGGTAAATAAATCCTACCTGTTCCACCATATCAGATTGGAAGTAAATGCCACAGAACACGTTCACATTATTGTTAGGCAGGCCTCGGGGGGTTCAAGCTGAACATGTTTGATGTCTCTGCTTTTAAACCTCAAGAAGGAGAACAGATAATCAATAAGTGTAAATTACATTAACACAGTTGACTGTGTTAATGGATAGCAGGCACACAAATGCACGCACGCACACAAACTCACGTGCACAAACGCATGCACGCGTGCGCAGCTGCGCGCGCGCACACACACACACACACACACACACACACACACACACACACACACAGACACACACACACACACACACACACACACACACACACACACACACACACACACACAGTCACACACGCACGCACGCATGCACACACACACACACACACACACACACACACACACTCATTTCTAATTTAGTCCCTAGCTAGATCGTTGATCATGCATGCATGTTGCATCACTTTCTCCCTTGTGTGTCGTTCACACGGCTTCCCTTCCACCATCTGAAGATCTCTGCAGATGCAGAACACAACACAGAACACAACACACCCAATACTTTCTTGCAATGATAATGGTCCACAGTCATTAAACCTTTCACAGGGAGCCAGCAAGTAAACAAGGAGCACTATAAAGTAGAGGAAACGAGGGGAAACGAGAGGAGAGAGAGCGATCAGAGGAAGAGGCATCAGCCAGACCAGCTGCCTAAAAGCACAGATAACAATTTACTGAGATTAGAGCGATTAGAGAGGCAGCAGGACGAGAGACATTGAGGGACAGAGAGACATAGGGACAGAGAGAGAGAGAGAGAGAGAGAGAGAGAGAGAGAGAGAGAGAGAGAGAGAGTGAGAGAGAGAGAGAGAGAGAGAGAGAGAGAGGGACAGAGATACATAGGGACAGAGAGAGAGAGAGAGAGAGAGAGAGAGAGAGAGAGAGAGAGAGTGAGAGAGAGAGAGAGAGGGACAGAGATACAGAGGTAGAGAGACAGTGGAGAGAGTGGAGACAGAATGACACACATGCATGCACGCCACACATGCACGCACTCACGCGTTAACGAAAGCGAAAGTGGAACAATATACAACCAAAACAAAACTGAAGAGAATAGAAATGATGCGTTCCCAGAGATGTTACATACGTAACTGAGGCATATAACTTGCAAAAACCATAAAAATTAAGTCAATTATGTGCATTTGCTTTGCTGTCAGGAATTGTTGGCCTATATATCCACATAGCAAATGTTGTGCTCAACCCCTGACCCCTTAGTCGAGAGAGAGATGAAACAGGGACCCCCACAACCCATAGATACCATATAGTTTAATCATTTGACGGCACAATCATCAGTGTATTTTGGATTCATGACAATTTGTGTTTTCAGATATTTAACCACTTGAACCGTCAATACTTAATAAGCTTGACCTTTCACTCTGTACTTATAGTCTGCTCTTTTTCCCCTCTACATCAAACTTCTTTGCCGAAAATAGCCAATCTACAAGCTAGCCTGAAATAGCAGATCTACAAGCTCACAACGCCTCACAGTAAAGTTCTCAGAATATGGACAATAGGGTTCAAGTGGTTAATATAAAAAAGGAGAAAAAAAAGTTTCTATCACACAAAGATTTGGAGGACCCCCTAGGGGTCCCGGACCACCTGTTGAAGACCCCTGGTTTAAGGTAATTGCTCTGTTTGTATGTACAGTGTTTCTACAACACACCACGCACGCGCACGCACGCGCACGCACGCGCACGCACGCACGCACGCACGCACGCACGCACGCACGCACGCACGCACGCACACACACACACACACACACACACACACACACACAACACACAGATGATAGAAACATCAGAAGCTTCCACCAAAAAATGGACCGTTGAAATGAACAGCGCTTGGTGAGAGAGAGCGGGCTAGCGCAGCATGATATCTGAAAGATGAAGTGGAGAGATTACTGTCGTTGATGGAGAAGAGGAGGAGTGTGCAACCACCGGTGCCATTTTTTGCATTCCACAGGAGAAAGGTGCATGTGAATGAGTGCTTGTGTGTGAGAGTGAGAGAGGGAGAGAGACAGGGAGGGAGAGAGACAGCGAGGGAGAGAGAGAGAGAGAGAGAGAGAGAGAGAGAGAGAGAGAGAGAGAGAGAGAGAGAAAGAGAGAGAGAGAGTTGGGCATGTCATCTGACTGGTACTTGATTAGTTTCAAATTGTGCCAAAAGTCTCTGAGCCTCCGTTGGGAGGGATATCTTGGGATATGAATGCATAAAAATGTGTTCATATCTTTATGCGCGGACGCAGAGCATCTCTAGTCACATCACAGATGCTTTGAATGTGTTTCAGGGGAATGTTAAGGTACTATAAAGCTTTGTTGCTTTTGTGATGGATGGTGCAATTAAAAATTATACAGAATCATTCTGTGGGTACATTTTCCGGCGGGAGGCGACAAAAAAAAAAGTAAGAAGGAACATTCCACAGATTCCGTATACAGTAAGCCTCATGAGGTTTATATGAGTTTCCAGTCAAAACCCAGAGGCTAATACAGTAGGTCAAATGTTTACTTTTAATTAGTTGTGGCTATCATCCATCACATTTTTTATTATGTCAAGGAAGCTGGGGTTTGTTGTCACAACCTTTTCTCAATAATCATGTGTCAGTCTGGTCTAACCTTTGAGATCAAATGTACATTAAAAGTATCCTAAATGTTGTCCCAGAAGAAGTAAGGTGGCATGTATAATGTACCCCCATGACAGGTAAATGAGTGAATAACAGGCCTTTCAATAGTAGCCCAAATGTATGGCAACACACTTTCACAATTATGCTTGTTTGTATACCTACACTTATAGCCTGTGTGTATGCCAACACACTTTCATAATTATGCATGTTTGTATACCTACACTTACCTGTGGTGTAGCCATTCATTAAGAACAATCGAAACCATATGTCACTAAAGCACAAATGATAAACCCATGGCTTATTCTGTAAGATCATAAAATCCTGTTTAAGCCACACAAACGCGCGCGCGCGCGCGCACACACACACACACTCACACACACACACACACACACACACACACACACACACACACACACACACACACATACACAGAGAGAGAGAGAGAGAGAGAGATCTATAAGCTATAGATAATGGTTTATATCTATAAGCTATAGCAATATACAGTATAAGCTATACTGTATATAGATCTGGTACATTCTACGAGCGCTACCGTCATACGACGGAAGTATATACAGTACATGGACTTGAAATCTACAGACCGGTTGCACTTCAAGTCATGATGTAGAGTAGGCTCACCTGTGTCAGGGACATCCAGCATGTTGCTCGTCAGCGGCAGGGCCACAAGGATCAGAGAGGCGAGTAAATACCACTTCATTGTTGTAAGACAGCATTAAAAAGGCATGGATGCCAGTTTTAAATCACACGCAACAAGTTAGACTTCCAGTTCCAGCTGTTTCTTCTTTCACCAGTGTAGAGTCCATTGCGCACTCTTCTCTGACAGATCTGCCTTCTTATGCTGAAAAATAATAAGAGTAGGTTGGCCTACTGTGCTGCTAAGTTATAAATATTGAATAAAATAGCCCCGCAGACTGTTATTCAAACCTTGTGATAAAACAACAACTTTCCTTTGCTTGTTAACACCTGTATCACGAGATGCATATTTCCCCTCAGAAGATCAAATGCTAGGTGGTTTGTGGTTTGTTCTAGCTCCCCTTTCCTCTCTCCCACGCTGGTTTTTCACTACAGTGCACTTTATAGTCAAACCTCCTCCTCCTCATTCTACCACTCCTCCTTCGCTCCTTTCTGCCTCAAACACTGTTCTGTTGTTTTTGTCAGGACTTTGGACTTTGGCCCCTCTTGGACATTTGGGACTATGTTACATTATTATTACAACAAGGAAGAATGCATTGATTTGATGAGATCTGGTGAGTATTGTATAGTCCAGGGGCGTAGCCAGGAATTAAATTTTGGTAGTCGAAATGCCAGCCGAAATGCCAGCCAAAATGCCAGCCCCTCGTGTCTGTGCCTGGATGCGATGCAGCCTTAAGCTAGATGCAGAATAGACCAAAATGATTCTATTCTGCATCTGGGAATGGGAGATGTAGTGGAGTAGAATTAAAAGTATTGGAAATACTCCAGTAAAGTAGGCTAGGCTATACTTAAAACCTGTACTTAAATACAGTACTTTAGTAAATGTACTTAGTTACTTTAGATAACTGGTTATAATAATATTAATAATAATATATATAATAATATAATAAATATAATAATAATATATAGGCCTATATATGCTTACCCTTCTGTATGGAACAATGAACAATATGAAGAGGCTTATTATAGATATTTCCTTTAGGATTTCAATCATGTTTCATGTTACAGTAAGTGTAATGCGGTTGCCTAATTCAGGTGTAGGACCTGTAGTGTTTTTATTGTGTGTATAACTAGGCCAAAATGCAGTTTTCTATGCATTTCAGGGGTTTTGGGGGGTTAGAGCCTCCCAATTTTTTTCCGCGCGGCCAATTTATGACAGTTCCGGAATTTCAAACCACTTTCACCCCTGTGAGACCAGTAAGTTCCGCACTTCTTCAGTTCAGAAAACCACAATTTTGCTTGACAGATCTGCAGTTCCACTGGAGTGCAACGAGAGAGAAAGAGCAGGTATGGGCAGGTACAGAGATTTGTTGCCAGATTATGAGAGAGGTATATGAAAACAAGCCCAAAAGAAGTGACTATATAGGTCACATTGAACCTATTTGCAGCAGATATTTGAAAAAGGCAGATCTACATACGTGTAAAGCTAACATACTGTAATAGCTGGCACAAATTATACAGATTTGGAGGGCGGGAGTCTGTGGACAAATACATATTAATCTGGGGCAGACGGGCAGTCCTTGATTTGACAATGTTTGAGAGCCACTGGTTTGAACATAATTTAGGAAGCAAGCCCAAATAAGCAACTATACACTCTAGACACAAGCCCCATAAAAATAAAAATAAACGCAACCCACAACTACCAATTATTTACAAGCTTTACAGATAGACAAGCCCAAAGTCGCTTATAATAATAAGCAGACATGGCAACATTGGCAGCACAGAAAACCATTCACTCAGTCTCGGGTTTACAATAAACACCACACAGCATCTGTTATCAGACAGGGAAACATAATAGGAGGATCAGTCAATGTTAGGGGTGTAACGATATAGTAACCATCAAAAAATCAATTTTAATTTGCAACGATCTACTATATCGATGTGCAAACAGCAAAATACCGTATTGTTTGGCTTTGTATCGTATTGTTTCATTTTACACTGCACATAATCGCTATCGAATCGTTTTGCAATACAAATAATCGAATGTATGGAAACTAAGTATTTGTTCCTTGTACTGTATTTAGCAATTTTAAGAAGAACATGTAAAAGAGGGGTCTAATTACTTTTCCATTCCATATAGCTACTCTTGGTCTATCAATACATGTGTGTAATCTCTGTGTTCATTTAAAGGTGCAGGTTTGTCCATAAGTGTTGAAATACTGTACAATGTCCATTTATTTGCCAGAGAATCACTGTGTTTACTTATTTATATCCATAATAATACATTTGAATCGTATCATATCGCCATGAATGAACCAATATCGTCCATGTATCGAATCGTCAACCATGTATCGTGATGCGCATCGTACTGCTCTTAAAATGTATCGTTACACTCCTAGTCAGTGTGTATATGAGGTCTATACTGTATTCAAACACGCTAGTACAGAAGCTGGAAGTTTCAAAAGATTTTTTAAACATTTTATTTGAAAACAATTCTGGGACATTCTACATCATGAGTAGGCTACTTTCTACTTTTGATACCAATACCTTTGTACTTTTTACTCAAGTGAATTTTGAATTCTTGTAACTTTTACCGGTTTGCAGTACCGGTATTGATACGTTTACTTAAAGGAGTGGCGACACCGGCCGAAATTTAACATTATGATACAGTAGGTCACGTGGTGTTTCTTTAAACAGTCTGAAAAGGAGGCGGGGCCGTATCAGTTAGCAGTGAATGTATACTTCGTCCGCCGTGCCGTGCCGCGCACAACGTGATGGGTTGTTGTTAGCGTGTAGCAGCGCCGCACCGCAAGGCTATTTTGGAGAGCTATTGTGTGTGTACACACACACAGGCTACACACACAGAGTGTATGAGCCACGGACCTCAGTCCTCCGAGACAGCAGGACATATATGCTAAAAGGGCTCAGAGCTGCCGAGGAGGAGGAGATCGCTGGACGCTCGTTCTAAGCTTGCTCCGGTGTCCCGGACAGGTCCTCCAGTCAGGTTTAGGGGAAGACACAGCAGGGTATGGCCGACAAAACCGTCTCATAGACGGGGAGAAGCGTGTTGACCCTTCGTAACTAATCTCTGACACCTTTTTTGAAGAAGACATGTACTTTTTTACCGGTCTAACCATTGATTTTATAGCGAATGCTATATAGTTTTTACCCCTAGAACTGATAGTTTTAAAGTTGGTTTAGAAAGTCGGAAACACACCTCGGACAGCTTTTTTTGGGGCAGTTTCAAAAGATAATGATATGGATAATCGACTCCGCCCCTCCCCCCATATTAGCCCAATCAAATTAATTTATTTTAGTTACTGTACAGAAAGTACTACTTTCAGTACAGTAACTACAATAAATTAATTTAATTAGCTGTTTTGGCCATGTCACTCCATCTTCAAGTAAATAATGTGAGTACTTTTTCTACCACTGCTGGAAAGTGGGAGGTGGAGTGGATGATGATTTTAAAAGGGTGCGTTCTGCTGACATGTTTATTTTGTGTGTTTTTCTTTAGTTTTTTCTGCTTACTGCAGAGTATATTAGTATGTGTACTCTGCCCTTCAGCTCCATCAACTGAGGATTTGGTATACGCAGGAAGCAATTTCACTGACTTGGCAATGAAACCATTTCATTTAGAAACTGAGATAGGCAGGAAATCATCCTGTGTGCGTCTGTGCATGTGTGTGTGTGTGTGCGTACGTGCATGTGTGAGAGTGTGCGCGTGTATTCGCACATGCGTGTGTGTGTGTGTGTGTGTGTGTGTGTGTGTGTGTGTGTGTGTGTGTGTGTGTGTGTGCGTGTGTGCGTGTGTGCGCGCGAGTGTTTGTGTGTGTGTGTGTGTGTGTGTGTGTGTGTGTGTGTGTGTGAGAGAGAATGTATGTGTCAATGTGCGTGTGTGAATGTGCATGTGCATCCGTGGAGCTCACTTAATTATAGGATTGTACATGCAGTGTTATAAATAATTTCAATGCATGCACTAAATCAAGTGGTACTTGATTAAGTCATTGTAGGCCTACTACAGTTTATTATTGGGTGCATGCTGTGTCCATGCAGAGAAAGGCGTTCAGTTTAAAAAGTCCTTTTATTATGACCTTGTTGATAAGCCCTGTCACATTGTGAGCTGGTACATTGTCTATTTTCAAATGGCCGAAAGGAATATACTGTATGGCTTAAGTGGGATGTTTTGTAATAATAATCTAAATCTACGAAGAAGTAACTAGCAACTTAAGTTTTCAAATAAGTGTAGTGGAGTAAAAAGTACAATATATGCCTCTGAGATGTAGTGCAGTAGAATTTGTACGTATGTACAGTACTTGAGTACTGTACATGTACTATACTTTATTCTTTATTGTCTCCACCAGGTTGAAGGCATGGGGAGACTGTTTTCGCCCCTGTCCATCCGTGTCAAACTTTGTACGCACACTCCCAAGGAAAACCCTTTTTTCAGCCTTTTCACAACGCCACCAGGAGGCCGACTTATGTAAAACACATATTTGGATATATATATACTTCTCCAGATTTTTTTTTTTCAAAAACCACACAAATCAGTACACAGTATCTTTACAGTCATGTGATCAAGACGCATTTGTCTGATATTTCATATTTCATCCTTAGACTGGCCTCCAAACTTTCCAGGATTGGTCCGTTTTTAACAAAATGCCTGAAATCATGAACGCAGCTTGCGCTTCCGTGAAACTTTGCACGCACATTCCCACTAGGTCAAGGAACAAATGCCACCCTTCTCACATTTGGTCTGTTATAGCGCCACCATCAGGTCGACTTTTAACAAAATCATGCATGCAACGTCTATGAAGCGTCCGTGAAAGGCTGAAGAAGACCTGTCACCATTTTCACATTGGCCTATTATAACGCCACCAGAGGCCAGAATAACCTTCCTGACCTGGTGGAGACCTGTGCTCGGAAGAGCACTACTTCTAGTTCTGAAAGTGGATTCCAGGGACTCTGTGGGTTTAAATTGACCCATAAAGGTCTATCCACCTCTTTCCGCGGGAATTTACTGGAGAATGTTTTGCACCACACTGCACCACACTTCCGGTTAACAGCAGACATACAAGCTCACGTCGCGTCGCAGATGCAGCCGTTGTGAGCGTCCAATTTCTGCGCAATGCACGATGGGATGTTGGAAACTTGTGGATAAGTCTGACAGTGTACAAATGGAACCAAATGAACCTGTCAGGGAGATTATTATTATTATTATTTTATTTTTTATCCCACGATTTTGTAACTCATTTTTCACCTGGTGTCAGTTATCTAATGTAATCCTGGGCGCTATACTCCCTCTGCCAACCTGGGGAGACAACAGACTGACCTCATGCTTCCTTTTATGCATGAAGAGTCCAAGTCGGTTCTTTTCACCTGACAGGGGGAGTTTCCCCCGGTTGGATTTAGTGTGTGGAAGGCACATGTTATTCCAACCAGTTCCTTTCCCCTCCATCAGGCTGGCCAGGGGGAGGCAGTATAGAGACCAGGATTTCTGCATGTTTTTTGTGAGGGTGCCTTAGGGTGGATCTTAAATTACCTTTTTTTGATTTTCTTGAGTCTTACCCCCCAATTATGTTCCTATGTACAAAAAACTGCTTTGGTTAAAATTTGGTTGAATTTCAAGCATATTTAGAGGTAGCTCAATCAAGTCAAAGATTGTACATTTTATTGGTCAACATCGAATTGCACTGCCTGCACATTTAAGTTATATATTACACATTATTCTTATACTATGCACAGAAATTATATTTTTTAAGCTTACAAATCTAAACACAAATCTGATTACGTGTTTGTCATATGTCAAAACAGAATTAATGTATTGTAGGAAATAGCAAAGCAAAGAATGACAAATTGCTATTTTTCAGGTAACGTGGAGAATGACTTTATTGCACACTCTTCAGTCATACTCACAACACAACAAGCACACAGCCCCACTTGTTTACCCCCAAAACCCCTGAAAGTCACTGCAATATAGTAACTTAGTAGTTACTGATCAATTAAAGTTGATTTGCGGCTATCGGGATACTTGTGCCGATGGTTCTGCACAATTTGCAGCAAGTACTGGAGTTGGGTCTCATCTTTGGTGATGAGACCACAATATTCCTGTATTAGGGCAACCCCACGCTCTGCATGATCATTGACAACATTGATTGTCTTCATTACAGCCAGAGCTTCTTGGTAGTCCTCCCTGGTCTCCCACTCATCGGGATCAACATCAAGGAAGTCATCTGGGAGATCCATCAGTTTGAAGAGCACCTTGGATTTGGGAGATACAAAATCTTCAATGTTCTTCCTTGCAACTGTTCCAAGGTCAACAGTGATTCTCTTCATATGCCCCTGTTCATCCTCTTCATTTCCATCTTTCATGGCTCTCACCATCAGCCTCTTTGTTTGCGCACTCACTTGACTGTCAAACAGTGCAAGTCCGACGATCTCTGGAGCCAAATACCACAAGTGATTGGAGAACTTTTGAGAAGCAGCTTTAGACACCTCAGGTGTCATGAAACATCCGGCCAATTCAAACTGACCCGCAGGGAAGAAAAAGCATGCATAGATTTGTGCATTTTTGCAGTTTGCATTTATGTGAAGGCATGGATGATGGCACCTGTTGCTGTCAGCGCTCCACTAAATGACTTGCAACTGTTAAAATCGTTGCTGGAATATGCATCAATAAATCCTGAGTAGTAGGATAGTATAAGAATAATGTGTAATATATAACTTAAATGTGCAGGCAGTGCAATTCGATTTTGACCAATAAAATGTACAATCTTTGACTTGATTGAGCTACCTCTAAATATGCTTGAAATTCAACCAAATTTTAACCAAAGCAGTTTTTTGTACATAGGAACATAATTGGGGGGTAAGACTCAAGAAAATCAAAAAAAGGTAATTTAAGATCCACCCTAGGGTGCCTACCCTAGGAGACCATGCAAACTCCACACAGAAAGGCCCTTTCGCCAACCCCACCTAGGGTATGGGCACTGATGTGTCCCCGGCAGGAATCAAACCCAGGACCTTCTAGCTGTGAGACAGCATTACCGACTGCGCAACCGTGCCCTTGAAAGTTTGAGAAACACTGTTTACATGACTGGCCCTTCCTCTGTCAGGGAGTCCAGCTGATTAACTTGCAGATTAACAGGCTTGTCCTGTCAGCTCGCCCCGTTTACAGCAGCTCAGCTACAATTATGTGTCACAGTGCAAAGATTAAGTGGTGACATTTTTCCTATTAAATTAGAAGGCATTCACAATTGGAATTCTCTCAACCTCATTATATTCATTGATTGGCAACAATCCTAACTCTAACTAGAGTGCTCTTCCGAGCACAGGTCTCCACCAGGTCAGGTATTAGTTATTGTGGCCTCCTGGTGGCGCTAAATGCCATGTCTTCTTTGGCCTTTAACGGTGACACTGCATGCATGATTTGAGGCATTTTGATCCAAAAATTAGTTTGGCAAAAGTCAACCTGCTGGGTGCGCTATAACAGGCCAATATGAAAAGAGTGTATAATTTGTTCCTTGACCTATAGGGGGAATGTGCATGCGTGCAGAATTTCCCTGTAATCACAAGCTGCGTTCATGATTTAAGTCATTTTGTTCAAAATGGACTAATCCTGCATGTGGGTGGATATAACACTTAAATACACAAAGAATTGACTGACAATGACCAACATCAATAATCCAAAAAAGTGTATTATGGCCAAAAACAAATCAACAAAACCTTATATGAGCTCCCAGTCCACACGGTACCAAAAATAAGAAATAAAACTAGGTGTGATAAAAGTCCAGAGAATAGAAATGAGACTGGGCACTTCAAATATAGTGCAAATTAGGAATATCTTTTTACTTCAACTCAAGTACAAATTTCCTCGGAGCAACTTTCAAAAGAGCTGTGTCTAGAGCTAAAGGATAAGCATTGAGCCTCCCCTGTCTGTCTTTCCATGCCTCACTATCTGCTACGTGCTACTTGTCAGGGCCTGTAGCATCACCAACCCTCCCAAACCTCACTGGCTTCACTTCACAATGGAGAAAGGAGAATTGGAAATTCCCTTTCAAACAGATTGGGGCAGCTCTCTCTTCCTGTTTGCTTGTGCACAGTTGCGTTTGTGTGTGTGTGTGTGTGTGTGTGTGTGTGTGTGTGTGTGTGTGTGTGTGTGTGTGTGTGTGTGTGTGTGTGTGTGTGTGTGTGTGTGTGTGTGTGTGTTTGTGTCTGTCTGTCTGTCTGTCTGTCTGTCTGTCTGTCTGTCTGTCTGTCTGTCTGTGTGTGTGTGTGTGTGTGTGTGTGTGTGTGTGTGTGTGTGTGTGTGTGTGTGTGTGTGTGTGTGTGTGTGTGTGTGTGTGTGTGTGTGTGTGTGTGTGTGTGTGTGTGTGTGTGGCCTGTGCAATAGTGAGTTTTTCATAGAAAGCCCAAGGGCGCACTGTGTATGCTTGTAATTCAGATTGTTATGGATTTTCAAAGTCAAGAGTATTTCATGAGCATCAGTTGCATGGTTTGTTGTTTTCACGTCGGAAATACAATCCTATGAAGAGCAGCAACAGGGGAAATTAGCTACTATGATCTGCAACTCCATTTCCTCTGAAAAGAGAAAGGGAAACGACAAAGAAAGTGGGAAAATATGGAAGGGTGGAAGTTGGAGAATATTGACTGTATAAGACAGAAGGCAGTGAGAAAGAAGTTGAAAGAGAAAGAAAGAGATTAAAAAAAATACTTTTTTCTAACATTACTCTAGAATTCATGGATATTGTTTTGTTTTTGTCGCATTCCTAAGCCAACAATTTGATGACCAGGCAGCAGTGGTTCTCTATGGAGACACAAAGAACCTGCTTTTTTCCCTATGGAGACACGATGGGCTCTATTTTGATTGTCTTAAGTACCAGCTCTTTCGTCGGAAAGGTCTGGTTCAACTACAAAATGACGTCACTCGCATCTTTTGAAAAGCATTACCCAGAATTGGGGTTCAGAAAACTACACGTCGGAAATTCCGAACTCTCAGACAAAAAGATTGGTGGTCGGAGACAGTATGGACAGGCCTTTAAGTTAAGGCATAAAAGCTGGTACTTAAGACAATCAAAATACAGCCCAAAGAGTCTCCTCAAATGATTGGTTTAGGAATGCACAAAAACTGATTCATATATCCATGAATTCAAGTTTGCATGGGATGAGTAATCCATAGAAAAAAACATTTTGGGGGTGAACTATCCCTTTAAGTGGAGAGCTACTAATGCTTGGACTTAATACTATACATTGATATCCATCTCTCTCTCTTCCAGTTGTCGTGCTCACCTCCCTCCCTCCCTTCCTACCTCTCTCTCTCTCTCTCTCTCTCTCTCTCTCTCTCTCTCTCTCTCTCTCTCTCTCTCTCTCCCTTTCTTCCTCACGCACACCGTCAATCTCTCCTCTCTCCCAGTCTCTTTTAGTCCTCTCTTTCCTCTGCCCTGTCATAGAGAACCCAGACATACAGTAGCGTAGCTATTGTCTCACTATTGTCAGGGTAAAAGGTAATCCTTTATAGATGAGATTCTAGGGTTATCTGCACAGAGTAAATAACTGGCATAATGCCTTGAGCTTACAAGCACAGCCAAACACGCACACATGAAGTGTTTTGGCTCATTTCAAGAGCTGGCCGAATGTTAATTCTCTGCAGAATGACACCGAAGGGCATTATTTGCTTTCATGCTGTCACCTCCAACAAAGCTCTGAACAGGCCGTTCTGATTTGCAGATGTGCCATCTTTCGACAGACTACCTGATGAAATACACTTTCAGACATTTTAGACAGTGGTTTGTCTGACAAAAGTCCACGGGTGCTGCATGCAGAATACTTCGATAATATTTGGAATGTATCAGTATCACTTCAGTTTAACCACTTAAACTTAGTAAAACTAACCTGAGTTGCACTGTACTTGGTGCGATCTTTTTCAGCCTATAGTGGTACACCAAGTTTCTTACATGATGTGAAGGTGAATATCTGAACTGGTTCAAGACAGAATAACTTTAAAAAGCACATCCTCTTTCTGAGAAACACATGGGCCTACAGTACTATATATTTTAAGAGAAACCAGGACTAAAAGAAAACAGCCTTGATGATGACCCATATAGAACTAAAAGCAGTGCTCTTCCGAGCACAGGTCTCCGCCAGGGCAGGCGTCCTGGTGTCGCTATAATAGGCCAAAGTGAAAAGAGTGGCATGTCTTCTTCGCCAATCTTAGTTCTTTCACGGCAATCGGACATTGCATGCATGATTTGAGGCATTGTGTTCCAAAAATATGTTTTGGAAAAGTATACTTGCTGGCTAACAGGCCAATGTTGCCACACATATTTCCAATAGGTCCAATTTTTGACCTATTGGAAATATGTGTGGCAAATTTCATGGTAATCGCAAGCTTTGTTGATGATTTGAGGCATTTTGTTCAAAAAGGAGCAATCCAGCAAACTTTGGAAGCCAATATTAGCCAATTAGGATAGAATATGAAATATTGGACAGATCGGTCTTGATCACATGGCTATAGAGATACTGCGTGATTTGCGTAATTGTTGGAGAAAATCTGATGGAGTAATAGCAAAGAATGTGTTTTACATAAGTTGGCCTCCTGGTGGCGCTATAAAAGGAAAATGTGAAAAATGCAGGGTAAAGGTTTTCCTTAGACTCTAGACTAGGGAGTGCACATATAAGTTTTCCACTGATCGGTGGAGTTAAAGGTAAAAACACAAATTGGCCTGTTATAGCACCACCATGAGGCGGATTTGAGAAATTTTAAGTGGCATTTCTTCCTCTGCTAGTGGGAACGTGCGTGCCCAATTTCACCAAGATTCACTCATGATTTGAGGCATTTTGTTCAAAACTGAGCAATCCTGCAAACTTTGGAAGCCATTCACCCTTTGTCAAGTCTCGTCTCGCCCGTTGTCTCGCCCCTCTTCGCACCCATTGGTTTCTATGTCTTGGTGGGACAAAAGTCCTTTCTCTCCATCCACTACCATTGAAATTCAGTTGCTTCTTATTGTTATTTTATGTATTCAATTCACATTTTAAACTTGGTTTCAGTAAAAAAGGAGCCTCTCAGGTGCAGCATAGTGAGTGACTGGGCATTTAAATGTTTTTATTTCTCCAAAAATGATGTTTTAGCTAATTCAACATAAAAAAGGCAGAACCAGGGCGGGACAAGGCAGAAAGAGCCTGCTGGTTGGTCAGTCAGGGACCAATCAGAAGGCTGACAAAGGGTAGGATGGAATATGGAAAATTGGACAGATCCAGGTTGATCACATGACTGTAGAGGTACTGTCTACCAATGTGCATGATTTGTGGACAAAATCTGTAGGTTTAGTGTACAGAAATGTGTTTTGCAAACATCGGCCTCATGGTGGGGCTAGAACAGGGCCATGTCAGAAATGTGGGGCAGATGTTCTGAATTGGCATCCAAGGAGTGTGTGCACAGTTTGGCCACGACCAGGCAAACGGCGCCGGAGATTAGCTGGTAACAAACTAATGGGACGGACGGACGGACGGACGGACGGACGGACGGACATGGACGGACGGACAGGGGGCGAAAACATACTCTCCTGACGGAGACGATAAGAAAAGAAAGGATCAGATAGAGAGAGACAGAGAGAGACAGAGACACATACTTCCCACAAATCATTCCCGCAGATCATAACCACCCAGAGTTGTATTGTGTGCCTTCTCATTCTCCATTCTTCAAGCTATAACCTCTGGTGATTAGCACAGCGGGCATTTGGAGGTGGTTATTAGTCCTTTATGTATCACTGCTCAATGCTTTTGTTGTGGAACAGTTTCCGACCAGTCAATGTCCCAAAAATAATCTTGCTTTTGACAGTTGTGATGTTCCCCTGTGTAGAAAGAAAAAGGTTGATAGGACTTTTTCTCCCTCTATCTCTTGTTGCCAGAGGCAAGTAAAATGTTTTACTATGCCTGACTGACAAGATTTTCCGCCATTTTGCGGTTACTTCAAAACGTACGTTTTGCTGATACTAATACAGATTTTGTTCAAAAGTCACACAAATCGGTACACATTATCTCTGTGGTGACGGTCATATTATCAAGCTGTATGTATCTGTGAGATTGTTCAGATTACATTCCAATTGTCTCTATGACTGACTGACCAAAGTTTTCAGGCCCTGGGAAGGCAGCCTGGCCTGGTGGAGACCTGCGCCCCAAGGAGCACGCTCTTCTAGTTTTATATGGCATCTCCTAACAAGCAATAACCTTCCATAATGTTCTTTAAAGTCTTTAAATGGCAGGACAAGGGTTTTAGAACACTTTATATTAATGAAAAGCTGAAGCTCTATGATGAGGGAGCCCCAGGGGCGCTCTTTGTGGGTGGGTGACTAAGTTCATTTATCTCAAATTGTAATTGTCATAAAGTGCATGATTGACCAGACATTCCTATTGCTGAATTTCATTATGGGTGTAATTTCAGTCCTGCACACTGGTTATATCAGAGAGCGAGAGAGGGAGATAGCGTAGAGTTAAGCTCTGGAACAAGGCAGAATGTCAACTGACGACAGATTCAATACTGGATGAAAGATATTCTTTTCACCTTGGCAGGTGAAAGGGTTCAAGAGAGAGGAAAAAATGTGACAAAAAAGAAGGATTTTGTATTTATTCCAATTTGGGCTGCAGACAGGGGTGTCGCATCAAATTCTGGGCCCTGGGTACAAGGATTCACTGCGGGCCCCCCATGAATGTTCTTCATAGGGGGAGGGGGTTTAACCTGTTTAGACTGGGAACGCATTATTACGCATTATTTTTGCTTTAACTATTGAAAAATAGCAGATATACATGCTCACAGCGCGGCACCGAGTGCCGCGCCGCGAGCTTGTAGACCTGCTATTTTTGAAAAATCTTGAAAGTTTGTGCAAGTCTTTAAATATTTCAAGGTTTTTTTGAAAAACCTGTTTCCCATCTCAAAATATTTAGTTCCAGAGACCCCCCAGAAGAAAGGTTACAGTTAGTTGAGTTACAAATGTTCACTTAAAAAATACATATTATTCAAAGATTTGCACACATTTTCAAGACTTTTCAAAAATAGAAGATATACAAGCTCACAGCGCGGCACCGAATGCCGTGCTGTGAGCTTGTATATATGCTATTTTTCAATAGCTAATGTATAAAATAATAAAGGCTCCTCACTCTGGGCCCTAGTAACTCAGTCCCACTCCCCCCCTGGCTGCAGACATTCTAAAACAAACTGATCCGCAAACCGTTTGCACTTGCACAATAAGGAAAGTGTATATTGTGTGTAGACATGCAGATGGTGTGCGGGTCGTTTTGTTTTATCATAGCCTACGTTGATCCCTGCCTACGCACGGGTCTCTGAGCAGATCAGGTGTGCACAAGGCTTTGTTTCCTGGGCTACAGACATAAAAAACACTAACGCTTGTGGCGTGTTTCTTCAGGGTGTGATGAGACAAAGACACAGAGTAGGCCTTAATTATAGGTGTATTCCTACGCAGGTGTGACCCATACAGAACATATCAAGGGTAGCCAAATGATACAGCCATAAGGTCACAGCCGTTACACACCCATTTGTGATCCATGAAATGAAGTACTGTAGACATCATGTTCTTCCCGGACCAGCACACAAATGCGTCCACTGATTATTTTGCGTTTGTTCAGTGCATCAAACATCATCTGATGCATGCTGAGCAAACAAAGCTCGCAGCTGCAGCTTATACTTGACCACTTGAATGTGATCCGAAAGGTGAGCTGGAGATCAGTCTATCCATCTATCAGTCTGAGTGGTCCAATACAGGTGCAGTACAACAAGGGGTCAGTCAACCCACAAGTGTTTAGGGGGGTCACGGGGATGTTATTATTATGAGCACTAGACCAGGACCCATTTGTGGGTCACGGACCAATTTTCATGGGTCACGATTCGAGTATTTTCTTTTTTTACATAACAACATTTATTTTCTTACATTTAAAAATATATATATATATTTCAAAATATATATATTCTTTAATATAAAAAAATATCAAAGAAATTCCATAAATATTATAAAATAAGAAGTAATGAAAATAGCCATTTTCACTAGTTTGGATCCCAGGCAAACATCTAATTCCTCATTTGGGTCTCGACCTGAAATGTTTAGGAACCACTGTACTAGACATATTACATCTGATCCCTCGGAAGCAGTTACTCGAACACTAGATAAATGCACTGCGACTGCGGATCACTTTTTGGCCTACCGGTATGTGAGCCAAATAACCAAAGCCATATGTATACAGTGCCAGTTGACACTTGTAAAAGAGACTTTAGTCACAATGTGTTTTTTTACTGGTTAAATAAATGTTAAATAAATCAAAATAGTCAGAAACATGTTTTTTCTTTTTTTCTTTTTAAGGAAATCTAATTATGTTGATCTTCATGGGATCAACATATCGTACAAACTTCCATTATACAAACAAATACATTTGGGGAGGAACTACTTGCTTAATGGAAGTGTGCAGAAGGCCTTTTGGCACTGATCAGTCTTTTTTTATGACCTCTGCCTAATTTTCAAGTTTTATTAGAAAACATCATATCATTGCATAACCCATTTTCTTGCTATGTACTGCATGTCTGGTCCTTTATTTGTTTATTTAACAAAGGGACAATAAATAAATAATACATGTATTGCACCAGAGATAGCTAAGAGCTCATTTACAGCTCTTTACTTGACAAGGGGATAATGTAAAATAATGTATTATTGCATCAGATATACTGTAGCTAAGAAGCTCTAGTCTAGAGCCAATTTACATAATGTCCTCCCTGGGTAATGTATCTTCCCTTGTATAATAGCGCTACTATACGTGTTCCTCTTTCTGTTCAAAATGTCCCCCAAGTGATCAAAATGATATAGATATTAATACCCACATAGTAATATCATGATCTGTTCATGATGAGATTTCTGCATTTTTTTATATTGGAAATACTCAAGTAAAGTACAAATGCCTCAAAATTGTACTTAAGTAAATGTACTTAGCTACTTTACACCGCTGCCAGCAGTTGTACAGAATCAGGAATCTCATACTGTGCAGCCCCTGGAGTATAATCAAATCCTTGTCCAAGTTTTCTTTTTTATTAAAGTTTTCTTGTGTTTTCATTTTATCCCCTATGGGGCTGTTAAGTATGACATCATTTTGTAGGCAGAGGAGAATTTCTGCCCCCAGTTTCCGTGAATCTTTTTACTATTTTTACTATTTACACATTTTTCTTCTCTTTGTTGTTGAAAGGAAAGTGTTAGAATTATACTTTAGTCGTTATTCTTTAGTCGTTGTTTTTTGAAATAGCGAGGGACAGAAAATGCTCTGGGGGCAGATTCTCCTCTGCCTACAAAATGATGTCACGGCTTAAAAGCCCCATAGTCGTTGCCAATTCTCCTCACCCTCCTCACTCATGCCTCGGGGCGGATGTGGCTCAGGAGGTAGAGCGGCCGTCTTGGAATCCGAAGGTTCCAGGTTCAAATCCCGGCACCTCCTGGCTAAGCATCGGAAGTGTCCTTGAGCAAGACACTGGACCGTAACTGCTACCGATGAGCAGGTTGGTGCCTTGCATGTTTTCCTCTGCCCATCAGTGTGTGAATGGGTGAATGTGAAATACATTGTAATGTATAAATGAAGTCCATTTATCATTTACCATTATGTTTATATAGTCCCTAGCCAACTCCTATACTCTTTGGCTTGGTGAGGGTGTACTGTATAGACAATCATGTGTCTCCTCCGATACACTTCGAGTCACTTTCACTATGAAATATCTGATAGGTCCTTTTGGTTTAAAATGACCTAAGAGATACTGTGATTTGCGTGATGTTTGAACAAAATCTGTAGGAGTAATCAAAAACATTGTTTTGCAGATCTGCCTCCTGGTGGCGCTAAAACAGGCCCATGTGAAAAAGTAACAGGGAGACATTTACATCAAATTATATGAGGCGCTCACCTCAGAGAAAGAGTAATTGTTTAGCATCATTCTGAGTCAAGGGGTGAGGGGGTTTATGAATGTGATAAGCATCTATCATAGAAATTGGCAAGTGCTTCTTCGAGAGCTCTTTACCTTTTCAGACGACAGAAATAACACTACGTCCTTGAGCCAGGATGTGGTGGAGAAACTCTAGCACAACTTTCCTGGCATGAGACCCGATTCCCACCATCTTAAGTTTGGTTAGGCACGCTATATATGACCTTCGACTGGCGTGCCACCACCCAAGGAGGATTAACTACAGGACGTGTCTATCTGGTGACGTCCTCCTGTGTCCCTTGGTGACACTTTTTGTGAGATGGAGACATTTTGTTATTTCCTAACAGGCCTCTGTTCTTGCAAATATTGTGGGGCCTTACTTTACCATTTAGTGACATTTAAAAGTGTTATTTATACTGAAATACATTTACTGTGCTAGATCACACTTTCCTTTAATGCTCTCTCTTGCCAAGTCATTGATGCCACTGCATGAACTTGGCCAATTTGTTGGAGCACAGACAAGCCAGAGGCACCACCGTGGAGGAATCAAACTCCAGGCCTCTGCGGTGATGGGCACTGGGCAGGAACCCTTTTTTAACTTGTTAACTGCCAAGGGCCACAAGAGGCCGCCAAAGTGCCAGACATTCCCCCATAGGCCAACGCTGTAACATACGGGTACCCACGCAGCAGTGGATTTTCATTTCACGTTGACCAGTGGAATGAACATGAATGTATTGGATTAGGCGGCGCGATGCGGCGGCGTTACCCGATTACGGGCCGGTGGAAAGAGATCGCGGTAGGCGGCCTGGAAAATTTAGACGGAGGCTTCGCTGAGGCCTCCGATTAATTAATTAATTTTATTAAAGAAACCGGAATTGTTCGGTTTGGGCACCTCGGATACGTCGCGCATAGATTGAGTTTTTTTGGGGGGGCTCTAAACTTTATTCTAAACCATTTTCAATGGAATAAATCGTTGGAACACGTAGAATGGCTCGTTGGAATGCGTCGGACGAGCCAGGACCACCCACGTCTCTACAAGCAGCTCAGGGTAAGTAAAATAGCAAAAAAAAAAAATATTGGATTGAAAAAAAAAAAAAGAAAAAAAAAGAAGTTCGGTTTTAGCACTAAAAGAGTTAAATATATGTTAGTTTTATTGGTTTTATGAAGGACATAACAATACATCAACAATACATCAACACGACATATCAAGACAAACAGACACCAGACTATAATGCATATAAAACATGAGTAATTAACCTCATACAAGAGTTGGACACATTAAAAAAGTAGAGCAGTCCAGGCGCATACCACATAGGCATTGTCACATGGGCATTGATGCTTGACGGCGTCGCCGGTTCGATTCCAGACCCGAACGAACCTTTGCCGCATGTCACTCCCGCGTGATTATGCATCCCACTGGGAAAGATGGATAACCATGCCCCGGACTCATTGTTGAAGCTTGTGATTGGCTGAACCGGATGTAGGGAGCGCTCCATTGTAGTCACTTGGACCGCGGCAGAGGTGCACCAAAACCTAAACCTATCCTTAACCTTAACCCTAACTCTAACCCTAACCTTAACCTTAACCTTAACCTTAACATTAACCCTAACCCTAACCCTAACCCTAACCCTAACCTTAACCTCAGTAAAACTAACGCTGGTGAATGCTAACCTGGTGAAATGCACTCCCCGTCTCTCCCCCCATTTCCTGTCAGTCTAACTGTCCTATCCAATAAAGGCATAAAATCCACACAAAAAAATCTTAAAAAAGTAGAGCAGTCACACAGAGTCGATATGATCCGTGATGACCCCAGATGTATTCGAATGTTGCTAGACTGTCTTGTTTATTGCAATGCAGCCTCTCCAAATGTATCAATGAGGCATCTAGTGAAACATGGTACGATAGAAGTCTTCCACTCTGTTAGTGTACAAAGCGTGAGAGTCTGTTGGACATAGTATGGCAGAGTGCAACCAAACAAGGCAGTTAGTGGCTGCATCAGGTTCAATATGAAAACGGTATACTCTGCTGTACCAAGCAAAAATGTTTTGCCAGAATGAAACAACAATCCTTGGGCAGGAACCTTAAAGGTGCAATGGTCAAGATCTGGAGCTCTTTTCTTTTTTATATTCAATATTTACATTTTGTGACTTGATAGACTAGGATGTAAACAAGGTGTCAGGCTGACAACGGCCAAAATGATTATTTGATTATTATGTTACGCTTTTTTTTAGACATTTTTGAATAGAAACACATATATGAAGCTTATCTTTTTTTATAAAATATTTTCGAAACAACATTTTTAATTTAGCATCCGTTTTTCAAGAAGAAGTTGACTATAGCTCCATTAAATAGCTCTGCATCACCCGGATGCCCTTAAAGTTCTCTAAATTATGTGGCTTTTATGTGTTTTTAAAACACTGGCCCCAATTCTTTGGCCTAAAACATCTGTTTGATTTGAGTTTATTTACAGTAGAAAGCCTCCAGGGCTCCTAATACATTCTTTTCATGTGCTGTCTTTCTGCCAGTTATTTGGGACTCTGTTTAGAAGCATAGCTCTCATCTCTGGGTTTCTTGACGATTCTGTCCATATCTTCTGACTGAGTAATGCTTTCAAAAGGCCCTAGAATAGATAATTAGCCTGGGATCCAGACTGATTGCTCCGTTCTGCATCTATTTTGTCTTCTCTCACTCCGCTTCACAGTCTGGAAAGCCTCCTATCTCATGTGCACAAATGGTAGAAAACAAACTGTGGCTGATTGCCTACGTAATCAAAATGTGAATCAAATAGCTAGGACCCTGGCCACTGTGGCCAGACTGACTGTTGAGACTGAGTAGCGAGAGTGAGATAAAGACAAACGTAGTGAATCAGTCTTGTTTTGAAGCTACTAGATAATAGAATGACCCAAAAGACGAAAAAGTAGAAACATATTCCGATGATAGATGTGATATAGGCCTTATTGTAATTTCGATCCGTCCGGGGGGCGAACCAGGACCGCACAAGGCGTGTACTGTACGTTAACATTCTACTAGAGAGTGGACAGTAACGCAGCATGCTAGAAGTGTGAACTTCTACAGTTATAAGGATATATTAGCTGAACACTGAACACATTTAAATAATAGCAATAGCTACACATTAATTTGATACACTGTGTCTTTACAGATACAATGCATGCAAATACATAGTGGAACCTGGTGTATTGTAGGCTTTGATACAATACATTTAGACTAGAGGATGTTCAAAATCCAAGCTATCTGTCATGTTGCTTCTGCGCTGCATTCACTGCCAAGTATTTTAATCTATGTCATCGCAGACATTGACATGGTGGTATTTGGTAACAGGACTGCAGCATATTTTGAAAATAAACCACAACTGTATTCTCACCACATTTCAAAATGAACTTTAGTTATGTTATAACCTTTGGTAAATGTGTAGGACGGATGAGTTTCCCCTCCATTGACGTAAGTAAACATGTAATGTTGTTGAAATATCTTTTTCCAAATTGGTTCCCAGCTGTTTATGTCACATGAAGCAGCAACTTCACTGGAAGGCCTGGTGAAGGTCAGTGGCAATTTCTGTCAACTAAATGGCACCCAGGGTAGTGACGTGCCACCTCTTTCTCAATAGGAATAACAATGTTTTAGCCGGAGAAAAACAGTTTTGCCACCATCTCCCATGTGTGTAATGTTCAAGTTTCCATCAGTCATGGCTCACACTTACGAGGTGTCATCAATATGTCCATACATGGGCAAATGTGTCTGTGGCAAACTTAAGATTTTGTTCTTGCATAACATGATAATGTTCTCATTTTGATCATCTTAAGACCCAATTACTGAATGTCAAGTCTCCATATTTTCTTCAGAATATACGGTATATGACACTGATTTTGAACAAGTCCACTAGCACAGTGGTTCTTGAAATGTTTATTTTCAAGGACCCCCATACGGGTCCATTTGGTTCCATTTGTACACTCTTGAGAGTTACACACCTGTAATGGTCCATTTGGACCACCTTCAAGGAACCCCAAAGGTCCCACTCGGCTTTTAGAACCGCTGCGCTAGTATTTAGAGCTGGCTCTTTGTGGGTTTCTGGTAAAATTATTCTCCACTCATTTATATGTCCATGGCAAAATATTTTAAAAAATATATATAAATGTCCACTGCAAGCCAGCATGGCAATGACCCCTGGTGCAGACTTGATAGATATGACAAGACATATTTTGATAGATGAGATTGAGGGTTTCGAACCTTCCCTCTCATTCAACCTCTATGCTGGTCTCAACTTCTCTGGAGACGTCACCTTCATATCGGGGTCTCTGTCATGCATCACCTCTTGTTCCTTTCATATTGGGTATGGTATGGGCCCTCCTGATACTCCACACATGAGTCTTTCTCTTTCATCTGCCCCTGGAGGCAACCGTGGAGTCTGACAACCGTGGATGTCTTTCAAAATGCCAGAATTCACAGGGAAAATAGCTGTGAGGGAGAGGATTTATTTATAAATGGCTGTATTTGCCTGGTATGCTGCTGTACAATGTACTGTATGACAGAATGTCTCCAAGCGCTCGCGCGAGTGTGTGTATATGAGTGCGTGAGAAATAAATCTGTCAAAACATATGACACCATAATTGGTGGTTTGGAAATTATGGTCATGTTTGATAATGTCAGCAAATATTTCAAGGTTGTTTAAAGGTCATGTATAATGCTACTCAGTGCAATGTCATCACCAACAAAATCATGCAGAGTTCCCTGCAGAAGGACAGTGGGAGAACTTCATATTTTCTATTCATCTCCCCTGACCCCTGGCCAAGGTGGGCTTGACCTTAAAGCAGGGAAGTCAAACTCATTTTGGGTTGGGGCCACATTGGTCCAAAGGTGACTTGATGTGGGCTGCCGAATATGGCCGAAAGCGGAATGTTGTTTTTTCACACCTTCAACTTTTCGTCTTTGTGCATCGTCTCATAGTGTCGTTTGATGTCGTATTCCTTTTCACAAACTGCCTTATTGCATATCAAACGCGTATAGGCTTGCCTCTGAACTCATAATATATATAATATATTATAATATTATATAATATATAATATTTTCAGTATGTGAATTTAACAACTTTGATTAACATTAATTTTTAATAATTTTTAAGTGTCCTTGAGCAGACACGGAACCCCTAATTGCTCCCAATGAGCCGGTTGGTGCCTTGCATTATTTGTGTGAATGGGTGAATGTAATGCACACTCGCCTAGGATAAAGGCGCTATAAAAAATGAGCCTTGAGGGCTCTCCCACATACTGTATGTGCTGTCTCCATTACATATAGTCATACTCAATACCACAAACCCTCTCTCAGTGCACCCTGTAGACAATATGCCTTCCGGTTGGTTCCAAGATTTCTAGCGGAAGTGCTGCGTTTAACGGACGTTACGTCATACGATGCGGGTCTGTTTACATTCCCCAGCGAAAAAACTAAAATACATTGTAGCTCTTAATAGGTGTAACATTGCTTGAATCAATGTTTTTGTTTGTATATTGTTTATTGCGAGCGCAACCGACGGAGCAGGAGACCTAGACCAGATTTTTTCGTGCAGGGAATACGTTTGCAGGAACACCGCACTGTGAAAAAAATACAGCTTCCGGGACAATTCAGCCCCACCTCCTAGAACGGTTTCTGCCTTCTATTGTCACCAGGCTTTTCTCTTCGCAGATGAGTAAGCCTGGCTACGCGAGGCTACTCTCAGTGAGGGGTTATTGACCATCTATGGTGATGATGCTACTACCAATTTATAATCGACAATGTAGACATTTAGCAGACGCTTTCATATCAGAATGTAATGAGCAGGTTGGTGCCTTGCATGGTTTCCTCCGCTTTGTGTGTGAATGGGTGAATGAAATGCACAATCTATGTAAAGCGCCTTGGATAAAAGCGCTATATAAATGCACCATTTACCATTTTACCATTTATCACAAGTCACAGTCCATTTCCATCGACCAGAAGATCTATTCTGTGCTGACAAAAAAGGGAATCAATCAAAATAACTTTCTGCTCAAAAGGATCTGCAGACATGTCTGCGTGCATGTGTGTGTGTGTGTGTGTGTGTGTGTGTGTGTGTGTGTGTGTGTGTGTGTGTGTGTGTGTGTGTGTGTGTGCGTGCGTGCGTGCGTGCGTGCGTGCGTGCGTGCGTGCGTGTGTGTGTGTGTATGTGTGTGTGTGTGTGTCTGTCGACATGACTGGAACACATGATGAACTCCGTGACCTTGTTGATATGTAGGTATGATGAAGTAGGGCTTTAATTTATGAAAAAACATACACATTTGAACCATGGACAAGGTTTCTGCCTGACAGTTACGACATATTTCTGTCTGAGCTACAGCATGTATCATCTCCGACACACTGTATACTGTAGACATGCACACTCATGCACGCACGTGCGCATGGGCGTCACAAGGGGGGGGAAGTGGGACTGAGTTACTAGGGCCCAAGGTGGAGGGGTCTTAATTATTTTATACTTTAGCTATTCAAAAATAGCAGATCTACAAGCTATTTTTGAAAAGTCGTGAAAATGTGTGCAAATCTTTGAATATATGTATTTTTTAAGCGAACATTTGTAACTCAAATTTTGCTTCTGAGGGGTCCCTGGAACTAAATATTTTAAGTCAAGATGTGAAATAGGATTTTCAAAAAACCTTAGAAGGATTTGAAATATTCAAAGACCTTTACATTTTCACGATTTTTCACGCTCGGCGCGCTGTGAGCTTGCATATCTGCTATTTTTCAATAGTTAAAGCACAAAATAAAGTCTAAATACCCCCTCCCCCTATGAAGAACATTCATGGGGGGCCCGCAGTTAATCCTTGTACCCAGGGCCCAGAATTTGGTGCGACACCCCTGCACGTGCGCGCGCGCGCGCACACACACACACGCACGCGCACACGCACACGCACACGCACACGCACACACACACACACACGCACACGCACACGCACACACACGCACACGCACACACGCACACACGCACATGCAAACCTGTACTCTGTACTCGTACACTGCAAAATCCTGAGTGTTCATTTCACACTGAGAGTTAAATGAGCACTGGCGGATGTGACAGTGTGGGTGTGCTGAGTGCTGACTGAGCCAGCAGTTACTATGGGCTGATGAGGGAGTCGTTCAGCCCTCCACACTAAAGAGGTGCTTCATCACTGAGAGCTCACTGCCATTTATTTGCCTGAGGGATGAAATGCAGAGGGGAAAAGGGGGAGGATGATGAAGGTGCTTCTATCTTTGGTATTTAGCATGGGTTTTGTGTCTTTCGGAAGGTAAATGTCAGGTGTCTCTTATTATGTGTTGTGCATGTTTCTGCATGTGTACAAGCCTGTGCACTGTCAAAATCTAGAGTTCTAATTTTAACCCAGAAAGTGTATCAATGTAAACCGGAATGGTTAAATAAGCACTCTGACCGGATTCAGTACGTGTTTTCGATGTGGACTCCAATAGGTGTTTTTAATTTGCAATGAACAGCAAACCTTTTACACACTTAATTAATTTAGAGGTCAGCATCCGATCAAACTCATCAATCACAGTAGAAATATTTGAGTTTAGACTAAAACTAAAATCTGATTTATACTTTGTTATATGACAAAAGTATAAATTAAGCATGAACACAGCTATGGGCAAGCTATGCATTCGCAAGCTTGGGGTGCATGATACGCCTGGGCTGGATAATGCATCCGTATTTCTGATATAGTTGGATTTTTTTATCACATCATTGAATTTAACAATTCTTTTCAAACAACTAATCTGACAATTCAGGTAAAGATAACGTGATCAAAACTAGGTTATATTACAATTTACAATTAGAATTTAGGCATTAAGCAGACTTCAAGGACAGCACAAGCTAATACTGTACATCAAATGCATGTAATCTAGGATTGTAGGTAAACCCAGAGCCTCTATTACTTGCTAGTAAAGTGAACCGCATTAGGGTGGGCTTGGTGTATAACAAGGGATGGTGATGGCCATGAAAGACGGGAGGAAGATGATTGAGGTCACATTAATGTACAGTACGCCTCGTAGCAACAGCTCCATTATAGATCCATGATGGAATGTGAAGACATGTCGAGATGTGAGCCTCACAAATCACCCCAAGTATAGCCTGGAAAGCAGACCACTCTGCCGGAGCGAGGGATGCCAGGCAATCATCACCATTAGGGCTGCTAAGACAGGGGTCTTCAACGTTTTCAGACCCCTTAGTTGAGAGAGAGATTCATGAAGCAGGGACCCCCACAACCTTTTCATAGATTCCATATAGTTATTAATCGTTTGACAGCACAATCATCAGTGTATTTTGGATTCATGTCAATTTGTTTTCATATATTTAACCATTTGAACCGTCAATACTTAATAAACTTTACCTTTCACTCTGTACTTAGTCTGCTCTTTTTCCCCTCTACACCAAACCTCTTTGCCCCTGTTGAAGACCCCTGCATTAAAACCTGAGGCCGATTCTAAAAATCCTATATAAATATATTGCTATAAGGACCCCTCAAATGTATTTGGCCGCTGACCCCCATCTCAAACATATTTTGTTCTAGGGACCCTCAGAAGCCAAGATTTTATTTAAAAATGTTTGCATTAAATGACATACTGTACTGTATATCTAATTATTGGAAAGCATTAAACACTTGATATTGGTTGTGTTTTCATCTTTAAGTCCCCAGATGATAACACACAGTGTGTTTACCAGGGGAGTGACTTTGTGACAGCTGACAGCATCCGTCATAATTACACTCCCCCTCTATATCTAATTATTGGAAAGCACTTGATATTTGTTGTGTTTTCATCTTTACATGTATATTCAAAGATTAGCTTCTTCTAAAATAGCTAAAATAGTTCAAAGCTCAGCATGAAGTGACACACTATAAGCTTTTTATAAGCATTGTCTTGGAAGTCATAAATCCTAGGGGGGGGGGGGGGGGGGCTGTGCGCGGAATGCATGTGTGGGAGTTTTGGGTAGCACTTTACAATAATGACCTGTTATAAAGCATTTATAAACATTTATAACACATTAATAAGCAACTTGTAGATGAGTTATAATGAATGAACAAGCGGTTAATACATGTTTATTTAAACATTTATAACTATATTTAATAATCATTTATAAATTGTTAGTAACTAGTGAACTATTCATGAATAAGCCATTTATAAACAATTATAAATATATTTTAAATCATTTGTAACCAAAGTTATTTAGTATTTATAAGCTATTTAGAGATAAGTAACTAATCATTTACAAGCTATTCATATACATTGGTAAATGTTTAGTAAAACATTTATAACCCTTTTTATGCCTTTGTAAATGATTATTAAAACATTAATAACACAGTTATAAGTTATTTGTAGATAAGAAACTAATCATAGACAAGCTATTTATATACTAATTCATTATTTACAACTGTCTATTTATGTGGCCTCCATTTTTGTTCATGTTTAACAAATGCTTTGTAAAGCATTCCTAAATTATCTATAAATCATTGGTAGATGATATCAAGAGCCCTAATGTAAAGTGAAGACACTTCATAATCTACAACTGTCTGTTAATAACGTGGCCTCCATTTTTGTTCATGTTTAACAAATGCTTTGTAAAACATTCCTAAAATATCTATAAATCATTGGTAGTGTAAAGTGAAGACCACGTTAACAGACAGTTCATGTTTAACAAATGCTTTGTAAAACATTCCTAAAATATCTATAAATCATTGGTAGTGTAAAGTGAAGACCACGTTAACAGACAGTTCATGTTTAACAAATGCTTTGTAAAACATTCCTAAAATATCTATAAATCATTGGTAGTGTAAAGTGAAGACCACGTTAACAGACAGTTCATGTTTAACAAATGCTTTGTAAAACATTCCTAAAATATCTATAAATCATTGGTAGTGTAAAGTGAAGACCACGTTAACAGACAGTTGTAGATTATGAAGTGTCTTCACTTTACATTAGGGCTCTTGATAACATCTAGCAATGATTTATAGATAATTTAGGAATGCTTTACAAAGCATTTGTTAAACATGAACAAAAATGGAGGCCACATAAATAGACAGTTGTAAATAATGAATTAGTATATAAATAGCTTGTCTATGATTAGTTCCTTATCTACAAATAACTTATAACTGTGTTATTAATGTTTTAATAATCATTTACAAAGGCATAAAAAGGGTTATAAATGTTTTACTAAACATTTACCAATGTATATGAATAGCTTGTAAATGATTAGTTATTTATCTCTAAATAGCTTATAAATACTAAATAACTTTGGTTACAAATGATTTAAAATATATTTATAATTGTTTACAAATGGCTTATTCATGAATAGTTCACTAGTTACTAACAATTTATAAATGATTATTAAATATAGTTATAAATGTTTAAATAAACATGTATTAACCGCTTGTTCATTCATTATTACTCATCTACAAGTTGCTTATTAATGTGTTATAAATGTTTATAAATGCTTTATAACAGGTCATTATTGTAAAGTGCTACCCGAGTTTTATTCGGGTTTGTGTGATTTTTTTTCTTTCTTTTTTTATCCCCACACAACAGTGTAAGAACAATGAGTTGCAGACTAGTCACACACACACACACACACACACACACACACACACACACACACACACACACACACACACACACCCATCACCTACACAAATGACACAATAATACTTACTTGGTCTTTCACCAACAGTGTGTCAGCAGCAGACAGTGTTGCAAAGAAAAATCACACCAATGTGAACTGAGCGGTGGTGTCCATTAATTTCAAGGCTGTGTGTGTGTGTGTGTGTGTGTGTGTGTGTGTGTGTGTGTGTGTGTGTGTGTGTGTGTGTGTGTGTGTGTGTGTGTGTGTGTGTGCGTGCGTGCGTGCGTGCGTGCGCGCGCGTGCGTGCGTGCGTGCATTCAAGGCTGCTCAACAGCACCTCTCTGGTCACCCAGTGGTACTCAAGCTATACAGACAGACACACACACACACACGCATAGATGCATACACACACAGTCACGCTAAGGTGACGGTGTGACCACTGCTCAAAAATTACAGCCTTTCCCTTTTTAGCCTATTACAACCAGTGTTGGTGTTGGGTGTAACATCTTAAAACTAACGGCGACATGCATGCGCAGGTCCCACTGACTTTGCGTGTTACACAAAAATTGGTGACCGATGCCTTGCAGTCTGTGGTGATTCTGTACATAGACATAGAAAGGTAGACGCCTCTTCTGGATCTCTGGGGCTCGTAAAAAAGGATAGGCATTTCTTGACAGAATCCTTCCGCGTGCATAACAGAAACGGAAGTTCGTTAGGCAAATCAGAGGCAGGTGGGGGCGGGTCTTTTCGTACGCAGCCTCTAAGAACAGCTGAGCCGCTCTACATCTGGATGGACTGGATGGAAACATGCCAATAAAGCTCTGTTGAATTGAATCGATAAGTCCCGGAAAAGACATGCTGTGATTGGCCAGTAGTCACTTTGAGTGACAGCGTGCCTTCGGCGCTTCCGCCTCTCCTGTTTTACGAGTCGCTCCAATGAACTCCAGTGGCGGAAGAGGTATCTAGCTTTTTATATCTATATCTATGATTCTGTAATCATTCTACAGTATTGAAATGGTCACCATTTTTGGTGTGACCACAGGTTACGGTCCTCCTAGTGGCAAAGAAAAAGAAGGAACACGAAAGATGCTGTTGCTGGATTTACATGTACTGTAACTGGACAGGCTCCATACAACTTACATATCGTCACTGTCGGGCAGAAACCTCGTATCTCCAAGTTTCAAGTTTGTACGTTTTTTCACCAAGTAAAGCCCTGCTTCATCATACAAGGCTGTCTCAAAAGTAGTGAAAACAGCCGTTGTGTGCTTGTAGATCTGCTATTTTCACTAGTTTAGTTCATTTTTAAAATGATGAATACAAAACGAACGGTCTTGAACATACAAGGTTTCCACCCGACAACGACGATATACAGCCCACCCCCCCTCCCCACGGTTGAAATGCAGCATCTTATTGACACCAGTATGTAGCATGTAGATTTCCCCTGAGGTGTAATCCATAGTGGGGTAGTACTTTGTTTCACATACATTCTACATGCGCTTGTAAAAGGATTAGGTGCTCATATGTCTTTGTGACAAACTAGGACACCCTCTCCCATCACTGAGAGTTTGATGAATTGGACATCAATACATTTTACCCAGAATTCACCTGCATGTAGGCCATAATCACCAATCGTTTAGAGAGGAGGTACAGGTCAATCTGAAACGCTGAATCGTCGATCTAGAATCCCGAAAAAACGGTTTTAGAATTCGTAGAGGGGAAGATAAACGTGTTCAATTGGCCTAAGCTAATTGTCTAAGCTCGTTTATGCACACATTTTACGCCAAAGGTTCTAATATGATATTTCACTTAGTGCACAGTAAATTAGAAAGTTGCAATTCTGGGAAATTGGCATGTGTGATTGCCTATATATCATGTTACGTGAAGTTTGAGCAATCCTGTCTGGACGTTTTATTGTCCAATCAGAAAAGGGACAGAAAAAGGCCATTGAACTCAATGGACTTTTGGGGTTTTGGGGTTACCGAAAAAGGGTTACTCTAGATGAAATAAAGCTGGACAAGAACAATAGTCTGGTTAGTTACCCTATAATAGGCAACCACACTAACTAGAGCTGTGCCATTTCTCCCTGAGATAATCTCATTTTGCCCTTTCCATGGAGTGTGAGTGACCTTGATCTTCTGAACTTTTCATCCCCAAAATGTATCAACAATCTGTGGGCAGCCCACTGATCATTGAGTTGTGGGTTGTGCATTTGTGTGTTTCAAGTTATTCCAGTATATTTAGGAAAGCCGATGCATAGACTTTGAAATGTCTTTTGTGGAAGTGGAAATATTAGCTTATGGGGTCATAAAAATCATCAGGGATCATCCTCTGCATGGGGGCAAGAAGGTGAGAATTAAACTAAATTAGAAAACAAACAAGTGTGATCCAGATTGGGTTGGCTATCCAGGGAAAACCTTGGAAGTCAATCATTCTTTTTTTTTTTTAAACAATATGTTTATTTATTTTTTCCCCCTTTTTTTAAAGACACACAAAACCACATATACAATACAATAAAAGACCACAATCAAAATTCAGACAAAACAAAAAAGCATACAATATACAAAAAGAAAACACAAAAAGCAAAACACCTGACATCAACACAACACATAAGAATATAAAATAACTATGATACAGAGAGCACATACAACACATCAACATCCAGACTCCTATGCCACAAGGCCAGGCAAACAACCGTAGAGAGAGAAAAAAAAAGCAGTTACCCTTTTCCTCCATCAAATAGGAAAGATCATTTCCCCTAACATACTGAATAAATTTCAAGTCAATCATTCTTAATTTTAATGAAATGTGAAATATCTATACCAACTGACCAAAATACCAACATTGCCATCCTTTTGATTTGGATTGAATACTTTATTATCATAGCTGTGCTATAAAGATAACACAAAAAGTCCTAGCTGTGCTATAAAGATAACACAAAAAGTTACCCATTGTGACCTTGACCTTTGATATTTTTGCCCCAAAAGTGAATCATCTCTTCTGGCAGCCCGCTGATCATATACTGTACAATTAATATTTTTTTTATTCACTTGGTGTGTTTCATGTCCAAGGGGACAGTGCCTTGCTATAGGGACATATTATGTGTGTGTCATATGGTGCAATCATGTCGGCTGCCTGCATTCTGGAAGAACCGCACAGAAATATTGTCAAGGCCAGTGGCCTTGTTGGTGTTAAGGCTCTTTAAACAGATTATCAATTGTGTCAACTGTCTTGAACAGGCTTGAAGGAAAAGCTAATAGGAACGACACCAAAAGGCGGTCATAAAAATATCGAAGTTCATTCTGCCCATATACTGTAGGTAATATAGGACAAGTTTATCTGCATTAGAGGTGAAGAAGGAATTAAAATGATTTGCAATATTTTTTTGTTTCGTTTTGTTGCAACCAAGTTACTATGAAAAGCTCCACCGGCTGGCTGGCTGTCTGTCTGTCTGTCTGTCTGTCTGTCTGTCTGTCTGTCTGTCTGTCCGTCCATCACGTCACACCACGTCACGCCATGTCATGTCACGTCATGTCACATCATGTCACGTCACATCACACTTTTGCCCCTACTCTTATCTCCGCCACCGTTGCCCCTATCCATGCCAAACTTTGCACACACACATACGACGTACTCCTTGGATGGCAAATAACAACCTCCACCCCTGATTTCTCACATGGCCCTCTTCTAGCACCACCATCAGGCCCATTTTTGCAAAACCCATTTTTGGACACTGCTCCTACAGATTTTGGCCTAAAATTACGCAAAGCGGTACACAGTCATGTCATCATCAACATGGATCTGTCCCATTTCCCATATTCCCTCCTGATTGGCTACGATTCCCTTCTAAAGTTTGTGTATGCGACGTGACGGTCGCTTATCTCCCGATTATGGAGTCTAACTGGTATTTACCATCAAGCTATAATGAGATAAGGACTTGACGCTTTAGTTTTAGTAGTGCAACCCAGGTTTTTAAGGGTTATCCATATTTTCCTTGATTTGATAAGAAAAATAGCTTGACTTTCTTTATTTTGTGCTGAACCAGATTCCTACGCTGTCTAAAGTGTGGGAGGTCAGCTCGGTTACCTAATTCCTTCAAGCGTGACATGGCTTTGTCACTGGCGCTAATGGCTTCAAAGATTTCCCGTGGGAACCACACATTTGGACCTCATTTGGATCGTGAAAAAGTGTTATATTTGACCTTGCCTATCTTCTGTCCAATCACAGTCATTCATATTACAAGGTGTGAGAATACTTCCACTCTAGTTATCACAAAAGCTCTGTAAAATAATGTGCTCCAAAGTCAGCAGTTTTCTTTGTGAAGGATAAACTTTTGTTTATCCTTCTTTTTTTTCGATTAAAGGTAGGGTACATTAAAGCTATACTATGTAACTTTTTTAATAAAACAAATCTTAAAATTGTCCTAACTATTAAATCGCTAAAGTTTTAGAACACCCACTCGGTTAATTTCAGCCCCAAAAGCCTTTTCTTTATATGTTTTCTACTGAGCCGTGAGGGGGGTTGCATTTCCCGGCAAAATTACGTCATCTGCATCATTCCGTATACGTGTCTCCCAGATCATACACTACACTACGCGGATCCCAGATCATACACTACACTACGCGGATCATACACTGCCGGCCAATCACAACGCGTCTTGCTGTCTTCTCAGGAAGTAGCTTGCCTGAACATAACAACAGCATTTACTCTGGTGAAGGAGTCCGTAACTCCCGAACGCCTGATCGGATGCGGGACGCCTCTACAGATGCATCTCGGCGAGGCGGACGCGGTGGTCTGAAGGCCCGGTCCGCGGCGAAAAACAGCCGAAAAAAGCAGACGCGACCGCGGTTTGCTATACCGCTACTGACCACTAGTTGAGCAACTTACACAGAATAGCTTTAAGTGATATTTGTTTTAGTTTTTGTTTTGCTTCTTTTATTGCTAAACAAGCGCTCGTTCTTTGTTTCACTTGTCCGCCGCGCCATAACGAGTGTTCGTTCTTTTACCTGTCTAAGCACTGTAGCAGATGAGGGGTGGCGCGGGTGTGTACAGCTAGCAGCAGCTCCTGTAACGTTAGTCTCAAACGCACATAAACAATAATGGCGGCAGCAGGATCACTTCTTTGGTGGTTTTCGAAGCCTGGATCTACTTTCTCTATTTTTATGTCTGAAAACTGATGCAAACAGAGGGGGAGGAGGAGCCTCTCGCTCCGTGGGCGATGCATCCATGCTCCTTATCCCTAAACACCTTTACCTTGTTTATGAAAAAACATTTAAAAATACTTCAAATAGCCAATTTACATTGACACATTGTGAGCTTATAGATCAGCTATTTGAACCTTCTTTTTCAGAATAGTAAAAAAAAGGAAAAGAACTAAGAAGTTTTGGGATGAGGGGATGAAAATAGGGCCCCTATAGTGTGAAGTGAGCAGTGCCATTTCTGAGTTCATTTCATTAAGCGTCCCGTGAAGCTTGGCCAATGTGACCCTGGGCGTACAACAAACTTTGAGCACTTTGTGCCAAAGATGTAGGCCAGATGTAGGCCACGCTTCAGAGCCCGAACAAAGCCAGATGTTGGAACTCCTTCCAGGAGCACAAAGAGACACCAACATTGTATCAATAATCCTCTATGACACATGACCCCATGATATATAGCTGGTTCTCAAAGTCCCAAGGTCCTTGAGGGGGTTCCAGGAGTCTAATCATAACTACAAAACTATAGAAGCCACCAGATGGGATTAGATCCAGAGTTTGTCCAATGGCTCCTATTTCCATGAGCCATAATGAAAGGAAAGCACACCATGTAATACATTTTTTGAAATGAATGAAGAGACTATTGAGACTCTGAAGTGTGGTAAAGAGATACAATCTATTAAAGCCAAAAATTATGGATTGAAAGGAAAATGATGAAGCGAACATGTGGGTGGCAATGAGAAAGGCTTGCTCGGCCGGTTGGAGGAGGGCGGGTGGGCCGACTCTATTGTATTCAAAAGGTTAATTTGAGCTGGAAATCAGTGGGAAATCACTTTCTCTGTGATAAGCAGGCGGAAGAAGTGCAGAGAATCATTGTAGCATGGAAACAGAAGGTTACCGCAGGACGACAGTGCACTCACTGCACTGCTGGGAGACTGATTACAAGAGGGAAGAAAAACTAAAAAGAAGACAAACTAAACAAAATGCTGCAAATGCACTATGCCATGGCAACGGCATCAGCTTCATGTTCCTTCATTAGGGGTGCCCTTATATCACTGTACACATTTTCATAAAAGTTCTCTAATTCAGTTTTCATGGGTCATCTGTTTATGTATATCTGTATATTGATCCAGAGGCTGTGCGCATATACGATAATACGCACAACCTACCGTATGATGGATTGTTTTTGCAATCTGCACAAAACAAAATAAAACCAAGTTACATCCTCGTTCAATGGTTCAATAGTTGTGTTTACAGCTGATTGCTCTAGTGTCCTCTTTCGGCCAGTCGGATTAAGATTTGTTCTTTGAACATTTGACATGACTCTAACATTCTGCGATGTTTCAAAGAAAGCGACTGGGCAGTTATGCCTGAACGGGAAAAACATTGGAACTCAAAGGGATGCTCCACAGAGCTCATATCTCTGCCTGGCTGGGTGGCCCAGGGCTGTGCAAGTCGTGGGTTGCAGGAAGCTGCAGGGGGAAACAGTGTTTCTATGCTCAGTTGGTCACCAGTGAATTGAACCTCTCGCCTTTCATTGTAAATGAAAGCAACCATAAAACATGAATGACTTATTTGCTGCTGGATCACATGACTTGGCTTTATTCTTCACAGCATGCTTATGTCTTATTAAAACGATCAACAGGGTGCCTACCTAAAACATGGTTTCCAGAACAGATGAAAGAACATAGCCAGTAGAATCAGCTGTCTCTATACTTCCTCGAGAGGGTTTGGAGGAGTATGAAAAAGGAGTACAGGAGTGGGAAATGGAGTGAGAGAGTGTCATGAACGTGGCTCGTATAGGGCAGATTCATTTTCCCTAGAGAGAGAGACAATGAGAGAGAGACGGACAGAGAGACAGTGATGGAAAGAGACCTTCTGTAGTCACACCTGCATTTGTTTCTCATCTTATCTTGTGTTTTTAGTTTTCACATTTTAAAGCTTAATGGCATTGTGTATATTCTCAGCATTTCACCAATATCATGCAGCATAGAGTTTGAAAGGGAATTCGTGAGGAGATAGTGTAGCAATTTGTTCTGTGAAATACTTGTGATTACCCATGATTGTGATTGTAATTTGCTCAAACAATTATCACTCATTGAAAGTGCAACAGTCATAGCCAGTTGGAATGGGATCTGAAAAATCAGACTGATGTAAAATAATGTGTTTTGCAAGAATCACCCTCCTAGTGGCGCTATAAGAGGCCGATGTGAAACATTTGGTGCAGAGGTTCTTCCATGGCCTCCATGGCACAATGGCCCAGTTTTGGTCCAATGGTGCCGGAGATTAGCTGATCACAGAGTCACAGACAGACATACAGACAGAGAGGGGTGAAAACATAGCCCTTTCGGCCTGGCGGAGACAATTTGTGGTATGAGAATATGATTTGCGGTGATAATGTGCATAAACTACAAAAGGATTCTGTGACAGAGTAACGCTGGATTATAAGAGCAGGTTGCGTTTTGCGTTGCTTACATTAGTTTTTGCTCACTATTACTTGTATGACTAATGTATAGTCTATCTATCATCCAATCTTATAATTTATATTGTTATATTGTATTAATTGTTGTTAGCAGTCTTGCGGAACGTGCCACACCAACATTCCGCTGCTTTCTGCATCAGTGGGTGACAAATGAAACGCTTTTCTTGAATGATTATTCTCATCATCACAGCTCTCCACTCCACTTGGTCTCAAAATGGCACACACTTGTCTTCTGGTATGATTGATGTATGGGGTATGACAGCTGTTGAACATTTTAACAGAAACTTCTGAGGTAAAGCTTTTAAAGGCTGTTTATGGATCACTGAATGGCCACCGCGCCGTGTGAATGTGGTCGGCTTGACAGCAATCTCTGTGTTACTTATGATCTGTTTGATGCAGTCTCATAGTGGCTGAGCTCGTTCACAAGATCGATGACAACATGCCCTTATGGTATTTCTCCAGAGAATAATCCTGCATGCAGCGTGACACAAGAAGCTAATTGGACAAACAAGCCCAACAAACTACGATTAATTGTTGCAATTACAGTAGGTGCCCTCATCAGCCCTTCCCTTCCCACCAGAAGGTGTCACTGCCTGTCTCAGTACCTAGGTAATTAGAGCTCTGTATCCAAGATCTTTAGCACTCGCAGTTGGGAACCGCGAGACCGCAGTGGAGGAGGTGAGATTTGAATGTGTTTCTGTGAACATCTGTGTGTTGACGCAGAGGCTTTTCCTTTGGGCACCGGTTGTCAATTTTGAGCCCACACAGAAAACACACACACCAATGCAGTTCCAAAACACGTGCACGCACGCGCGCACACACACACACACACACACACACACACACACACACACACACACACACACACACACACACACACACACACACACACACACACACACACACACACACAAACGCACACTTACAGTACTTATGTACTGTTGTGTATGGACACAATAAGCTAAAAAACAAACATACAGTACACACAAACCAAGTAAACACCATCACCTCAAGCACACACACACACACACACACACACACACACACACACACACACACACACACACACACACACACACACACACACACACACACACACACACACACACACACACACACACACACACACACACACACACGCTGCAGTAGAAAGCAGAAAGCTAGTTGCTGTCATAGAGACTGTACAAAGCAAGGTTTATGGCTGCCTAGTACTATAGTCCCTGGCAACATTAGATTCAGAGATCCCCACAGGTTCAGAAAAAGAGAAAAATACAAAAGAGAAAAATACATCTATTTTTCATGCGCCTTGAACTCATGTGATTAGGGCTTCAGTGGAAATGGTGTTTATGTGAGGCTGAGGCGTATAACAGGCAGGACAATTATGGGAGTGAGAGGGAGGGAGGCAGAGATGCACCATCACAGTGAATGAACACTCAAAAACATTCTTTATGTAGTAAAGCTACAGCACTAATAGTGTATACTGCAGGCACGTGCAAACATAGACATCAAAGGGGGCTTGAGCCCCTGCCCTCTCCAGACCGGGAAAATCCCAGTTGGGCGGTGTCCCAGTTGGGCGAACAGACTGTAATTATTGTCCACGACATTGCAAGCGGCGCGAAGGCCAGCGGACCTTAGTCCTGCTCTTCGCGCCCGAGTTACGAAGCTGTGGTGAATGCAATCTTTATATTTATTTAAGCGCACAATATATATTTAAGCGCACGATAAACGCATGAATGGGATGAAGATCGCTTGCTTTACAGTCTGTTCGCCCAACTGGGACACCGCCCAATTGGCCAACCCCTCCAGACCATGAATGCAGTTTTTAACTATGGTGAAAGAATGATGCAAATTCCCTCTTTCCATGCCATACCTGAAGGCAGCATTCAAGTGAATTGCCTAGTCAATCTCTCCTGAACTTGAATGCAGCTTCTTAATGTTGAAAGAATTGCCCTCTCTGTGTAGAAATCTATGCCGTTACGCCACATCTCCAGTATTCACTTGATTGCGACCGAAGGTCGCACAGTATACCATGAGAAATGCCGTAGCTTGTCCGTCTTTCAGTCAGTACAGGAAGTGATGTCACGTTGTCCGTCTTTCAGTCAGTACAGGAAGTGATGTCACGTGACATCACCTCATCAAAAATCTAACCCTGGATACTGTCACTTTGACATCACAGGTGATATCACAGTGACAGTCCATATATGGGTATCCCTTTTATATATATATTTATATATATATATATATATATATATATATATATATATATATATATATATATATAACTGCCCAGATGGCAAAGGCATGGCCCATATCTGTGTGGCTGGTTCAGATAGGGATCTCCATGTATGGGTATAAAATATATTGTACCGGTATGTACATGGATACATATTATTATTAATAAAGGATCAAATAAAATAGAAAGTCCATATATGGTCATTCCCAGCAACAAAATCTCTTTTATGCCCATATATGGAGATTTCTGATGTGATCAATCCCAGGCCGAAAATGTTCATATTAAGTCCATAATATATGTATGTGGATATATATTAATAAAGGATAAAATAAATAAAATGTCCATATACAGTATGGCCATTCCCAGATGATGCCCTGTTAGGGTACCCCCTTATGCCCATATATGGAGATCCCCAGGCATCAAACCGAGGCCCTAACTCGCCAAGGCCCTGCTTGGCTTTACTAATTAACATATGTTTTATGCCCATATATGGAGATTCCTATATATTATCAATATAAAGGACATTATTAAGCATATTATGTTATAAATATTAAGGACATATCTGGGAATGCCCATATTTGGTAATACCCATATATGGGCAATTTGGGCATGTTTTGACATAACATTGTTGACTATCATGCAGGGGTCTCCATATATGAGTAACTGGTCCCATATACATCACTGCCAGATGGCCAAGAATTGGGGGCGAGGTCGCATGTCACCCTGAGGTGTCTTACTAGTTATGCTTAGTTCTGTGTGGTATCAAGTATTGAAAATAGCCGACCTCCAAGCTCACAACGTGTCACGCTGCGACGCGTTGAGCTTGGAGGTCTGCTATTTTCAATATTTTCACCAAAGGCCCTTTCAGAAATTTCAACCCCTGCCTCTCTGCACGTCCCTGGCGTACTGGTATAGAGTCAACATCTACTTGTATTTTGTAAGCGGGGTACTAGAATATTTTTCATAGCCTCATTATTGCTATTTAAAGTACCATAAGAAAAACATCTATGTGATATTAATAAAAAGAGAACACAAAAGTACAAGAGTTACATTGCAAAACAGGGGTTTTCCCCCGAAAATACATGTTTTAATTAGTTTAATCCCAGTGGGACAGAAAAACCAGGGCAGATTGTTTTTATATTGGAAATGAATGGGGGAAAAAGATTTGTCATTGCCTCATTATTGCTATTAAAAGTACCAAAAGAAACACATCTACATGATATTAATAAAAAGGGAAGAAAAAAGTACAGCAGTTACATTGCAAAACAGTGTTTTATTCCCCGAAAATACATGTTTTAATTAGTTTAATCCTCTGAAACAGGCAGAGGATATAGAGATGAGAGAAAGCGCAGTGCATCTTGGGTAGGAAGTTGTGCATTATAGGCTGACTGTCAACATAACATTGTAATGTTTAATTGTAATTCTGCTGTTAGGCTGGACTAAGTAGCGAGCCAAATGTGCCGGGGCCCCAAGGACAAAGACCACAGAGTCAAGAAAGTCTAGTTATAGAATATAGATTTATTTACGATACGGGTTGTGGGTGCGCCTCCCATAGGAAGGAGAGAGGCGTTTGGGGAATCCAGAGTGGGCTTGTAGTATGGACGGAGGAGCGAGCGTGGAGACACTGGGTTTGGATTGGAGGGAGCCTGGAAGAGAGCAGAAAACAGTATTAGCATAGAACACACGGTAGCAAGGTTAGCCTTTAGTCAGGAACACTAGATAACTAACAAACAGCCTTCTCTACTAACCACAGTAGTTAACGTTCAAGCGTCGGGCGCCGGCTCTCTGCGGTTTATGTAGGGCAGCCTCTGATGACGAGCAGCTGGGCTGATTGGGATCAGTCACACCTGTGCTGGCTGCTGGCTGAGAGAGACGCCCGGCCCTTGCCTTTGTATGGCGTGCAGGGGAGGGACTAGGAACGTGTGGCACAACAGTACCCCCCCCCCCCCCCCCCCCTTAGGAGAGGCACCGGACGACCGTCCTGGGGCTCCTGGGTTGCCCCGGTAGAAGTCGTCCAACAGGGAGGGGTCAGCAAGGTAGGACCGGGGCACCCAGCTACGATCTTCAGGTCCGAAGCCCTCCCAGTCCACTAGGTACTGGAACCCTTTTCCCCGACCACGGACGGCGCGTAGCTTCCGAACCGTCCAAACAGGATCACCGTCCGCCAGGACTCGAGGGGGCGGAGGGCCAGAGCCTGGAGGAGACAAGGCACTCGTGGCCACCGGCTTAATCTGCGACACGTGGAACACAGGGTGAACCTTGAGAGCAGGAGGCAGATTCAGACGAACCGCAACAGGGTTGATGACACGGTCCACTGTGTAGGGGCCGACAAACCGGGGATTCAACTTGCGGGTAGAAGTCTGGGAAGTCTGGAGGGGCAGATCCCGGGCCAACAGCCAAACCCTCTGGCCAGGCTGGTAGACAGGGGCACGCACCCTCCGCCGGTTGGCACCACGCTGGGCACATGCAGAGGCACGGAGTAGCGCAGCCCAGGCAGCCTTCCAGATGCGTCGACACCGGCGGAGGTGGGCCTTGGTGGACGGAACGGTCACCTCCAGCTCCTGCTCGGGAAAGAGAGGAGGTTGGTAACCCAATGAACATTGAAAGGGTGACATCCCAGTGGCAGAGCTCACCATGGTGTTGAGGGAATATTCCACCCAAGGCAGGTACTTGGACCAGGAAGAGGGGTTGCTGGCCGCAACACAACGAAGAGTCTCCTCAACTGCCTGGTTAGCACGTTCTGCCTGTCCATTAGATTCTGAGTGGCCCCAATTCCCTTGCAAAAGGCCTTCCACACCTTGGAGACGAACTGGGGACCACGGTCGGACACAATGTCAGAAGCAATTCCATGAAGGCGGACGACATGAAGGGTGAGGAGGTCCGCTGTTTCTGCAGCAGACGGGAGCTTGGGCAGAGGAATGAAATGGACTGCCTTCGAGAAACGGTCAACCACAGTCAGGATGGTGTCACAGCCCTGAGACACCGGGAGGCCAGTAACGAAGTCCATCGCTACGTGAGACCATGGCCGACTCGGAATGGGAAGGGGTTGTAGCAAGCCTGCAGGAGGACGGTGTGAAGCCTTACTACGGGCACAGACGGTGCAGGCGGCTACAAACTCCCTGACATCCTTCTTAAGGGTGGACCACCAGAACCTCTGGCTAATGAACTGTGCAGTCCGGCGCTCTCCGGGGTGACAGGCAACACGACTGGAGTGACCCCACTCCAACACTTGAGTACGGACAGCATCCGGAACAAACTGCCGGTTCTGGGGACCGTTGCCCGGGTCAGGCTGGGTCTGTAAGGCCTGTCTTACCACCGAGTCGATAGCCCAGGTGACGACACCTACCACCCGGGCAGGGGCAAGGATGGTGTCGGGACCCTCTTGGGCAACAGGACCTTCGCTAGAGAACTGACGGGAGAGGGCATCAGCCTTGATGTTCTTTGAGCCTGGGCGGTAGGTGATTGTGAAGTTAAACCGGCTGAAGAAAAGGGCCCAGCGGGCCTGTCTGGAGTTGAGCCTCTTCGCCGTCTTCAAATAGGTCAGATTCTTGTGGTCTGACCACACGATGAACGGCAGCTTCGCTCCCTCCAACCAGTGTCTCCACTCCCTCAGGGCATCGTGGACCGCCAGCAGCTCCTTGTTTCCCACGTCATAATTCCTTTCAGCTGAGTCGTAACTCCTAGAGAAATAGGCGCATGGGTGCACCTTTTGGTCCTCCTCAGAGCGCTGAGAGAGGACAGCTCCAATGCCAGTATCCGAGGCGTCCACTTCCACAATGAATTGCCTCTCTGGGTCAGGGTGGATCAGCACAGGGGCTGTAGAAAACATGGCCTTGAGCTTGGAGAAGGCCGCCTCGGCTTTGGGGGTCCAGGAAAAGGGATGTGAGATGGAAGTAATGGCATTGAGAGGGGCAGCGATCTGACTGAATCCCTTGATGAAGCGGCATACAAAACCAGCGAAACCCAAGAATCGTCTGAGCTGAGTCCGGTTAGTGGGACGTGGCCACTCCTCCACTGCTTTGACCTTGGCGGGATCGGCACGCATCTGTCCAGCTTCCACAATGTTGCCAAGGTATGTCACAGAGTCAGAGTGAAAAACACATTTCTCGGCTTTGACATAGAGGCGGTTCTCCAACAGCCGCTGGAGAACCAGACGGACATGCTGGTGGTGTTCCTCCAAGGACCTGGAGAAGATGAGGATGTCGTCCAGGTACACCACCACAAAGACGTTGAGCATGTCTCTTAAAACAGCGTTCACAAGGGCTTGGAAGACTGCCGGGGCATTGGAAAGGCCAAACGGCATCACCAGGTATTCAAAATGGCCGAGGTGAGTATTGAAGCCCGTCTTCCATTCGTCGCCCTCTCTGATCCGGACTAGGTGATAGGCGTTCCGGAGATCTAGCTTAGTGAACAATAGCTTGGGGGGTCAGAGCGTGATCTAAGGGTTCCATGGGAATGCCTACCTGGTGAGCCAGAGAGATGTCTATAAGGCACTCATCAGCACCAGAATCGATGCAGGCACTAACAGACAGTGTCTCCTTGTCCCAGGCCAGGGTAGCGGGGAAAAGACGGTTGGGATTCTTCTTAGATGGAGGAACAGTTACTGTTCTCACCAGAACACTTCCTGTCGGTGAGCGGGATCTCTTGGGGCGGATAGAGCAGGCCTTTTTGAAATGCCCTGGCTCTCCACAGTAGAGACACAGCTGGTTACTCCACCTGTGTTCCCTCTCTGCTTGTGAAAGCCGTAATCGGCCAATCTCCATGGGCTCCTCAGACCCAGGTGTTGAGGGAGCCGATGGAAGCATAAGCAATCGTGGGTGTGGAGTGCACTGGAAGACTGTGTAATGGGGAACACCGAAACTGAGCGGCTGGGCACAGGGCGAAGAGAGCTTTGTTGGGCACGGTCCGCACGACGCTCCTGAAGCCGTGCATCCATCTTGAGGGCCAGGGATATGAGTTCATTAAGGGTCTTCGGGCTGTCACGAACGATAAGATCCTTAACGGCATCACCCAGCCCCTTGCGATAGACACTCAGGAGGGCGTGGTCGTTCCACTGGCTTTCAGCAGCAAGGATCCGGAACTGCAAGGTATACTGAGCCACAGAACGTGACCCCTGACGGATTACTAGCAAACGGCTAGAAGCGTCCTGTCCGTCCACAGGGTGATCAAACACAGCTCGAAACTCACTCTTGAACTGTGAGTAGTCAGTGGCAAAAGCTGAGTTGTTCTCCACTGCTGCTATAGCCCAGTTGAGGGCCTCGTCGACCAGCAGGGACATGATGAGGGCAATCTTGGAGCCATCAGAAGCGTACTTGGAGGGCTGATGTGTAAATAGTAACTCACACTGTGCCAAGAAGCCCCGGCTTTGACCAAAATCCCCATTAAATGGCCTGGGAGTGACTAAGCCAGGCTCAGACCGAGGCTGCTGAGGAGCAGGGAGGACAGGGTTGGCAGGTTGGTTGGAAGGAGTTGAACCTGAGCTGGGAATTGGAGCTAGATCCTCTCTGGCAGAGATACGGGCTGTAAGGGCATCTAGGGACTTTTGAATGCCAGTCAAGATTCCCGAAATGGCACTTAGTGATGTGTCGGTCATGAATGACCCGTTCAAATGAACAGATCTTTATGGTGAACGAGGTCGAACGGGTCACCATCCGGAAAAGACCCGTTCAGCGTTCAGTTGCAAATGCGACGAGAGAGAGAGAGAGAGAGAGAGAGAGACGGTTCATTCAACGTATCTCACAAGAGAAGACCGACCGTTCCGTCCCTCCTTTCCACCGTTCCTCTTTCTTTATTGAACACTGTAGTGGGCTGGAGGCGGGCTCTCCCTCAGAGAAGCAGGACTGTGTGTGCGTGGGGGTGTGGAACAGAAATCAGGGACCTACAGTTACGGAGCAGCAGAGTGCCTCCGACCGCGAGAAGAGTTGTGACTGATGATTGATTGACCGAGACCGACTGACTGCCTGCGAGTGAAAAGGGTGTTATCGTTCATTCTTTGAACGGGATGTTCTAATTACTAGCCTGATTACTAGCCTACCCTACGAGACTGCAGACTGACTGACTGACTGACTGACTGGCTAACTACTGTATTAAGTTTGCAAAAAAAGCGGTACAGTTCTATACAAAAGAATGCTAGAAGATAAGCCATAGAAAACACTATGGCATTAATCTATCCTACAAGTAGCCTATAGTAACACATCTCATCTCATAATGGACCATTGAGCCAGTGTCATGTTAATTCATGAAGTGTGAACGTAATGCTAATGGTAAGGGATAATCGTTCATTCTCTGTCTGAACGGGTGAAATGTTAATTTGCGCTTTTGAGTGATGTTGGCCGTTTTATAATGATAGAGCGTGCGGCGACGGTGTGAATGTTTTTGATTGATATGCCATATCCGTGCGTGCATCACGTTCACAATATAGGCAGCAGGCAGGCCAGCCATGCAGCAGAGTCTGTCATCTGACCGAAACAGTCAGGCAGAGAGGAAAGAGCTGTGTGTTTTTGACTGCTTGTGCTTGACTGACTGACTGACTGAACGCGACTGATTATCGGTCACGGCTCTGAACGAGAATGATGTGACGACGCCCCCCCCCCCCCCCCGCTTCCCGAAATTTGTGAACGACCGATTGAACGATCATGACCGAATCTATCTTGTGAACGAACGAACGATGATTCGGTTCACGGAAATGAACGACAATTCCACCACTAATGGCACTCACCTGGCCAGTAAGAGCAGCCACATCTCCAACAGTGGTTTGAGATGTCTTCTCGAGCTCAGATATTTGTGTTTGGACAGTGGGGAAAGCCATGTTCAATTCTTCAGTTAAAGTGGAAAGTTGTGAAGCATGGCCAAACACCATCTCACGTAGTTCAGGTGGTTTCCGTTGCTCTGCCCCTGGAGGCCCGGTTTGGCTCATGTTGGCTTGAACGTTCTGTTAGGCTGGACTAAGTAGCGAGCCAAATGTGCCGGGGCCCCAAGGACAAAGACCACAGAGTCAAGAAAGTCTAGTTATAGAATATAGATTTATTTACGATACGGGTTGTGGGTGCGCCTCCCATAGGAAGGAGAGAGGCGTTTGGGGAATCCAGAGTGGGCTTGTAGTATGGACGGAGGAGCGAGCGTGGAGACACTGGGTTTGGATTGGAGGGAGCCTGGAAGAGAGCAGAAAACAGTTTTAGCATAGAACACACGGTAGCAAGGTTAGCCTTTAGTCAGGAACACTAGATAACTAACAAACAGCCTTCTCTACTAACCACAGTAGTTAACGTTCAAGCGTCGGGCGCCGGCTCTCTGCGGTTTATGTAGGGCAGCCTCTGATGACGAGCAGCTGGGCTGATTGGGATCAGTCACACCTGTGCTGGCTGCTGGCTGAGAGAGACGCCCGGCCCTTGCCCTTGTATGGCGTGCAGGGGAGGGACTAGGAACGTGTGGCACAACATCTGCCCATTTAAAATATATTACCCAATCGAAACTCTTAGTTACATCACGCTGGCCGTGCTCCGCATCACGGCACCGCGGTGAAGACTGAAGCGTCATTCTCCCACTGCATAACTCCACCCCCGGTAGTGAAAAGTGAATGATTTTTCCTGGTTGGCCAGTCAGGGAGTCTCAGGGACCAATCAGAAGGCTGACAAACGGTGAATTATACTTTTCATAAGTAGACTTTGCGAGGAGGCACGGTAGCGCTGTCGCCTCACAGTGAGAAGGTCCTGGGTTTGATTCCCGCCGGGGGACACTGTGGGCGCTGGGGGCCAAGATTACAGGTTAGGTAATTGGCACTGGGTGAAAAAATGGGTTACAAAATCGTGGGATAAAAATGTAAGAAAAAATATATAATAAGCAGACTTCTGCTTTGTTCCTTCCATCTTACTGGGGAGGGGGTACATACTGTACAATATACTGTAACACATATAATTTACTGTAGAAGAGTGGTAATGCCACTGGATAGACTGGACTGAACTGGGGAACGCACGCACGCAAGCACGCACGCAAGCACGCACGCACGCACGCACGTATACCTACGTACGCACGCAACCACGCACGTACGTACGTACGCACGCACGCACGCACGCACGCACGCACGCACGCACGCAATAATATACTCTCAATACACTTTGGTTACCATGGAAAAAGTAATAAGTTCAAGTTGCCATGGGGACAAATCATGTATAGGCTATTCTAATCTGACTAAAGGTGAAAAAGGTGAAGAAAAAAAAAAGAAAGAAATAATATAGTGTCTGGTTTTGTTATGTTATACTATGTCAGAATCCACATTGTTGGCATTTGTTGCTAAAAGAGTGACCTTTGAGACCTGTTCAGTGTTTCACCGTGCAATGTGAAAAGTCAGTGGGGATAATTATATTGAATTATAATTGATTCAATTATAATTATAATGACATTATAATTGTTTGTCAGCAGCAGTTAATTAAGCATAGGGTTAGCGTTAAGATTTTCAGTTGAAAAAGCATATTCTCACCAGTCATGCAAGAAGAATTTTAGTCATTAGCTACTCTGCACAACAAGCTCACAACCGTTAAATGGTCCAGAAGGGTTTCTTTTTCTTTTTTTTTGGAGGGGGGGATATTTTTACCAAATGTTCCTGATTTGAAGATACACAGATCTGCATTCTAAAAGCACATACTCACAAGGTGAAAACATAGGGCATATTGGTTTAAAATGACAAAGAAATGTAAAAAATAATTTGTTTAAAAACAGTGAGACTGTTGACAACGTACTGTACTGTAGTAGGCTACCCCATACTACTTTGTACTAAATAAGAAAAACTGCTACTGTTAGTGTTTTACTACACAATAGTTTGCAGTAGTTGGATATATAAAGAAGGGTTTCAATATAATGAACTATTGTTAAAGGAGCTATAGTCAACTTTTTCATTGTAGGTGTACATCCTAGTCTACAGACTAGGATGTAAACAAAGTACGGGCCCTGTAAATGTAAACAAAGGGCCAAAATGATTATTTTATCATTATTTTACGCTTTTTGTGGTCATTTTTTAATTGAAACACATATATGAAGCTTATTTTTTTATAAAATATTTTCGAAACATTATTTTTATTTTAGCATGCGTTTTTCAAGAAAAAGTTGACTATAGCTCCTTTAAGTAACGATGGTTCTGAACTGAAATCAACTGATGAAGCTGTAACATCTTGTGTGAAAGTGTTAAACCATTAGCCCCAGAGTGATGGTTTATTAACTTATCATATTGATACATTTTTTATTTGCAGCGGGAACAAGATTTCTATTTCATTACATTGTTTTAATCATGGGTTATGCTTGACATGCAGATTGGTATCTATGCAGAGTAAGTTAACAATAGAACAATGTCCTCTAATAATGCAAAGGGTTTCAGAAGTGGTTCAATAAGCCGCTATTCTTTTTCCCTATAGGCATAATTAACAGGCGAATACTGTAGAGTGGATGATAAGTAGAACAAAGAACACCACAGCTGTAGGAAGACAGCCCTAATGCCCATTAATGAGAATTGCATTCATTAACTGCATCACAATATCCTCTTGATATTGTGATTTTGATACCATCTGAAATGGCATTATGGATGCCGGACACGAACGAAGAAACATGCCTGCATTTAATACAGGGGAAAGTACAATTTGTCCCTTGTGAATAGGCTAAAGTGCCACACAGCAAGGTTCTTGTATAATTATCACATTGAAAATACTTCTCAAAAACAGCAAGAGGAACACTCAACCCTGTTTAACCTTCTATCTCACCAGTGAATCATTTCAGAAGCAATTAGTTGTTGCTTAGACACCTGTCAAATCAAAGGAATATAATTTCAACACCACAGAGGCTTCAATTATTGGACAAAAAACATGAACACACCAGTGGTTTTTAACCTTCATATCATGGACCATTATTTATTTGGCATTTGAGCCACGGACCACCAATTGATGCAGAAATAGCCTTGCAGACCTAGTTGAATATTTTGATATCGTTGGATAGGATTTTGCCCACAATTCCATGCTGTATTGATGTTTATTGGAGAGATAAAACAGGCAAATGTTGATCAAGATTCTTCTACATTCTCTAACTGTGTAGACTTGTGTAAATTTAAGTAATCCAGATGGTTTAACAATAATTTTACTATTGTGAGCATAAAATGTTAACTCTCAAGGGTTAAAGATCTATAAGGGTCCATTTGGTTACCAACTCTCCATCATTTAGCTGGGGACCACCTGGAACCCCCTCAGGGACCATTCTTTTATTGTCTCCACCTGCCGAAGGCTGAGGGAGAGTATGTTTTCCCCTCCGTCCGTCCGTCCGTCCGTCCGTCCGTGCGTCCGTGCGTCCGTGCGTCCTCGCAGTTTGTGAACAGCTAATCTCAGTCACCGTTGGCCCGATCGCTGCCAAACTGAGCACACACACTCCCTGGATGCCAATCTAGAACCTCTGACCCACATTTTTCAAATCAGCCTCATGGTGGCGCTATAACAGGCCGATTTGTGTGGCCTGGTTGTTACCAGCTAATCTCCGGCGCCGTTGGCCCGATCGCTGCCAAACTGAGCACACACACTCCCTGGATGCTAATTCAGAACCTCTGCCCCACATTTTTTAAATCAGCCTCATGGTGGCGCTATAACAGGCCGATTTGTGTGGCCTGGTGGAGACCTGTGCTCGTTTATTTTTTTGTCGCATTCCTAAGCCAATAATTTGATTATAATACATTTACCCCCATTGATTCCAGATGGAGACCCAAATGCATCTGGAATCAAGGGGCCTACAAAGAGTGAGTAATCGATAAAAAATACGTCATTTTATGGGTGAACTACTCCTTTAAGAATACACAAACAAACGCACCTGGTGGCATATGATACAGTAAATAGAGGACTGCGCAACTTATCAATGTCAGAAGTGAAAGATACAAGCAAAGGAAGAGGTGTCACTGATTAATCGCCTTTCACACATGCGTCATTTACACACACACACACAGCTCCCACAGAGCAGATCATCACTCACTCAGATTAACTGTGAACTCCGAAAGTGGGTTAAGTGGTAAATGTTAGAATGCAACAACAACTGTCATTGTTCACCGAAAGTCGTTGAAGGAATACTACAGACTATTCTGTATCCGTATCACTTTATTTGCACTAAAGGGTGATATTTGTGATACAATATAATCTATATTAATGAGTCATGACATGTTTACATCAGTTAGTTATTATACTACATCAGGTGCACATCAAGGTTAGAAGTAACCAGTGTAAGGTTTTCTCCAAAATGTCACTGTTAATTGTGGTATTAACAGTGACTGTGGTCAGTGACTGTGGTCATTGGCACCATGCTTTGGTGCAAGATGTCTTGCACCATGTCTTGCACATCATCATGCAACTATTTTTGACAAGTTGTTTAAGTGTCAAAGTGGGCTCTTAGAATCCACAAAGGAACAGATCACTACTGTTTGTAACTTCGTTTTAATTAGTATCAATTGTTTTTCTGGCGTTATGTACCTTCACAACTAATGTCACAACAATACATTTAGAAACAATTACTTACACAATCAAATCAATGAATAAGTTATACAAAAACAATCACAAAAGATAACTTAACAATACATCATAGTACATGTGGCCGACCAGTGGCGGCCATACATTACTTTCCACAGTTTATCACCTCACTTATCAAACATTGTATTATTTGTTGCTCCCTCAAGGGTTTAATAGGAGGCCTTCCCTTAAAAATATAATTGGTTACATCATACTAATATGATTATGAGACGTCTTACTAGTCTATGTCTACTGTCATAAATTTAAGCCAGTATGTTCAGTAAGACAT